>NC_142888.1:131728333-132029166 GCF_051225735.1 Oryctolagus cuniculus | reverse complement strand
GCTTTGAAATAAATACATCTCTCTCTCTCTCTCTCTCTCTCTCAAACAAGGCTGTCAGCAGGCGAAGTGGCAGGGCTTGAAGATGACAACTGTAGGCCCAAGGACCTGGGGCACAGGCACGTGAGGCTTGCTCAGAGCACGCTCCGGTGAGAATTCCCACGTGGCCACAAAGTGGCCTTCACGGGAGCAGCAGGCAGTCCCGGTTCCAGATGGTGTGGGGCAGTAAGTGAGCTCCCTGACCCAGTCACCTCTGGGGACACTCACTGGCAGCCCTAGAGACTGGCCCGCTGGCGGTAGCCAGGCTGCACCTGTAGGCAGCGCCTCAAAGACACTGCACAGGCACAATGGGTTTCGGGGGGGTCATTCATGCCCTGATATTTTATTTTTGAGTGTTTCCAGTTACACCGTGTTCCTGTGCCGAGGTCTTTGCTTTGTCTTGGAAGGAGGTTGCGTAGATCGTCACGCGGCACGCCTGGCACCCGAAGCCCGCGACTTGCAAGTCGTCAGCGCTGACGGGCCGTTGGCTTCCCCTCCGGCCGGAGGCTCTGGCCATGGCTTACACTTGTGAGAAACAAAAATGCAAAGTGGAACTGCAGCACATCGCAGAGCTTGGACCAGAAGTGACCGGTGAGGCGCTGGAAGAGGCGGCACTGTGCGAGCTCACGGTCCCACAGCTTGAACACCACGAAGCCCAGGCAGGAGAGCACACCCAGGGCCAACCAGGCAGCCGTCGAGGTATTGCCGTGGCGCCCCTGGGTGCGCAGGGCCTGGCCCACGGCAGCCACGATGTGAGCCCCCAGTGCGACTTCGAAGCCTTGGGGGTGCAGCAGGGCAAGGCTGTAACTGAACAGGGAGACAAACTCAACAGCCAGCAACCGCCAGGGCTTCCAGCCGCTGTCCAGGGAGAGGCACCAGGCCACCGGCCATGCGAAGATGGGCAAGGTGAACCACTGGTCCAGGACCGCGGCAGGGTGTGCCTGCGTCCCAATCCGCAGCCACTGCACAGGGCCGTAGACCAGGGCCATGGCGGCGAAGGCGTCCTTTAGGTAGCGAGCCGCCGGGCTGCTGGCATCTCTCCGCAGCCAGTGCAGGCCCAAGCACACGTAGGCCAAGTTCACAAGTGAGTTGCACGGCATGCTTAGGAAGGCAGGGAGGCTGGCTACCGGCACTTCTGCGTAGTGCTCGTGGCCCACTTGCACCACGACGCCTGCAAAGACACCCATGTGGACGGCGGCCGCACACAGGCAGCTGGCCAGGGCCACGTGGCACAGGGCTCGCCTGGACTCAGGCTCCATGAGGCGCCCCCAGGGCACGCAGCTTCCCAGAGCGGGCAGCCTTCAGCCTTTGCCTGTTTCCAAACTGGAGAAGATTTGCAAAACAGCCCCGGGCCACCCGGCTGAGCCAGCGCGAAGGAGTCCCGCGGTTTCCGATGCAGATGCTGCGCCCTTGCCCCAGAGTGGCAGCGGCAGCGGAGGAAGGCAGCCGTCCCGCTGATTGGCTGGCACGAGCGGAGGAACGCTCTGCCTTTTTCCTTTGTGGTTACAAAAAGAGTGTGGTTAGAAAAAAAATCCAAAGAGCCTCCATCCTCCTCGCTCTCCGTCTCAGGATCCATCAAGAGTTTTTGTCAGAAAAACCAAGACAGTGACCCGAAGCTTCCAGAAGCTTCTATAAAGTCCCTCCTCCGTGTCTGGGTTCCCTCAAAGCCACTGCCTGCAGACACTCGCACCTCTCCTAGCCCTGCCTGCAACTCCGAATGGGTCCTCCCACGTGCAGAAGTTTAAAAATGTGCACGCTGCCAGCCCCAAAGCCCTTTGCATTATGTACCTGCTTGAAGTAGCAACAACAGGTTTGCAGTCTGACTTCTGGAACTCGAGGCCAGGTCGAGAGGCACAGGGATCCCAGCCCGAGTCCCCCAGGCCAGCTTCCCTGGTTTGCCCTCCTGCCCTCTGTCCAAGTGCTAAGCCCCAAGTCACTATTCCTCGGGCCACAGCAGCAATGAGAGAGAGAATTGAATTCCCACTGACCCTCAGCAGGTCTGGGGCTCCAAACGCACCTGGGAAAAGCAGCAGAGGATGGCCCAAGTGTCTGGGCCCCTGCACCCACGTAGGAGGTCCCAAATAAGCTCCGGGCTTCAGCCTGAGCCAGCCCTGGCCGCTGCAGCCATCTGGAGAGTGAACCAGTACATGGAAGTTCACTCTCTCCTCTGTGTAGCTTGGCCTTTCGAATAAATAAATCTTAAAGAAAAGAAAAGAAGTGTATTACTAGAGTGGGGATACGAGTTCAAGGCCAAGGTGAACAGGCAGGCACAGGGGACACAGCAGGGGCAGTCTCCAAGGCTGTGGGCACTGCCCCGCCGTGTGTGCATGTCCCGGCTCTGCCATGGCCTGCGTGGCCTTGGCAGGCTCGCCTCTAAAACGGGAATGCGCCAGGCTGCGCGTGCAGTCCTGGGGCCTCACAGGTTCCTGGAAGCTGAGGCTCCCACAGGGTGGGGTGGGCTCGGTGGGCAGGGAAGCCCTGGTCACTTTCACCTCGGGGGTGGTGGAGCCCCTTCACTTCTGCCTCTCCCACACCCCCCACTCCACCTCCTCTGTGCAGGGAGGGAGAGGCTGTGGGGCGCTGCCCTGAGCTTTCTGGCTTTGGGGGCAGGCGACAAGGAGGCACAGGAGGCCAGCAGGCTGCCCCAGGCCAGCTTTCCCTCCAGCGACCCACCCCTCAGCCAGATTCTGCATCTCAGTCTAGAGGGGCGCCTCGCCTCCGGGCCTGGGGCAGCCCCTGCCAGAGGCCTCGTGCACACAGGAGCCCCCTTCCTGTGTAGCCGCATGCCTTCAGGGAGCCGGGTCCTGCTGCTCCCCATCACATCCCTACCCCTTGGCTGCACTGGAAGCGCCCTGGGGCTCTGCGGGCCAGCTCTGCCTCCCAGCCGGCCGCAGACCCTTCTGCCCACTGCTTCTGGCCTGCCGACGCCTCCCACCTGGCTGCACTTCGCCACGCAGCGCCCGACTACAGCCAGCGTCTCTTCTCTCTTCGTCCCTGCTGTGGGACAGAGTCCACGCTGCTGACAATGACCTGTGATCAAACCAACCGCCCGACTCCCCATGGAGAGCAGGCTGCCACCTTTATGGCTTCGCTCCCTTAGCCCCTGCGCTGCCACGCCTGCACGGCTCCTCCCAGGGCAACAGCAGGGGCCCCTGGCTAGGGGTCTTTGAGGGAAGTGCCTGTGCCTGGTGTTTTCTAGGTTGAACACGTGTTCCTTGCTGCCGCTGCTTCCTGGGGCTGCAGTTCCACCAGGAGCCTCGGGTACCTCTGGGCAAAGCCAAAGTGGCGGCTTTGTCCTGTAGCCCGCGTGACAACCACTTGCTGTGCTCCCACGGCCCTGAGGCGGGAGAGCGACGCTGAATTCATGCGGGTCTCCTGGAAACCACCAGCTCGGCTTCCTGATTTTAGCGGAGAGGGGCTTGGCTCGCCAGGGAAGTGAGGTCTAACTGGGCCAGGCCACACAGCGCAGCTGCTGCACAGCCGGAAGCCAGCTCCCCTTGGTGGCCAGGCCACAGGTCTGTTCGGCCAATTTCAAATGAGTGCTTCTAACTGCATAAAAGGAAACAAATATAGGAAATAAATTTCACATGGGGGCCGGTAGGTATTACAATGTTTGCAAATGTGTAGAACGCTAATACACTCGCTTCTTTCCTAACACATTGTTTCGGGATCTACTAGCAACTTAAACAACCACACTCACTGAAGGGGCTTCTTGTTACTCTAAAGCAGCTAGTGCAGTTTAGTTCCGCTAACTCCACGAAAGCTGCAGGAGCTAAAATGATCGGTCCATTTGCACTGGTGCGAAAGCCACAGTTATGGCTGATGCTCTGTGCTCTGCTGTCATTGCGGGAAACGCCAAATTTCGACTTGAGCTTAGTGGAAATAAAGGCGAACTCAAGCGGAGAAATCGTTATTTGTCCTCGGGCCATACTCCGCGCTCGCGGACCCCGGCCTCGGATCCCTGCGCTACAGCCTGCGTGTGGCCGTGAGAATGACGCTGCAGCGCCCGGGCGGCCCAGGGGCCCTGGGGCCCGGGGGCGATGCCAGTACCCATCTCTCAAGGTTGCTGTGAGAACTTACAGTATTGGCGCGAAAAGGCCAGCGATCACCATCCGGGTATTTTTCCTCTCTCGCTTTGCTAGGGGAAATTCAAATCTCGAAAAAGGGCGGACCCGAAGAGCAGCCTTGCGCCTGCGCGTAGGGCGGGGCGCGGGGCCTGGGAAGCAGGCGGGACGGGGTGACGCGGGGTGACGCGAGTGACGCAGGCCGCTCCCGCGCCCGCTCTCCCGCTCGGCCCCGGGCGCCGTCAGCCTGGCTGCCCGCCCTGCAAGCCGGCGCGGCGAGGGGGAGGGCGGCGCGGCGGCCGCTTGCCCCGGTCCGGCTCTCTCAGCGGAGGCGCGGGCGAAGGCGCTGACGCCCGGAGGCGGGGCCGGCGGGCCTGGGAGCGGGCGGCGGCTCCGCCCCTGGGCCCCGAGCGCTCGGTCGCGTCACCTCCCACTCTTACCCCGCCTCCGGCTCTCCCTGCGACGGGTCTCCAGCCGCCTCCTGCGGCTGCCCGGGTGTGCGGAGCCGGCGAACGGCTGGCTGTCTGATGTCTCTCTCCTCCCTGCCACTCTTAGCAAACTGTGCCCCTGTGCCCACTGCTAATAAAAAAGCAACTCCTTGAGCGGGCGCCCCTTCTGCGACCCGGGAGGCAGTTCCCAGGGGGGCGGAGCCGAGCGCGTCTTAGGGGGCTGGCATTTCCATCCGGGCATTCCCCAGATGCCGCCGCCGCCATCTTTGTTTTGTGCTGAAAGTCGCTATTGACGCCCGCGGACGGCCTGGCGAAGGGAAGTGGCAAGATGGCGGCTCCCAGGGCGGAGGCGTGGAGGCGCGCTCGGGGGGCGCTGTGGGGCGGGGCGCGTCCGCTTCTGACCCAAGCACCGCTCGAGCTTTAGCCGAGCGCAAAGTGGCGCCAGCCTCCCCGCCGTGAGGCAGCGCCAGGACCCTTTAAAAGGCTTGCGCCCAGAGGCGAAGCGGTGCGAGGGCGGGGGGTGGGGAACAGTGACGTTGCCCGGCTCCGCCCCCTCGCCCGACAGCCGCCGCCATGTTTAGTTGTTACTTCTTCACACAAGATGGCGGCTCCCAGGGAGGAGGCATGAGTTCCCTGCCGTTACCGCTCCTCCTGCCGTACAGTTGCCACTCCGCGGCCTAACTCTGGCTCTTTGGAGCGGCTTCTGTGGGAAGGAGTTTTGAGGAGGGAAGCGAGGATTGGACGCTGCCTTGCATTTGGTTTGGAGTGCAAGAATTGACCCAGAAGGAAGAGAATAGGGGGGAAGGGGGAGCTAGTCTCAAGATGGCGGCTCCCAGGGCGGCAGGCGCAGCCTGAGGAGCAGAGGCGGACTCAAGAGAGGTGCGAGACCTCACGAGCCGTACGGCGCGAGGCCCCGAGCAACTCCTGGGAGTTCGAACTGGTTCCATCGGCTTTCGGCGCGCCTCCATTCCTCAGGAGTGTCGAGGTGGTTTGGCGAGCGGCGGCTGCACTGAACGCTGGGCGGGGAAGCGGGACGGGTTCAAGATGGCGGCTCCCACAATTGTGGTCTGAGCGCCGGTGGGGCTGGAACGACCGCGGCGCTTGTGGCTGTTTTCCACCCGCCCCGGAAGCCGGCCAGTGCTGGGGACTTGGGGGTGTGGGAACCGGGCCGGGGCTCCGCCATTTCCGGCGGGGGAGGGCTACGACTGAGGAAGGGAGGAGAGAGAGGCGGCTCAAGATGGCGGCTCCCAGGTCTTGCCACCCGAGCTTCTAAGCGGGAGCGCCCGGGCGAATGGTCAGAGCGGCAGGACTCGGCGGCTTCCAGCTTCTCCGGGCGAGGCGCTCAACAGTTTCAGGAGGCTCTTGAGGAGACGGGGCGAGTGAGAAGAAAGGGAAGAGGCAGAGGGAAGGAGTGTAGCTAAGATGGCGGCCTCCATGGAGTCGTCCACCGCTGTGTGAAGAACCGCTCTTCAGTGAGAGCTGCCTTAGACGAAAGGGGGTGTGTGAGAGAGGAATTGAGGGGCTCCCTTCCCGCTGGTGACTTCTTCCCATCGCACCTCTTCCCGGGACTATGGCTTCGGCCGTGTCGCCCGCCAACTCGCCAGCGGTGCTCCTGCAGCCCCGCTGGAAGCGAGTGGTGGGCTGGTCGGGTCCGGTGCCCCGACCCCGCCACGGCCACCGTGCCGTGGCCATCAAGGAGCTCATCGTGGTGTTCGGCGGCGGCAATGAGGGGATCGTGGACGAACTGCACGTGTACAACACGGGTGAGTGCGAAGCCCGCTGGCTCCTCCGAGCTTTCCCTCGCTCCATCTCCTCCCGCTCCCTCCTCTGCCCTCTCCTCCCCCCGCCCTCCTCCCTCCGCCCTCCCTCTCCCCCTCTCCCCCCTCCTGCCATCCCTCCCCCCTTCCTCCTCAGCCCCCCCGCCGCTGATCTGCTCTCTCCTCCCCCTGGCTGTGCCTGGTGCCTCTCTTTTCCCCGGTCCGCCCCCCGTTCTTCCACCCCCGGACTCTCCTGTGTTTGAGGGTGGCTCCTCGTTACTTGGGAGAAGCCCTCTAGTGGGACTGGCGAGGGGGAGGGGTGCCACCGCGCTGGCGACTTCTCGCCGACACCGTTAGCCGCCGGCTGGGGCGGCGGGCGGATGTGTCCCCTTGGCGGAGCGGGGAGCCTCCCCCGCACCCCGCGCCGGCCCCGAGCCGCCTTATCGCCAGTGCCCACTCTCCGTTACAGCGCTGTCTCCGCCCGTGGAAGAGGCAGGCGCTCCTACGGGGGGACCGGAGCACCGGGCCCGCCGGCCTGGGGGACCCATAGGACGGGACGCGAGGCCGCCCCGCTGCTTTCGGCGTTTACTCGCGCGGTGTGCTCGTGGCTTTGCAAGTTGCCTGTCTTCCGTGCGGTGCCTTCCGGCGTCCCTGCAGTGGGCTGGTTGACCCACACCTCACCTGCTCCGTGTGGTGAAGGGGCTTTCAGCTTGTCCTGCCTCTTCCCCAAACCCAAGCCACAGCGGTTGCGGGGAGTCTCTCCATCCCCAGGCATGGCTGATGCACCAGGTGGCCCTCTGCCCCTCTGCCTCCTGGGAGCCGCATGCTGGGTCCCTTGCTGGGCAGCCTGGCTGGGACTCGGGGACACAGCGCCGGCAGCTGTGTCTCCCGCACCCCCAGTTGGCCTGTTTGGGACAGCTAGCACAGAGGTTAGCCCCTGAGATGCCCGTGGACTGCTCCCTGGCCCACGGGACCCAGACTGGGTCTGTGTCCGCTCTCCTCAGTGAGAGCCTGGAAGACTGCAGGTGGCGTGAAGAAGGTCCCCGCCCCATGACCGTGACCGGCGGTGAGGCTGGCTTGCAGCGTTTCCGCCTTGCCCTGTGGCTGTTCTCCCTGGACTAGCGGAGTACCTCTAGGGCACCTCCCACCCTGGAGACCAAGCCTGCATGGGCATCACATCCCGGATGCCAAAAGGCTACAACTGTTTCTTTGTTTTATTTAAAGACTTATTTATTTACTTGAGAGGGAGAGGCAGAGAGATGTCTTAGGTCCATTGGTTCACTCCCTAGATGACCACAACAGCTGGAGCTGTGCTGATCCAAAGCCAGGAGCCAGGAGCTTCTTCCGGGTCTCCCATGCAGGTGCAGGGGCGCAAGGACTTGGGCCATCTTCTACTGCTTTCCCAGGCATATTAGCAGGGAGCTGTATCAGAAGTGGAGCAGCCGGGACTCGAACTGGCACCCATGTGGGATGCCAGTACTGCAGGCAGATGCGTAATCTACTGTGCCATAGTGCCGGCCCCAACTGTCTTTAACTTGACTGGCCTGTCAACTCCTTGCTCTTGAGGTGGGGAGTGAGCAGCAGGAAGCCCCAAGGGAGAAAGTCAGTTTGAGCAGTAAAAGGATTGGGGCTGGGCTCACCCCACCCCAAGGGAGAGGGCCAGGTTTCTCTTGCCCCCTACCAAGTTGAATTTGAAAGGCTGGTGGACTGCTGGTGACCCTTTCTGTCCCTTGTCTCTTGGTACCTGTTGCCTCCAGGGAATGGGACCTTTCCTGGGGGGGGGGGTGCTGTAGTAACTAGGTGGGGGTTGTGGGTGTACCTGCAAGCCAGGCAACTGTGGTGGCAAGAATTAGCCCAGTGAGCTAACGCCAAGGGGAGGACTACAACTTCCGCAGTGGTGGGGCTGTTGGTGGAGATGCTGTCGCCATGAACAGCACCTTTTCAACTTCTTGGACCGACTCTTCTCATAAGGCCTGGAGCAGGCTCCCTGGCAGGGAAATGCAATTTTAGAAAGTAGGGCAGGGGCCTAATTACAATCAGCTCCAAAGTCCACTGCCCGCTGCCTTGGCTTCCTGGGGCCTCTGCATATTCATTAGTTTATTAAAATGAATTGACCACTTTCGTGTTAATTCATTAGCAGTCTCCAAAGATGGGTTGTGTGTTAGAGGATAGCCAGCCTCCCAGAGGGCTGGGAATCCTCCAGGGGAGCACTTTGCAAAGTGCCCCGATCAGTTCCTTAGGCGACTTCTCAGAGAGTGTCTAGGAGCCCCGCTCCGGCTTCCTCACCCCGCGTTTCACCCTTATTTTGGCGAAATGGGAGCGTGGTGAGCATTGGGCCTCAGTAGTCAGCATCTTGTTCCTGCGGAGTCCTGGGGAGTCCTGGGGAGTCCTGGCGGCCTTGGTGTTGCCAGTCATCCTAGCTGCCCCCAGCAGCTGCCTCGCCTGCTCCTTTGTTTCATTTTAAATGAGGGCAGAGCTTGTTCTCCTTCCGCCTCTGCCTCCTCTCCTTTGCCTTTTGCAGGATCAGTCCTCCCAAAGACTTGCCCCTGTGGAGAGAAACCCGATCTGGAAGCATTCCTGTCACTTAGATGAGAAAGCGCCAGGGCCAGTGTGTGGGCCTCCCTGTCTTGGCCAGCTCTGCAGTCTGGGGGTGACGAAGGAAGGGCCTGGGGAAGTGTGTGTGTCCTGGAAGGGTGCGTGTGGGAGAGAAAGAGGTTCTTCCTCTTCACCAAGGTCACCTCAGTGGCTGTGGGACACTTGACGGGTCTTTATGAGGTCTTAGAGTAGCTACTGTCCTTGTCCTCGGATTTTATTCAGCAGGGCAAAGCAGATTGCCCAGAGGTTCTGAGCTAAAGGGTTCCTTGCCCTGCAGGGACGGGATAGGATGTCCCCCTGCGGGGGTGCTTGCCCAAGGCTGTTTTTGCCTCAGTGGCTTTCTAATGTCATAGGCTCTTTTTAATGTTTATTTGCTTCTATTTCTTTGAAAGGCAGAGAGAGATCTTCCATCTGTTGGGTCACTCTCCATACGCTCCCAACAGCCGGGGCTGGGCCAGGCCAAAGCTAGGAACGCCACATTCCACCCAGGTCTCCCACGGGATGCATTAGCAGGGAGCTGGGTCAGAAGCAGAGCGGCTGGCTCTTGAACCCACCCTCTGATGTGGGACGTGGGCATCCCAAGTGTCGGCTGAACCCACTGCACCGCAGCATCCACGCTGTCCTAGACTCAGAGTTGAAAAGAGCCTGGGGAAACACCTAGTGGGACTTCCTTATTTCTAGCGATGGAGAAATCGGGGTCTGGTGACAGGTCCAGGATCACCCCAGTAGCTGGTGGCGGACTTGAGTGGGATTGCAGACCTTTGCAAAGACTGCCACGGTCTGCCTCGCGCTTCCATTAACAGGCCATGAGCCACTTCCTTGGAAACGCTTCCGTTTTCGTGTGTCCCTGTATCTAATTGGCCATTAAATCAAGCCGGGATCACATTTGCACTCCCTGCATACCAGGCTGACCTCGTTTCTCAGGGGGCTCTTGGCAGGCACTTCCTGATTGGCCCTGCTTGTTAAATTTGTTGGGAAATCCTGTTCACCCTTCAGGGCCCAGGTCAAATGTCACGTCTCTGAGAAGCCCTTACCGTTCCTGTCTTCCGTGTTACCCTTGCTCTGTGCTTCCAAGGGTCGAGCTTGGCTCACAGCTCTGTCGGTGCGCTCCTGTCATTGCTCTCAGGGGTATGCAGCCTTCCTGCCCACTGGGAGTGGGAGGGGAAGGTGTCGGCCTCCCAGCATCCAGCATCCAGCTTGGCGCCTGGGTCGGGGCCACTGGAAGTGTCATGGATCAACCAGAACCTTGCAGATTGACAGAAGGAAAATAGTTTCTTGAACTTGGTGGTCTGCCTCCGCCCTGCTGTGTGGATGGTGGTGGGACAGCAAACCGTGAACAGGGGTAGGGTACTGATAAAACACAGAAGCGAGGGCTTCAGTCTTGCTGAGTAGAGGGAGGGGCTGAGTGGTGTCGGTCTGGTGCAGGATCCTGCAGGTGATGGCCTCCCCTCTTCAGGTTCCCCTCAGTGTTGAGAGCCAGCCTGCAGAGCAGTGACGAGCCAGAAGGTACCCAGAACCAGGGCTCCAGGAATTGGGCTACATGTTATCCCCCACTTACTCCTAAGGGGCGACTGAGTGACTTCAAGAGACAGACAGAAGGGAAAAGAGGGTGGTTGCTTCCTGCCTTGTGCTCTTGGAGGCGGAACCAGGACTTGGGAGTGAAATGCAGAAAGACAACAGAGTTGGCCTTCATACCATGAACTGTACTTCCTGGCAGCCCAGCCTTGATGGGGAGTGAGGACGGCCCCTGCCCTGCCTGGACTGTTCTAGAATATGATGAGCACATCTTGTGTCTCATAGAAGGCTCCTGGTGCTCAGGAGCCCTGGGGACATCACAGGTCACTTTGAGCCTGGCCTGCTGGGTCAGTGATCACAGTATGATGGGAAGGCCATGGGCTGAGCTCATCTGCCCTGTGGCTTTGTCCCCAGCCATGACCTATGAGTACATAGCTGTTCGCTTCCCCAGCCAGGATAGCTAGTGGCAGCCTGTATGTGGTGCTCTTAGGCAGACATGTATCCATCACTTTGAGTCAGTAAGTGACAAGGATGTTGTCTGTCCCTATTTTCTGTGAGCTCAGGTAAGTCACTTCCCCTGTGGGACTCTCCCTTTGTTGACCGGGAACTTGACTGTGGTGGTCCCGCAGGTGTCTCTCGGCTTTGCTCCTGCTGACATGGATGACGCTCCTGTGAGCGTTCAAAGCTGTCTCTGCCGCTCTGTGGAAGGTTGATTGGCTTCCCCATCAGAAGCTGCCTGTTTTCTTGGTTTGTCTTTGCATTGGGACCATGAGATAGGGCCAGAGAGCAGGGCTCTGGGTAGGTGAGTGCGCGTGTGCACAGTGGGTACACGTGTCGTACGTCTCCTGTAGGAATATGGCAGAGAGGCTGTGCTGGGCAGCCTGGAGTCCCAGTGACTCAGCTAAAAACAGCTAAGGGGACAGCAGCCTGCTTCAGAGCCACCTGTGGAGTTGGGTAGTGGAGAGCTGGGGAGGCACTTTTCTCTAGGGCAAGGCCTGACTGTCTTAGGGGAGCACCAGCCCTTGGCCACGTTGCCTGCACAGCTTCAGGCGTGACAGTGTAGGGCCCATGACCCACAGTGCGGTGGGGGCTATAATAGCGGTCATGGCCAACCCCTTTCCCCTAAATGCATGTGAGTAAGTGAAAAACTGATTTTCCTTTTCCATACCTACTCTCATGACACTTTTTTTGGTCAGCAAACCAAATGTTATTTCTCTTATTATATCATAATACCACAGCATCCTATATGGAAAGTTAGGCTGAGAGCAGTAAGCAGCTGGGACTGGTCCGCAGGAACCTCCCCGCCAGTCATATCCCAAGGGCAGCAGTGTTGAGTCCCCTTCTCAGCTGTGTGTGCCCAGCTGCTGGAGCCACGTTCTCAGCTCCTTCCTGTAATCCACTTACTCAGATCTCAGATGTCATGAAAACCCAGTTAGGGGTGGAATCACCTCTGCTTCTAGCCCCTGGTTTGGGTTTTGGAGGAGAGTGGCATATCCTCCGAGAGCCCTTTAAATACTGTGTAATGGGAGGAGGACATTGCCCCCTGTCACTTCTTCCAGAAGCCCTAGCACAGCAGGTGTGCGAGCCAGGGAGGGGCATGATCCCTGCTGAAAGCTGACTGCTGTTTTGGGGAAGCCAGGCAGAGCCTGGGGTCTGATTTGCCCTCTCTGATGGATTCCCCGCCCCCAGTTAGAAATGGGTGTTTGAGAGGCTTCTGTGACAGAAGCACTGCACAGTTGCCTTGTCATCTCTGGCTAGAGAATATTCTGGAGGGGCACAGGCATTACCGCTGAGTCTGAGGACCGTCACCTAGGAGACACAGAAGCAGGAGGTTGGAGCAGGGATGGTTTGCAAGCCTGCAAGGTGGGCCAGCTCTGGCTGACCTCTATCCCTTGCCTGCCTCCTGGCTTCCTGCGAGAAGATGGACACTGGCCCACAGCGGGTTCTACATAGGTCACCCAAAGGTGCAACAGCTCTAGGCTCTGGCTGTCCCAACCATGTGGTTCAGGGAAGGAAACGAAGGCTCCCGGGAAGAGGTGCCTGGGGCCACGGTGAGTGCATTCGGGGTATAGAAGTTGGTTTGTGATGAGCCACTGAGCAGTAGGCGAAGGAGGTTGGTGGCCAGGTTCCCTGAAGCTGACACGTTATCTTGATTTCCTACCTGTTAGAGTGACTGGAGCCAGGTGCCAGTGGTCCAGTTGACAGAGCTCCTTAGGGATGCGGCAGTTGTCAGTCCCGCCTTTCTGACCACACGTGAAGCCTGTAGACTTGGGGAATAAGAGGAATGGGGCTCTGGGTCTTGAAGGTTCCGAGGGTTCTGACTTCTGCTTCCTTTTGTTCCCCAGCAACTAACCAGTGGTTCATTCCGGCTGTGAGAGGGGACATCCCCCCTGGATGTGCCGCCTATGGCTTCGTGTGTGACGGTACTCGCCTGCTGGTGTTTGGTGGGATGGTGGAATATGGGAAATACAGCAACGATCTCTACGAGCTCCAGGTAACAGAGTGTAAAGCTCCCTGGTGCTGTCCCCTCCTCCGTCCCGGGCGACTCCCCTCGCCCCAGAGCGTCTTCTCCCTATACCGCAACCTGTCTTTTCTCCAAGAGTCCATCTCCAAGTCTTGATTTTGCAGGCAAGCCGATGGGAGTGGAAGAGACTCAAAGCAAAGACGCCCAAAAATGGGCCCCCTCCGTGTCCTCGACTTGGCCACAGCTTCTCCCTTGTGGGCAACAAATGCTACCTGTTTGGGGGTCTGGCCAACGATAGTGAGGACCCCAAAAACAACATTCCGAGGTGAGGCACAGTCCTGTTCTCTGTAATAGCTCCCAGGGCAGGTGTGGTTGCCTGTGTGCAGGGCTCACTGGAGTCTGCAAGCAGACGCACCAGCTCACCCCACTGCGGCCAAGTCCCCTTTCGTGCCGGGGGCTGTGACGTGAGAGTGGCATTAGATGCGCTCTGAGAAAGCCTTCCAGCTTGGAAGTCCAATCCTGTGCAGGCCCTGTGGGAGGAGGGGTGGGCCAGGAGGTGGAAGCCTGTTTTGCTTTGGACTGGGCCCTGCTCCTCCAACCCACTTGGAGCTGGTTGCTTTCCTTCTTAGCCTCTACTGCCTACAGGTTTCCTGATGGGGATTTTCCAAGGCCCGTGGCCAAGGGCCTTTCTGTTTGGAGGTAGTCCCAAGCCGACACCCCTTCTTGCTCTAAGGAGGCCCTTGAATAATGCCCAGCTTTGTGTGCATAGCAGTCCAGAAGGACTTGCTGCTGGGTCTGGATTCAAGACTGCCACGCAGCCTGATACAGCCTGCCGTGCTGCTCCAGTTGAATTCCCCCTCTAGCCTCTGGGACCTCCTCCTTCAGGGGTGAGGGTGGAACAGCTTGGAGTTCACATGGCTTTAGCCCCACTATGTTCCAGGGCATCCACTGTTCACTGATAAAAGGACATCAAATGAGGCCTCTGACACATGGATTCGAGACTTGCCACAACTCATTTTTCTTCGTCAGGTACCTCAATGACTTGTATATCCTGGAATTACGCCCAGGCTCTGGAGTGGTAGCCTGGGACATCCCCATCACTTATGGGGTGCTGCCCCCACCCCGGGAGTCGCATACTGCTGTGGTCTACACTGAAAGGGATAACAAGAAATCCAAGCTGGTGATTTATGGAGGGATGAGTGGCTGCAGGCTGGGCGACCTCTGGACCCTGGATATTGGTAAGAAGCTGGGTGGTCCTCCGGTAGTCCAGCAGGCCTGCTGCTCAGCTAGCTGCACGGGTGACCACCGTTGTGTACTGAGTGGGGCTCATGGAGAACAAGTGTCCCGCGGAGCTCTTTGCTCTCGTCATGGTGGGGTGGGGCTGAGGCAGCTAGAACTGCCCTGTGCTGGTGGGGTCATGTTTTAAAAGAACAAGGTTCACTTGGCTGAGTTGTTGGCTAGCTTGTGGGAGGACGAGGGGAGAAATGAGTGCCTTTGCATGCTGGAATTCTCCCGGTTGACCGGTCCGCGCTCAGTCTGGATATGCAGTGGCACGCCTTGGTCTAAGTGTTGTAGTAAGATTGGACGTCAGTAGACCGGTAGGTCTCTGGGGGCTCTTTGGGCTGGTAACCAGGTGGGGGGTTAAGAGCAGGTGGTTAACCACGAGGGGGCTGGCTGACAGAGCAGATGAACGCTGGTTACGATGTCCGATAGATCAGAGTCGGCACTCAAAAGAAACTGTAGTGAGAATAATTTTCAGCCCAATGTTTCCCAAACTGGCAGGCAGCGCAGGGTGAGTGCATTTTGTGGAGAGGAGGCAAGCAGGCTGGCACAGCTGAAAGCTGAGCTCCGCAGCTCCCTCAAGCCCTACAACAGTGCTGATCGGAGCAGGGCTCAGCACACAGTGGAGGAAACACTTGCTGGGATGGTCGAAACGGCTCGGTACATGCCAAGTTCAGGCCACTGGGGTGATGGTGAGAGGGCCTGCTAGGGCTGTAGGGAGGTCAGGGGTGGAATTCTTGCACTGGGTCAGAGCCTGCCTTTCTGAGCCTTCCCTGAGTCCAGGGAAGATCTCTGTCTGATCCAGGGTGGATAACCCTTCCTCTTCCTACACAGAAACCCTGACATGGAATAAGCCCAGTCTCAGTGGGGTGGCGCCTCTTCCTCGCAGTCTCCACTCGGCAACTACAATAGGAAACAAGTGAGTAGCCACTCACCCGCTTTGCTCTTTCCTGGCCCGGCACTGCCCTCCCTCCCAAAAGGTTCTCGGTCAGTTTGGTTTGGACAGTTCCTCAGACCCGAGGCTGCCTCTGTCCACTGGGCCCTGAGAGAAGACAGATGAGAGTGGAGGGGGCTGCACACAAGCCCGGCCTGGAGACCCTTCTGGGCCTGTGAGGCTCCCCTCCATTAGGGGTGCAGACTGTGGTAGATGGTTCTGTTAAGCAGCCGGGTCTCTAAATGCAGAGGGAGAGGCAGAGCTCTTACGAGGGCGGAGCCAGCAGGTAGGAGAGGACCGTGGCAGAAGGCCTCGTGCACCCTGGGAGACTCCTGGGGAGAGCTGGAGCACTGAAGGTGTTCAGAACTTTGTGGGTTGAAGAGGTGGCCTCTAGCTTGGTGCCTCCTCTACAACCCTTTCCTACTCTTCCCTCCCCCTCTCAGAATGTACGTGTTTGGTGGCTGGGTGCCTCTTGTCATGGATGACGTCAAAGTGGCCACACACGAGAAGGAGTGGAAGTGTACCAACACGCTGGCTTGTCTCAACCTGGGTATGGCCTCCTCGGGCTCCGAGTGGCCTGCAGGAGGCTGACCCTCCTCGGCCCTGACGGCTGTGTGGGGGATGTGCAGGGGGCAAAGCTGGGCCCGTGGCTCCTAGACTCCACCAGAAGTATGCAGTGCGCAGAGTGCTCTGAAGCGATGCTCCCCTTTCTCGTTTTCGAATAGGCTCTTCATGTACACAGTCCAGCATCTGAAAGCACAAAAGCACACGTGCTGCAGAGCTTCCCCTCCTCCCAGTTCCCTCCTCAGAGTCAGCCGCGTGGGTGGTGTCTTGTCCACCCTGCAGAGACTTCTACACACGCAAGCGTTAGCTGCAGCTTTTAAAGCAAACAAATGGCAGGCCACACCTGGCCTTTTTCATTTCCTACGTCTTGGAGAGTATGCCCCATCCCTGCACAGCGAGCAGCCTCATTCTGTTGAGTTACTATCGAGGTGCCATAACTTGTACAGATGCTGCTCTGTGAGTATCCTTGTGCTGTCCCCACCCACTTGAATGCGTGTGCAGAGGGTAAACACTTAAGAGTAGAGTTGCCATCACATGTTGGCACACCACCCTGCACAGAGGCTGTGGCAAAGTAGACTGCGCTGGGGGTGCCACAACAGACCACTTCGGCCAAGCCTGATAGGTGACTGAAGCGCCCTGTGGGCCGCCCCGGCCCAGGTGCATGTCGAGCCCCATGTGCAGCGATCACAGAACTGCCAGACACCTGATGATTCTATTTGCATTTCTCTCATTTTGACTGAGGGTGTGTATTTCCTCATGGAATCTTTCCATTGGTTTTTCTGCAAACTGTGTTCCCCTTTACCAGTCTTTTCTGTGCATGGTTTCACTATGTGATAAGTTCGGTAAAACTGCATTTCGAATAGTTTCCCAGTTTTTTGATTGTGGCTTTTAAGTTTATATTTTTCAGATGTTTGTTTATTTTGATCTACTTGAAAGCCAGAGAGAGAAAAATACATTCCATCCCCTGGTTCACAAATACCCACAACAGTCAGGATGACTGGGCCAGACCAGAGCCAGGAGCCTGTAACTCCATCCCGGTTTTGCACACGGGTGGCTGGGACCCAAATACTTGAGCCATCATCCACCGCCTCCCAGGGTGCATTAGCGGGAAGCTGCATTCGAGGTGGAATAGCTAGGGCTCAAACCAGCACTCTGATACGGGATGCAGACGTCCCAAGCCGCGGCTTTAACCTGCTGCCGCATAGCGCTCACGCGCACCCCCTGTAGTTCTGTTTTATGCTGTTCTTTTGCCTTGTAGGCTTTTTTTTTTCTTTTTTCTTTTTTCTTTTTCTTTCTTTCTTTCTTTCTTTTTTTTTTTTGCTTGCTTTGCTTGCTTTTAACTTAGTCTTTGACAACTTCTGGTATTCCCCATCCCTGACAGCAGAAGGGTGAAGGGCCATTTGGTGGGGGGTGGTTTCTTCTGTTGACCACCCCCCTCTTTCCATTAGATACCATGGCCTGGGAGACCATCTTGATGGATACATTGGAGGATAACATTCCCCGGGCTCGAGCCGGCCACTGTGCTGTTGCCATCAACACCCGCTTGTACATTTGGAGTGGGCGCGATGGCTACCGCAAGGCCTGGAACAACCAAGTATGCTGTAAGGACCTGTGGTACCTGGAGACAGGTAAGATGCCGTCCGACTGGGCGCCCACTGCTACCATCCCGAAAGCTAACACACCCACCCCCCTTACCAGTGGTGTTCTTTACAGAAAAGCCACCTCCCCCAGCCCGGGTGCAACTGGTACGAGCCAACACCAACTCCCTGGAGGTGAGCTGGGGGGCAGTGGCAACAGCCGACAGTTACCTTCTACAGCTCCAGAAATATGACATTCCTGCCACGGCTGCTACTGCCACCTCCCCCACACCCAATCCAGTCCCGTCTGTGCCCGCCAACCCTCCCAAGAGCCCTGCCCCAGCAGCAGCTGCGCCTGCTGTGCAGCCGCTAACCCAAGTAGGCATCACGCTCCTGCCCCAGGCTGCTGCTGCGCCCCCAACCACCACCACCATCCAGGTCTTGCCGACGGTGCCAGGCAGCTCCATATCTGTGCCCACTGCAGCCAGGACCCAAGGTAAGGTCCTGGGGGCATTCAGTGCCTGAGTAGGGGCTGCTGCTGTGGTTCATTGGCAGCCAAACTAAGTCAGCAACACAGCGGCTGGCAACTTCCTCGGGCATCTTCCTGCGGGTGGGGCAGGGTGAGAAGGCCCAGCTGCCTGGGACAGCCAGGCCTCCGAGGGCAGGGGCCAGCCAGACACAGCGCAGGCAGGCAGGTCAGGGCAAGTGTGTGTGCTGAACTTAGCGGAGGAGCTGGGATGGGATGTGCAGGTGACTTGCTGAGGGTTGGCCCCTTCTTGCAGGTGTTCCTGCTGTTCTCAAAGTGACTGGACCTCAGGCTACAACAGGAACCCCATTGGTCACTATGCGACCTGCCAGCCAACCTGGGAAAGCCCCTGTCACTGTGACCTCCCTTCCCGCTGGCGTGCGAATGGTTGTGCCAACGCAGAGTGCCCAAGGGACGGTGAGGAATGGTTGCTAGGCTGGGCTTAGAGGGCAGGGGTGGGATTTTGCGGGGACCCAGTAGAATCAATAGGAAGCACTCTGACAGAGGCCCAGTCCCAGCCTGCACCTGTACCGCATAACCTGCTTTTCCAACATTTGTAAAGTGTTGATGGTGATAGCTCTGGAAGATGTGGCAAGAGTTAATAAGTTCTTGTCGCAAAAACACGTTCGCCTTCCATCTGATCCTGAGGGCATTTCGAATGTGGGCTTTCTTGTCCTGGAGCCTGAGGGGAGACTAGCCAGCTGGGTTTGACCCAGGCCTGTGAGAAATGGAACTGTGTCTGACTCTGGTCTTTGCGAAAGAACTGCTGCTGGGATTGCTGCGCCTGCTCGTGTTCGGGGCCGGCTGCAGGGAGAGCCAAGAGATGCTGCTGGCAGGATGCAGGTTCCCTGGGCAGGGCTGAGCCCTTCCGCTGAGGCCTGCAGAGCAGGGAGGCAGGCGGCGCCCTGTAGGCTCACGCTCCCCGTGCCCACCGCAGGTCATCGGCAGTAACCCCCAGATGAGCGGGATGGCTGCGCTGGCAGCTGCTGCCGCTGCCACCCAGAAGATCCCTCCTTCCTCGGCGCCCACAGTGCTGAGTGTCCCAGCAGGCACCACCATTGTCAAAACCGTGGCCGTGACACCCGGCACTACCACCCTCCCGGCTACTGTGAAGGTGGCCTCCTCGCCAGTCATGGTGAGCATTAGGTTTTCTGGTCCTGTTTCTGAGCCGGCAGCCTCAGGACTGGGGCTTCTGGTCACTCATCTGACGACAGTGGTCACTCCTTCTGGGCTTTGGACCAACCCTCAGGTTATTGGTCCACAATTGGTGCGTGCATGGGCTGTGGAAGAAGCTGTCACCCTTAGGTTGGGGTGTGACAGCCTTAGGCTAGACCTGTAATCTTTCAGCTTGCTTGTGTCCTTCAAAATGTGTTGTTCTTTGGCCTGGGATAGGGGAGGGGGTGGGGAGATGAGGCTGGAGCTCCAAGCCTTCCGTGGGCATTCTGGGTGGTGGCACCGCCCATCATGTATCTCTGTCCCCTCTAGGTGAGCAACCCGGCCACCCGCATGCTGAAGACTGCAGCTGCCCAGGTGGGGACATCTGTCTCCTCTGCTGCCAACACATCTACCCGCCCTATCATCACGGTGCACAAGTCGGGGACTGTGACAGTGGCCCAGCAAGCCCAGGTGGTGACCACAGTGGTGGGTGGGGTCACCAAGACCATCACCCTCGTGAAGAGCCCCATCTCTGTCCCAGGAGGCAGTGCTCTGGTGAGTGACAGGCACCACCTGGCGGCATGTGACAGCTGCCAGGCCACGATGACTGCCAGTGGTGACTTGCTGCTCTGGGCCAGCTCCAGGAGAGCCCCAGCCCAGACCATGCCCTTGTTTGGTTTCCGGGTCACTCCCTACTGCTTTCTTTCCTTTCTAGATTTCCAATCTGGGCAAAGTGATGTCAGTAGTCCAGACCAAACCAGTTCAGACTTCAGCGGTTACAGGTCAGGCATCTACGGGCCCCGTGACTCAGATCATCCAGGTGAGCTCTTGGTCCGTGCCACCAATGGTCCCCTTCCTCTGCCTCGTGAGCAAGAGTGGGTGCCAGGCCACAGCCCAGACTTGAATCCCTGCCCACGGAGGATCCCCCAAGAAGTGTAGTTCAGGAAGTCCTACAGCCCAGTCCCATCGTCCACAGCACCTAGAATACCCCCTGAGCTCCTTAGGCTGCCGTCACAGGGTGGCCAGCTCATCTACCTGCTGACCCTTTCAGACCAAAGGGCCGCTGCCAGCGGGGACAATCCTGAAGCTGGTGACCTCAGCAGATGGCAAGCCTACCACCATCATCACTACCACGCAGGCCAGTGGGGCGGGAACCAAGCCCACCATCCTGGGCATCAGCAGCGTCTCCCCCAGTACTACCAAACCCGGCACGACCACCATCATCAAGACCATCCCCATGTCAGCCATCATCACCCAGGCGGGCGCCACAGGTAGGAGCCTGCCCCACTGGGAATTGCGTAGCTTCTTGCTGGCGAGGAGGTGAAGTCACACCGGGAAGGGGAATGGAAGCCGGTGACTCTGTGCTCTTTGGGTTTGCTCTGGCTCCCCTTTTTGATCCTCTGCTTGCATTTCTGTGACGGTCTGGAGGGAGATGGCAGGGTCGTGGCTGCAGTTCACAGTTCTTCCTTCTGCTCTAGAGGCAGCAGGGGAGACACGGGGCCCAGGGACCCTCCCAAGGCTGAATTCCTGGGCCCGTCTCTCTGTCCAGGTGTGACGAGCAGTCCTGGAATCAAGTCCCCCATCACCATTATCACCACCAAGGTTATGACTTCAGGAACTGGCGCGCCTGCCAAGATCATCACTGCTGTCCCCAAGATTGCCACTGGCCATGGACAGCAGGGAGTGACCCAGGTGAGGCGTGCCCCGGCCCTTTGCTCAGTGCAGTCTCCAGTCCAGTCCAGCCAGCTTAGGAGTGACGTTGGTGGCACTTTCCTTTGCTATTCCAGGTGGTGCTAAAGGGGGCCCCTGGACAGCCAGGCACCATCCTCCGCACCGTGCCCATGGGGGGTGTTCGCCTGGTTACCCCCGTCACTGTCTCTGCTGTCAAGCCGGCTGTCACCACGTTGGTTGTGAAGGGCACCACAGGTGTGTAGCCCACGGGTCAGGGCCTGAGCAGTGGCCGGGTTCCATCCCTCCTCTTGTGACTGCCTCCCTGCGGGCCGGCTGGGGAGGGTAGCAGGTGTTCTCTCCAGAGCCTTCTGTCTCCCATGGCTGCCCTTCAGGGTTTCTGGCAGCCCAGCCTCCTCCAGAGAGAAAAGCTGCTGCACAGGTGGTAGCAGCGACAGGCCTCATTCGGCCTCTCCCTCCCACCCTCCCTCCCTGTAGGTGTCACAACTTTAGGCACGGTGACAGGCACTGTCTCTACCAGCCTCGCTGGAGCTGGGGGCCACAGTACCAGCGCCTCTCTGGCCACGCCCATCACCACTTTGGGCACCATTGCCACCCTGTCGAGCCAAGTGATCAACCCCACTGCCATCACAGTGTCGGCTGCACAGACCACGCTGACGGCAGCTGGTGGGCTCAGCACCCCCACCATCACCATGCAGGTAGGACTGGGCCCAGGGACATGTGCTGTCTCCAGGGCATTGTGCTGCTGGGTGCAGCGGTGACCAGGCTTCCCTTACTTGAGACGTTCTCCCTGTTGGCACCCAGTCCCTGGCATTGTCCGCTCGTCAGGGAGGCCCTGTGCTTCAGCCACGTGTGGGTGTTGGGCATCAGGTTCTTCCTCTTGTAACGTTACAGAGGATATCAGTGTTTTTTGGATGTATACGTAGTGTTTCTGCTCTTCATACTGTTCTTAAGCTGAATTCCTGGAATGTGGAGAAGTGTGGCTTGCTGCCTTTGTGTGTCATGGTGGCGGGGTAGGGGGGGCCCATTCCCTGGCAGGGTGCTTACCTCTGGCACAGGACCCTCCCCTGCCTGGGCCTTGCCTCACAGCCCCTTCTCTGTGCAGTTGCCCTTGGTGGTTGAGTGGCAACTCCTCCCCGGTGACTGAGCCAGTGTCTTGGGATCAGAAGACAATTGGATCTTGAATTTGCAAGGACTGTTTAGGAGTTGGTGGTCTTGATTGGCACAGGTGACAATGCAGGACAACAGGAGGAACAGCTGTAGCACTAACTTTTCTGGTCTTGTGTGTTCCACAGCCTGTCTCCCAGCCCACCCAGGTGACTCTGATTACAGCGCCCAGTGGAGTTGAGGCCCAGCCTGTGCACGACCTCCCTGTGTCCATTCTGGCCTCACCCACCACAGAACAGCCCACAGCCACCGTCACCATTGCTGACTCGGGCCAGGGTGACGTGCAGCCTGGCACTGTGACACTAGTGTGCTCCAACCCACCCTGTGAGACTCACGAGACTGGCACCACCAACACAGCCACCACCACTGTGGTGGCTAACCTTGGGGGACACCCCCAGCCCACCCAAGTGCAGTTTGTCTGTGACAGGCAGGAGGCAGCTGCTACTCTTGTGACCTCAGCGGTGGCACAGCAAAATGGCAGCGTGGTCCGCGTCTGCTCCAACCCGCCCTGCGAGACCCACGAGACTGGCACCACCAACACCGCCACCACCGCCACCTCCAACATGGCCGGGCAGCACGGCTGCTCGAACCCGCCCTGTGAGACCCACGAGACCGGCACCACCAGCACCGCCACCACCGCCGTGTCCAGCATTGGTGCCAGCCAGCAGCGTGATGCCCGCCGTGCCTGTGCCACCAGCACACCCGCTGTGGTCCGGATCGGGGTGGCTGCTGGGGGGTCAGAGGGAGCCCAGGGTTCTGTGAAGCCCCAATGCCAAACCCGCCAGACCAGTGCAACCAGTACCACCATGACTGTGATGGCAACTGGGGTCCCTTACTCTGCCGGGCCACTCCTGGGGCCGAGCATGGCACTGGAGGCCGGGGGCCACGGCACTACCTTTGTGCAGTTGGCACCTCTGAGCAGCAGAGTCGGTCCAGGTGGAGCTGGCAGCAAGAACGTGCCCTTGGGGCGCCAGCTGGAGACCCTTCACATCCACACAAGCAACAGCCCCGCTGTGGTGCGGGGGCCACTCACACCTGTGTACGACAGCCTCCAGTCCAGCTCGCCCAGCACCACCGTGACTGTGACGGCTCTGGAGGCGCTGTTGTGCCCCTCAGCCACCGTGACCCAAGTCTGCTCCAACCCGCCGTGTGAGACCCATGAGACGGGCACCACCAATACCGCCACTACCTCCAATGCAGGCAGCGCCCAGCGGGTGTGCTCCAACCCGCCTTGTGAGACCCACGAGACAGGCACCACGCATACGGCCACCACTGCCACCTCCAATGGGGGTGCAGGCCAGCCTGAGGGTGGGCAGCAGCCTCCCACGAGTCGCCCCTGCGAGACGCACCAGACCACTTCCACTGGCACCACCATGTCGGTCAGCGTGGGTGCCCTGCTCCCTGATGCCACCGCCTCCCACAGGACCCTGGAGTCCAGCTTGGAGGTGACAGCACCGCCCACTGTCACCCAGCAGGCTAGTGCCACGTTGCTTGCTCCGTTCCCAACGCAAAGGGTGTGCTCCAATCCCCCGTGTGAGACCCACGAGACGGGCACCACACACACAGCCACCACTGTCACCTCCAACATGAGCTCAAACCAAGGTGAGTGAGGCAGTGGACCTAGCACGTGTGTGTGTCCCAGGGCTCAAGACAAAGAAAGTGGTAGGGAAGCCTGTCTAGAGTCCCAACGTTTTCTCGCATCTGTTTTGCCAGCGGGGTGGGGTAGAGGTGGTCTGGTGTGTGCAACACAGACGAGAGGATCCCCAGGTAGGCCGCTGTGTGCTGCTCTCTGCTCGCTCACGGCTAGCTGAAGCCAGACGGAGGCCTTGGAGCGCCTGCTGAGCAGCCTTTTCTCTGTTACCCCACAGACCCCCCACCAGCTGCCAGTGATCAGGGAGAGGTGGAGAGCAGCCAGGGTGACGTGAGCATAACCAGCGCTGGTGCCATCACGACAACTGTGTCCGCCACTCTGCCGCGAGCTGTGACTACTGTGACACAGTCCACACCTGTCCCAGGCCCCTCTGTGCCGGTAAGAGTCCAGGACTCCCTCAGCATTTTCCTGCCCTCTGTGCCTCTGGTCCGTGGGAACATGTTCCCGAATCGGACAGCAGATGTCACTCTTGTACCAGACATGGTGGCGCTCTGGGGCCCTTCTGCAGACCATATAAGGACAGCCTTGGGGTCTGCCAGGAAGGGAGGCAGCAGGCAGGAATCCCAGGACCTCAGTGGCTGTGGGGCGCTTGTAATCTCCTAATCCTTTTCCTGTAGCCTGTAAAGGGAAGACAGTGGGGTGAGGTAGGGGGTGGGGAGGAGGTGGCAGTACCCCCTTGTCTAGGCCAGGCGTCCTCTCTGAGAACAGGCTTATTGCGACTAGGGTGTCTCATGGCTCTGTCCTCTCGCAACATGTCTCATGCCATTCTGTGAACTGCTGTCCCGCACCCCTGATAACATGGCGTTGAAGTAGCCCATCAAGAATGAAACCTGGAGGCCGGCAGGGAAACATGGCAGCTGTGTCGCTCCTCAGCCCCACTGCCTGGTTCTGGCCTCCCTCTCCTCCCCTCTGACGGGGGCTTCTCTCCCTTTCTAGAAGATCTCATCAGTGACTGAGACTACCCCAGGGGCTCTGACTACTGAAGTCCCCATCCCAGCCACGATAACGGTGACCATAGCCAACACAGAAACTTCTGACATGCCCTTCTCTGCTGTTGACATCCTGCAGCCCCCAGAGGAACTCCAGGTGTCACCAGGGCCTCGCCAGCAGCTGCCGCCACGGCAACTCCTGCAGTCTGCCTCCACACCCCTGATGGGGGAGTCCACCGAGGTCCTGTCAGCCTCCCAGACCCCTGAGCTCCAGGCCGCCGTGGATCTGAGCAGCACAGGGGACCCATCTTCAGGCCAGGAGCCTACCAGCTCAGCGGTAGTGGCCACTGTGGTGGTGCAGCCACCCCCGCCCACCCAGTCCGAAGTAGACCAGTTGTCACTTCCCCAAGAGCTGATGGCCGAGGCCCAGGCGGGCACCACGACCCTCATGGTAACAGGGCTCACCCCTGAGGAGCTGGCAGTGACTGCTGCCGCCGAAGCAGCTGCCCAGGCTGCAGCCACCGAGGAAGCCCAGGCCTTGGCCATCCAGGCGGTACTCCAGGCTGCACAGCAGGCCGTCATGGGTAGGTGTCACCCGGGAGCCCAGAGGGAAGATAGGACCGTCTTTGAGGGGTGACAGCTCTAGATGAAAGGCTGTGGGGACATCCTGGGAGGAAAAGGCCCACTGAACCCTGAAGGTGGCATGAGTCACGTGATGGAGAGCATCGCCTCGTGGGCCCAGGCAGGTGGGCATTAGTGGAAAGGGAGGAGGCAGGGCCCCTTGGCCGGGTCCCCCTTGTAGTGGGAAGAGGCTGAGATAAAGGTGGTCTGGGAAGCAGGGTCTCTGGGATCAGCTCTGAGCACCTCCGTCGGGGGCATAGTCTGTGCGCTGGGCATGCGCACCAGTGTTCCTGTTAAGTAGTGTTTCGCTTGATCCTGGAGCAGGCACTGGGGAGCCCATGGACACGTCTGAGGCGGCGGCGGCTGTGACACAGGCAGAGCTGGGTCACCTGTCAGCCGAGGGGCAGGAGGGCCAGGCCACCACCATCCCGATCGTGCTGACGCAGCAGGAGCTGGCTGCACTGGTGCAGCAGCAGCAGCAGCTGCAGGAGGCCCAGGCCCAGGCCCAGCAGCAGCACCTCCCCACCGAGGCCCTGGCTCCTGCGGACAGCCTCAACGACCCGACCATCGAGAGCAACTGTCTCAGTGAGCTGGCCGGGGCCGTGCCTAGCACTGTGGCGCTGCTGCCCTCCACAGCCACCGAGAGTGAGTGAACTTGAGCTTCAGTGCTTGCCCTAGGGAGCTCAGTGGATTGAAGAGAGGTCTCTTGAGACCTGGGAATGAACTGGTGATTCAGTGGGTAGGGGGTGGGCAGGGGCCTGCAAGAGCAGGACAAGGGTGCCGGTAGGTCGGCCCTGGGTGGAATCTTCCCCATTGACACTGTCTCTCCCTCCAGGCCTGGCCCCATCCAACACGTTTGTGGCCCCCCAGCCGGTCGTGGTAGCCAGCCCAGCCAAGCTGCAGGCTGCAGCTACTCTGACTGAAGTAGCCAATGGCATCGAGTCCCTCGGTGTGGTGAGTCGAGTAGAATGGGACCCGGAGGAGCGAGGGGCTGTTCCAGGTCCTCAATGCTGAGGGCCTGTTGGTTTTCCAGAAGCCGGATCTGCCGCCCCCACCCAGCAAAGCTCCCGTGAAGAAGGAGAATCAGTGGTTTGACGTGGGGGTCATCAAGGGCACCAATGTAATGGTGACACACTATTTCCTGCCGCCAGATGACGCTGTCCCGTCAGATGTGAGTATCCCCAGGAGCGGACCCCTTTGGTGGGTGGGTCCTTCCGTGAAGCAAGTGTCGGTAGAGACGAGCTTGGGGCTGCCACCCGCAGCAGGGGCCCCGAGGAGGCTGCCCCGTCTTTGGGTCCACGTGAGCAGCCAGGAAACCCGAGTCAGAGAGGTGGAGACTGCTCTTCCGAGGCAGTGGAAAAGAAGCAACAGCTGTTGGTACTTGAAGGCAGTACCTGGCCCAGGTCAGCTTTACCGTGCTGCCCTTCTTGCCACGGAGGGACAGCCACCACTGACCTCCTCTGCTCTTGTAGTCCTCCTGGCCTTGCCAGTCCCAGGATGAAAAACGGCTCCTCTGCTGGTCCCAGAGCTACCACTTTTTTTTTTCTTCCCCACTTTATTCGAAAGGCAGAGCGGTATCTTCCATTCACTGGTGTATTCCCCAAATGCTTGTAACAGCCAGGGCTGGGCTAGGCTGGAGCCTGGAGTGAGGAAGGCAACCTGGGTCTCCCACACGGGCGTCGGGGCCAAGCCGTTCAGGGCTTCACCTCTGCCTGCCAGGGTACGCATTAGCAGGGAGCTGGATCGCAAGCAGAGGTGCCGCAATGTGAGCCAGGCACTCCAGCACGGGATGGATGGTGGGCAGCCCAAGCAGCATCTTAACCTGCGCCAGACGCCCGCCTCTGAGCTGCCTTCTTGACAATGGGCTTTGTGTCTCTTTGTTCCCTCTTCTGTTCCGTCCTCTATTCCCAGGATGACTCGGGCACTGTCCCTGACTATAACCAACTGAAGAAGCAGGAGCTGCAGCCGGGCACAGCCTATAAGTTTCGTGTGGCTGGGATCAACGCCTGTGGCCGGGGGCCGTTCAGCGAGATCTCAGCCTTTAAGACGTGTCTGCCTGGTTTCCCAGGGGCCCCTTGTGCCATTAAAATCAGCAAAGTGAGTCTTGCTGCATGTACCCTTCTGCCTCTGGTTGGTCCTCTGCCTGCAGCTTGCAACAGAGTGCACGCACTCAGCACTCCCTGTCTGTGCTAGGGCAGGTCACGGGAACAGTGCCAGCCAGGCAGGGGTGACTCAGGGGAGCCCCAAGGATGTGGGCCTAGGCAGCAGGGCCCATCTTCAGTGGACAGACACTGCTATTGTGGGTAACGTCACAAGCCCATCCCTTTCCATCCCCAGCCTCATTTCATCCAATCTTGAGAACATCTCGAGGAGATCTGTTCCGTTTTTCAGATGTGGAAACTGAGGCATCGAGAGGCTAAGTCACACCTAGCAGAGCGGCAGAGTGGGTATAGGAAGGATGTGGGTTTATTGTTTCCTTTTTTTTGAGAGGCTGGCCAAGTTAGAGCTTCCATTTGCTGTTTTATTGTCCAAGATGCCCGCAGCAGCCGGGCTTGAGCCAGGCCAAAGGGGAGAAGACAAGAACTCCATCCGGGTCTCCCCCATGGGTGGCAAGAGCCCGACTACTGGTGTGTTAGAAGCCAGCTGCAGTCAGGAGTCAGAGCCAGAGCTAGGACCCTTAGTCCTCAGGCAGTCCAGTGCGGGCTGTGGGAGTTCCAACTGGTAGCTTAACTGCTAGACCAAATGCTCACCCCAAGGCTGCGCCAGTTCATTTTATTTCTTCCACTTACGGGCAGATCTCTTTAAAGCTCTATCTATGGTGTTACGAAAAATAATGGCTTGTGTGACGGATGAGCAGTCTCTTCCGGAAGCTCCTAGCCCCCTCTGTTCTGGGGATGGGCAGGTTGGGCCCTGGCCACAGCAGCTGAAGAGGGCAAGGCCTGACCTTGTGCTCCCTTGGTTCTAGAGTCCAGATGGTGCTCACCTTACCTGGGAGCCGCCCTCTGTGACCTCCGGCAAGATCATAGAGTACTCCGTGTACCTGGCCATCCAGAGCTCACAGGCTGGCAGTGAGCCCAAGAGCTCGGCCCCGGCCCAGCTGGCCTTCATGCGGGTGTACTGCGGGCCCAGCCCCTCCTGCCTCGTGCAGTCCTCCAGCCTCTCCAATGCCCACATCGACTACACCACCAAGCCTGCCATCATCTTCCGCATCGCAGCACGCAACGAGAAGGGCTATGGCCCCGCCACCCAAGTGAGGTGGTTGCAAGGTGAGTCTGCTCCTCGGACTCCTTGGGCGGCTTCTAGGGAAGGGACCGGGCATTCAGCCCACCTGGGCGTTGGTAGCTGACTGACTAACTGTTCGTTTGAGACCTGTTCCCACATGGCAGTTGCCGCTGCTTTCTCCTGACTGTCCTGCCCTACAGTCACTGGTCATTTGTCCTTGTTGTGTTGGGGCCAGGGACATCAGTTCTGAGACAGACTTGACCTGGGATCTTTACGATCTGGGGCCGCTATGAGGGTGTCTCACGGGTGCTTCGCCCGCTCTGGGGCGGCGGACATGCTTTCTCAAGGGGCGGGGTCGAGGTGAGAGGAAGCGGGGAGGGGTGTGAGAAGAGCATGTCCAGAGACCCTGGAGGAAGAGGCAAGAGGTTAGAGTCCAGTTGGGGGTGGGAGGAACCCTTGCTGTGGCCGAGTAAGGGCTGCAGCCCCCTGCGGAGCTGAGCCCAGAGGGTTTCTAGCAGGGTCCAGGGACAGCCAGGCGAGAGGTGCCGTGATCGGGGCCCCGAAGGGCAGTGTGGTGTGTGTCGGGGGCCGGGCTGGGCGGCCCTGCTGGCTGGGGAGACATCGGATTCCGCCTTCTCACTGATACTCCCCCCCTCTCTGCCTCTTAGAAACCAGTAAAGACGGCTCTGGCAGCAAGCCGGCCAGCAAGCGGCCCATGTCTTCTCCAGAAATGTAAGGAGGAACGCCCCTTGCAGGAGCCTGCTGAGGCTGCGGGTGGGAGTGCCTTGGGGGAGCTTAGCTGCACCCACGCCATGCGTCTCCCCCTGCACCCCTTCTCCCCATTGATGGCGAATGCGGTGCCGTGAGGACCTGCACTAACTCTCCCTTTTCCATCTTCCAAGGAAATCCGCTCCAAAGAAATCTAAGGCAGATGGTCAGTGAGAGGAAGCTGACCAGCACCTGGATTCTTCTCCAGACCCCCCTCTGCTTCAGGAACCACCCCCCCGGGCACACCCTTCCCTCCGTCCCACCGTGTCCGTACTCCACCCTCACGAGCCACTGGCCTGTGTTCGTTCTCTCTCTCTCTCTCTCTCTCTCTCTCTCTCTCTCTCTGTTTTTAAAATAAAGAAAGCACATTTTACCGTGGCTGTTGGGAGGAAGCAGAAGGCCAGTTGGAAAGAACAGTAAGCGAGAGTAGTATGCCTGCTTCCTCCTCAGTGGGGGCCGGCCCTCCCCGCTGTGCGAGACTGGAGAACTCGGAGACCGCGGAGGGAGAGAAAGGGAAACTTAAAGGAGACAGAAATGCCAGCCCTTCAAAGCCCACACCTGTTTTGTGGCTTTTCTCCCATGGCCGGAGGGGGAAGCCAGGGGCTGTGCGGGGAACAAGCGTAGGAGCCAAGGAAAGAGGTCTCAAAGAGGCTTTCCGCGGTGCCCTGGCCAGGTGTCTGGTTCCACTCATTGCATCACCCCTTCCTCAGGCTTAGCCAGCCCCTCTGTGCCCGTGCCCCCCCGGAAGCTTAACACATTTCCTCAGAGGCCTTTGCTCCCACCTCCTCTCCCCTTCCCCATTACGGCAAGACAAGAAAGGAGAGGAAAGACAGGAGAGGAGCAGGTGGGGGCGGGGCGGGGCGGCGGAGCAGCGGCTGTGAGAACGTCCCTACGGGGTGTGGAGTAGCTCCCACCAAGCCTGGCTTGGGCCCTTCCTGGCTCTCAAGCTGGGGGCTGCATCACCAACTGCTGCATTTGTTGTATTTTTTAAGTTGAAATCAATGAAGTTAACATTTTTATTGTAATTTTAGCCTTAGCGTGTGGGGTTTGTCCCTTTTTTGTTGTTAGTTGTGTACAGAATGTGTATCTTTTTTTTTTTTTTTCCTCTCGGCTAATTCTTGGCAGGGATCTTTTTGGAGGAAAACGCAGGGGGCAGCTGGGGCAGGAAAGGTGTGGAATCTCCCACGTGGGGTCTGCTGTCACTGCCCACTTTGATTTCCTGTTGTTAGTCCTGCCCTCTTCTTTTGTCCGTCCCAGGCCTCTGGGACAGAGGAGGGAGTGAGCCATCACACCTCAGCCCTCTAGGGCGAGCGCTCCACACTTAGAGGGCCAAGCTTGGTGGGCTGGAGCCTGCTTGTCTTGGCTTCACAGCTCTTTCCCTGCCCCTCAGCCAGGCTTAGCGATACCCTGAAGGACTGCTGCTGCAGCCAGGAAAGGGGTGGTTAGAGGGGAGCCGGGCCTTCGTGGAGGCAGCCCAGAGAGGCTGGGGCAATTGAGTGGGCTAACGGCACCAACCACCAGCTCAATGAATTTGTAGCTTTGTCCCCAGGCCAGACCTGTCCTGTCTAGGGTCACACCCAGAAATTCGGGGCCCTGGAGTTTTCTGCCCAACACCTGCGCTTCAGGCAACAAGCAAGGCTTGCAGGCGGATCGCGGAAAGACTTAAAGGAGCAGCCAGTGTGTTCAGTCCCCGCAGCTCTGCCCGGAGACGGGGCGGGGGGGTGCCCTCCGCCTACGCCCTGCGTCCTCCGGGCCTCTGGTTTGTTGTATTATAGTACATTTCGTGTGGAAGACGTCACGTTTAGTCACCTTGGAGCCCACTCGCCTGGTCCCATTGTTTTACCCCATCCCTCCTCCCGAGCGCCCTTTGATTTCTCTTGTTTCTGAGAACAGTATGCCCGTTCATCTATTGTAGAGTAACCCCTTGTGACTCAATATTACCATAGTGCGATGTCGTTTTGTGCTATTTTGAACAATTAAAAGACTTTTTTTGAAATAACCATCTGGCATCTGATTGTGTTGGGGACTCTGTGACAAGCGCCTGGAGGGGGAAGCTGGGGTCTGCCCAGAGCTCATTACTGGCACTTCCAAAGTATGGAGGCGCACAGGGGTGAGGCCCATACCCCTGGCTTGTGGCTCCAGGCTCCTGGCTGCTGGCCTGGGTGAAGGCCAGGTGTGTGCCTCTACTTCGCGAGTCAAACCACGTGCATTTCCCTACCCCGCTGGAGGACCGCAGCAGGGCAGTGGCCTGGCAGGTCGCCAGCAGCTTCCGTGCGCCTACACTGCAAGCACAGGGCCCCCAGGGTGTCCCCACCAGGACAGCTCTGTCTGGCATGAGGTGGGTGCACAGTGGGTGCAGTGGAAGTGACATCCCGTTCCCTCGTGAGCTAGGGCTCCAAAGGGAAGAAGCAAGACAAGTGTTGAAGCACAGTGCCAATGGAGTTGAGGGTACGCTTCCTATTAGGTGCCAAGAGCTTACTGCTAACCAACCCAAGGGCCGCGAGCCTGGTGTGGGACCCCGAGCTGGTGGCCTGGGTTCTCAGTGCTCATGCCACAAGGAGGGGTGCAGCGGGACACATGTTCAACATCCCATTTGTCTCCTTAACACCTCTGTTGCTGAGCTCCCCCAGCCCAGTTCTGGGTACCAGACACTTGGTGGTACCAGACCCGCCCCCGCCTTGTTCTGCATGTGTGCCCTTGCTGTGTGCGGGCAGATCAGAGGCCCGGGGCATTCCCGCCTCTCCTGGAAACCTCTTCGCAGTGAGCTCTTTCCCTATAGCTTTGTGCTCTCTGGGTCCACTGCCACAAGTGTTCAAAAAAGAAAAACTCAGACCAGCACCACGTGGAATGCTGGCATCCCATATGGGCACTGGATAGTGTCCTGGCTACTCTGCTTTCTATCCAGTTACGGAGTAATGCAGTTAACGACCTGGATGGACAGTCAACCAGCAGATGGAAGATCTCTCTCTCCACCTTTTTCAAACATAATCTTAAAAACACAGGAGCCTGCTGGCCTTGACAGCAGCAGCCATGGCTTTCTTCCCCTGAGCCCTCCCACACCCCCAGCGCATCTGACCTGCCTTGGAGCCCAGCATGGCGTCCTAGGGTTGAGGAGAGGGACCTCACAGCGCAGGGGCCCAGGGCTGCAGTCAAGGGCACCTGTGGGGCTGGCCCAGAAAGTGCAGGGAGCCCCTGTGCACTTTGCCAGACTTGACCAATGGCTTTGTGGGTGCTTGATCTGGGAAGGGCGCAAGGGTTCTTGCCACCCTGCTCCAGTAGCTGCCCTCTGCCAGTCACCCGCTTTCCACCTTCCCTGCATGTAGGCCACCGCAGAAGGCAAAGGGCCACGCCAGTGTGTCTGGTGCTGGCCATGGTAGGCCCTTTTCGGGAGGCGCGTGGGCAACAAGTCAGGCTCTCCTAGGCATGAGCCACAGGGGAGGAGGGGTGCAAACAGAGCGGACCCTGCCTGCTGGACAGAGACCAACCTACTTCCCAAGCATCCGAAAGTGGAATTGTTTGAGGTTGGCAGGACTGGCCTGAAGCAGGAATACTGGCTACCAAGCAAGCGGCTGTGGCCTGCGAGGAGACAGCCATTGTGACATCAAAGACTAGCACACAGCAGCAGGAGCCCCCATCCAGTGCTATGCCTGGGGGCTGCAACCTTCCAGCAGCAGCCAGAGCCCAGGGCTGCGGTGCAAGATCTAGTTAAGCTCCTGAGCTGCAATCTAGCCTTCTAGAAGTCCAAGCTTCTCGCAAGCCATGCTGGGAGTCCAGAGACCTCAGGCATTGTGGCTCCTAGAACCACCGCCCTCCACATCATTTCTCTGAGAAGTCCAGCTGTCCAGTTGGCAGGGAGGGTGGGAGACTTTAGCCTGCCTGCCTGGGAGCATTTGTTCAGGCAGAGCACGGAAAAACAGGGCTGGGCCCCTAGGAGAGGGGTCTGGAGGGCTGGAGTGGGGGGTTGGGGGGGGGGGCGACACTTGCTCTTACCTGTACAGTTCCCACCTGGCCTCCCAAGTGTTGGTGAGAAACGGACAACGGACTCAACAGAGAGCACCTGCCTGCCCTTGGAGGTCATAGTTCAGCAGGGCCGGCCGATTCAGGTCTTTACAGTGGACCCCTGTGCTGCTGCACCCCTGAGTCAGCTGCCCTGCCCAGCTCCCCCCGCGCCCCTCCCTGGGTCCCAGGCCGTCCTGCCTGCTCACCAAGCAGAGAATCTGGAGTTGACGGTGTCCGGCTGACACCATCATGCGCATGCGCGTATGCAGAACTTGGCCTGCTGAAGGGTCTTGGCGGGGCCCGTGCTCGGGGACAGGGCCTCCAAGCCCCGCCCCCGAGCCCTGCGGAACTCTCAGGAGGAGGGGGTGGGTGGGGCGCAACTCGGTCAGCTGAGTGACAGTCACGGGACTGAGGCCAGTTCAGTCTGGCTTCCTGGAGGAGAGGGAGGGATGAGCAGGGGTCTCCAAGCGCGACAGGCCAGTGGTGGGGCCCGTGGCGGGGGGTGCTGTCCTGGAGGGACCCGAGGGCTGGTGGGGTCCGAAGCCTCGCAGAGAGGTGGGGGTGGGGCTGGGGGTGTTGGGAAACCCCAGAGGGGTGGGATCCCGAAGCTCCGGGGTTATGGGGAAGTTGCCGTGGGCGAGCTGCACCTCCAAGCCCCAAGTTTCCGGCAGGCCATGGAGAAGGAGCGGGCCACCGTGCAGGCGTGGAAGGAGCGTGTGGGGCAGGAGCTGGACCGCGTGGTGGCTTTCTGGATGGAGCATTCCCACGACCAGGACTATGGGTGCGCTGCCTCTTCGCTCTGCCTCACCCTCCAGGGGCTCCGGGGGCAGCAGCGGGGGGCTCGGTGCCCCTTCAGTCTTTTGCTACCCCTGTGCATCCCACAGGGGCTTCTTCACGTGCCTCGGCCGTGATGGGCGGGTGTACGACGACCTCAAATATGTTTGGCTGCAGGGGAGGCAGGTAAGGGGCGTTCCCTGACGCACTTGCGCCTCTCTTGCCTCAGCACGCACAGTAGGGCCACGGGGGCTCCTTCTCACCTCAGCCACACTCCGCAGACCTGAGCGCGCTCTCTGGTTGCCCTGCAGGTATGGATGTATTGTCGCCTCTACCGCAAGTTTCAGCGCTTCCGCCACTCTGCGCTTCTGGACTCTGCAAAAGCAGGTGCAACATTCCTTGCCCATCTTCCTAGAGGCCTCTGGGAAGGCGGGAAAAGCCGTGTGTGCCTGGTGGGGGAGCAGGTTCTGGGCCTCACCTGAGTCCCAGCACCCCACCTTCTCAACTGCCAGGTGGCGAATTTTTGCTGCGTTATGCCAGAGTGGCGCCGCCTGGCAAGAAGTGTGCCTTTGTGCTGACCCGGGACGGCCGCCCGGTCAAGGTGCAGCGGACCATCTTCAGCGAGTGTTTCTACACGATGGCCATGAACGAGCTGTGGAGGGTGACAGGGGAAGTGCATTACCAGGTGCACCTCGGGACTCTGCTCGGATATGCAGGTCCCACTCCCGCCCCGAGAGCTGTGCCCCGCTCCCACTTGGCAGGGAACCTCTCCCTCTTCCCTGTGCTATAAGACCCCGACGCCACTGCCTGGGAGTTGCCTGCACCCCCAGACGGGGAGCCCCCAGAGCAGGCTGGGGCCAACCCGGCCCAGGAGCCAGACCCACAGCAGGCCCCTTGGTGAAGTGTCCTTGGAGTGCACAAGAGACCACGGGCTTCCCGCCCAGGGCCGAGTCCTCGGGACCCCACCAGGTACCTGGGGACGGGACAGGTGGGACAGCAGCCTCAGCTGGGCCTCTCCTTGCCCCACCCAGAGTGAGGCCCTGGAGATGATGGATCAGATCATCCGCTGGGTGCGGGAGGACCCATCGGGGCTGGGCCGGCCCCAGCTCCCAGGGTCCCCAGCGGCGGAGCCCATGGCAGTGCCCATGATGCTGCTCAACCTGGTCGAGCAGTTCGGGGAGGCCGACGAGGAGCTGGCGGGGAGATACGCGCAGCTGGGGGACTGGTGCGCCCGCAGGATTCTGCAGCACATCCAGGTGGGCGGTGCCAGGGGACCTGGGCGGGGGCAGAGGGCTGAACCCCATGCACAGGGCTGCCTCCAGTGCCCGCGCCTGCCCTGCAGTCGGGGAGGCTCGGCCCCCAGGGCAGCTGGACAGCCCGGCAGCCCCAGCAGGCCCCAGGCTCCCAGAGCTGGTGGGCGGGGCCGTGGGCTGGAGGGTGGTGGTTGCCAGTTGGCGCCTGGTTCCCTGCAGAGGGATGGACAAGCCGTGCTGGAGAACGTGTCAGAGGATGGCGAGGAACTTCCTGGCTGCCTGGGAAGACACCAGAACCCAGGTGAGGAAGCAGAGTGGCCTCGGCATTTGGCTTCTGCCTTCGCCACTTCCACCCTGTGCCGAGAAAGAGGGGTGAGGCTCCCAGAGCTGGGGAGCAGGGGTGCGAGCGAGGGGCTCCGAGCAGCTCCCACTGTTCAGGAGGGAGGAGGCGGTGTTGGGGCCTTGAGCTGGTTCCTTCTTACCCCTGGCGCCACCAGGCCACGCGCTGGAAGCTGGCTGGTTCCTGCTCCGGCATGCTGCCCGGAAAGGCGACCCCGAACTGCGAGCGCACGTTGTTGACAAGTTCCTTTTGTTGCCCTTCCGTTCTGGATGGGACCCTGAGCACGGCGGCCTCTTCTACTTCCAGGACGCTGACAACCTCTGCCCCACGCAGGTGGGAGAGCACCCAGGGACCGAATCGGGGCCAGAGGCCGGTGGGGGGGGTGCTGCCGAGAGGGCTGAGCAGGCAGGGTTCTCAGGCCCCTGCGCCTGCTCTGCTCTCAGCTGGAATGGGCCATGAAGCTCTGGTGGCCACACAGTGAAGCCATGATCGCCTTCCTCATGGGCTACAGCGACAGCGGGGACCCTGCCCTGCTGCAGCTCTTCTACCAGGTGGCTGAGTACACCTTCCGTCAGGTCAGTGCTGCCTGCTCGTCCCAACTGGGGTGTGGAGGAGAAGCAGGCAGGCAGGGCCAGGCTTGCCTGGGCCAGTGGGAAGAGGTGGCAGGCAGAGCCCTGGGTGTGGGGGTGGGGCCTCCTCCCCCTCACTGGTCTGAGAGTCCCTGGGTGGGGGGGCAGTGGTCTCTGTTTAGTTAACAAAAAAGCCCCATGGGGAGGGGAGACTGTGAGCAAACACAGATGGCAATGGGACCGTGGGAAATACCACGGCGGGAGAAGGGGGCAGGGGCCAGAGACACTGAGCCAATGGACAAAGGAGGTGGCAGACGGCGGTTCCCGGGAGAAGGGGCTGCAGGGCCCAGGTCAGGAGCATGTCCAACCTCCTGCAGTGCAGCAAGGACACCTGGCAACCTTGGGAGCAAAACTGAGTGGGAGGGGAAAAAAGCAGAGAGGCCCGGAGGGTCTGTGCTTAGGAGAGCGGCCTGGGCTTTCCAGGGGCAAGGGGAGCAGACGAGACCATGGCCGTCACCACAGCCAGCCAGATCTGGCCAGGGTGGCAACCATGGGCAGTAGAAGGGGCAGAAGCGGGTCGGGCAGCAGGTGGATGTCGGTTTCTGTAGTTCAGAGGGAGCCATCTGGGCTGGACACACAGATGTTTAGGGAATGGGGAGGCAGCAAAGGCGACAAGAGGAAGGAAAGTGAGCCGGGGGCCCCCAGAGGCCCCCATGTCTGCAGCAGACTGCTGAGCTGCACCAACGGCTGTCCTGGGGCCGCCTCAGAGTGCTGAGCCCAGGCAGGACCCCCTCGCAGATCTGGGGCATTTCTCCGGCCATGACGATCGATCTGGATCGGAGGGAGTAAGGAGTACGTCTTGGGACCCAAGGAGCATTGCTTCCATTGTGACTGTTAGTGAGGTATCTGCATCACATGGCTTTGGGACAGAGGCATCTCCAAGCACCACACACGCTTGGCAGTACTTCCCAACAACAAGAGCCGTATTAGAAGCCACCAGTTTTTACGAAATGAAATGGAAGGAATACATTTTTCAAAAGATTTATTCATTTATTTGAAACCCAGAGAGAGAGGGAGAGAGACTGATCGATCCTCCAGTTACTGGTTCACTCTCCGGCCAGATCTGGCCCAGGCTAAGGCCAGGAGCCCAGAACTCCATCCTGGGCTCCCATATGTGTGATAGGAGCCCAAGTACTTGGGCCACCTTCAGCTACCTTCCTAAGTGTATTAGCAGGTGGTCACGGGAGAAAGGAAGTGTGGAATGGGCCAACGAGTTGCTGGACATCGGCAGGGGCAGAAGGAGGGTGAGATGTATTTGGAACCCGTGGAGAGCAAGGACAAGGGGTCTAATGTGCGGGATGTGCCAGACACAGTAACTCCAGGGAAGTCATTCCTTAAAAAGTGTCAAGGGCCGCCGCGGCTCACTAGGCTAATCCTCTGCCTTGTGGCGCCAGCACACTGGGTTCTAGTCCCGGTCGGGGCACCGGATTCTGTCCCGGTTGCCCCTCTTGCATGCCAGCTCTCTGCTGTGGCCAGGGAGTGCAGTGGAGGATGGCCCAAGTGCTTGGGCCCTGCACCCCATGGGAGACCAGGAGAAGCACCTGGCTCCTGCCATCGGATCATCACGGTGCGCTGGCCGCAGCGCGCTGGCCGCGGCGGCCATTGGAGGGTGAACCAACGGCAAAGGAAGACCTTTCTCTCTGTCTCTCTCACTGTCACTGTCCACTCTGCCTGTTAAAAAAAAAAAAGTGTCAAGGCAGGGAAACCCTCCAGCAATATTTAATTGCAACAAAGTCATTTAAATACACTAAGATGATTTCCGTTCAACGAGTTGTGACAATGTATACACCTGGGTAACCAACGCCACGGTGAGGATGTAGACCTCACTTATCGTTCCCAGGACGATTCTTTCTATCCCATCTCACGGCGTCTCGTTGCATGGCTTGCTGCCTCCCCCAGCCCAGCTTGCATCTTTGTCCTGGACGCGGTGTCGAGGTTCAGAGTGCAGGTCTGGAGTGGTGTGATGGCGTTGGCATGTGGGCGGATCCAGCAGGCGCTAGCTGTCAGCATCTCTATTCCAGTTTCGCGATCCGGAGTACGGAGAATGGTTTGGCTACCTGAACCAAGATGGAAAGGTCGCCCTTACCATCAAAGGGGGTCCTTTCAAAGGTGAGTGGGGGACAGTGGCGGGTCTGCAGGGGCTCGTGGCACCCACTTCACCTTCTGCCCTACCAACGTACCCACCTTCCTTTCCACGCAGGCTGCTTCCACGTGCCACGGTGCCTAGCCATGTGCGAAGAGATGCTGGATGCCCTGCTGAGCCGCCCCGCCCCCGATACCCTTCCCCCGACTGCTGTCCCCACCCGCCAAGGCGCGGAATAAAACTGAGCCTGCTCCACTCGCTCGTGTGCGCGCCTCTGTGGGCTCGAGGGTGGGTGGGTGGGTGGGGGGCGGCGGCCGCTGGGCCGAGTCGGGCTGCAGCGCTGGCACCCGCCTCGCCCGGGGACCGCCCAGGTCCGCCCCAGGCCCGCCCCGCGCGCTGACCAGCTCGGCCCATTGGCTCCTGGTGCGCGCTGGGCCGCCCCGCGGGCAGGCCCGCCCCATGCGCTGGGCTACCTTGCGCATTGGCCGAGCGGCCAGGAGGGAGGGTCCGGCGGCTGCGCACTTCCGGCCGGTGGCAGGGCCGCTTCACATCGCCTTTTCCGCCGCCACCCCCGCGATCCCGGCTCCACTCCCAGTCGCAGCGCCGATCGCAGGTCGGTTCCGGCAGGCCAAGCGTCGCTTCGGAGCGCAGTGGCAGCTGACTGCGCGTTCTCGATCCCCTGGGACTCGACAGCTTCTCCGCCGTTATGAACATCCGCAATGCGAGGGTGAGGGGCCGGGACGGGAGGCTGTCTGCGCCGCGTGGGCGCCGGGCTGGGTGGCCGCGTGCGCATGCTCCCGAGGGGTCCAGTTGAGCCCAGCCGGTGGCCCTGCGCGCCTGCGGCCACTGTGCCTGTGAAAGTGCGGCAGCCCGAGGAATAGTGCGGGGGAGCCGGAGGGCGCGGATCCCCCTGTTCGAAGATGTCGGGGCGCTCACTGGTGAAACAGTTTTGCACAGCGGCCGTGTGCCGGGCCTTGTGCAAAGTCAGATGTTTCCAGCGCCTGCCTAGCCCAGAGGGATGGAGGTGGAGTCGGCAGCCGGGAAGCAGCGTGGTGAGGCCTACTTAGTCGCTGCAACCCGGGACTGAGCGCACTCCGCTGCCCTGTTCCCCTGCAGCCCGAGGACCTGATGAACATGCAGCACTGTAACCTCCTCTGCCTGCCCGAGAACTACCAGATGAAATACTACTTCTACCATGGCCTCTCTTGGCCCCAGGTGGGCAGCGGTTGAGTTCGGGAGCCGGGGAGTCGAGGTGGAGGGCAACACAGCCCGAGTGGGAGCTCTGGGAGGCCAGGGAGGCTGCACGGGCAGGTGAGGGCAGCAGGGCCGAAGGAGAGGAGGCGCCTGAAGGGAGCCGGAGGTAGGAGTGGGATCCCCAGCCGGCAGAGGGGAAACGGGGCTGCGGGGAGGACCCGAGCTGTCAGAGCGCTCCCGGCGTGGCCGCCCTCGGCCGCCCTCTGCCTCCCGAAGGCAGCGGGGCCGGCCTTGCTGTCTGACTTCCTTTTTCTCTGTCGCCAGCTCTCCTACATCGCTGAGGATGAGAATGGGAAGATTGTGGGATACGTCTTGGCCAAAATGTGAGTCACCAAGCAGGAAGAGAGAGACATGGGCTGGGGCTGTGCCCTGGACGGCTTGGCAGTCAACAGCACATCTGGCCGCAGATGCTGCTGGGGGTTCCTGAAGTGTTAGCTACTAGGCTTTCTCTTCTAGTGCAGTTAAAGTTCACCGACAGACTGAGCCCAAGGCAACTCCCCGCTGCTCCCCGCCCCACCAGAGTCCTGTACTATTAACATGTCTTCTGTAGGGTAATTTTTTTAAAAAAGATTTATTTATTTATTTGAAATCAGAGTTGGAGAGAGAGAAAGGGGGGGGGGGAGAGGTAGGTAGGTAGGTCTTCTGTCCTCTGGTTCACTCCCCAGTTGGCCTAACAGCAGGAGCTGCGCTGATCCCAAGCCAGGAGCCAGGAGCTTCCGGGTCTCCCACGCAGGTGCAGGGGCGCAAGGACTTGGGCCAGCTTCTACTGCTTTCCCAGGCCACAGCAGAGAGCTGGGTCGAACATAGCAGAGACCTGGAGCAGCTGGGACTCAAAGCGGCGCCCATTTGGATGCCGGCCCCTGTAGGGTACTTTGTTAACACATGATCACCTAACACTGATACAACATTGCTAACTGCACAGGTTTTCAGTCTCTGATTCCCACAAGGGCTGGGTGTTGGCTGTTACAGTATCACACAGAATCCTCCTCCCCCCAACCCTCAGCAGGTGCTCTCTGCCGAGTGGTGCCTCACAAGGCTGTACACCGTGCCCAACTATGTAACAGTCTGAGACTGGCTTTTCATCCTGTTGGCACTGTGTGTATCTGGTGGGCGCTGGGGGGCTTTGAAGCAGTGGGGGCTCGGGGGAGGTTCCAGCTCTCCCCCATCACAGGTCTGGGGACGCTGGGGGGCCACCCTCACACCCACTATAAATGGATTCGGGGCAGCTGTGTGTGCAGCAGCCCCTTTCTAGCGGCTCTCTTTTCTCCTGTAGGGAAGAGGACCCAGATGATGTGCCACACGGACATATCACCTCACTGGTGCGTAGCCCCGCCCCAGGCTTGGGGGGGCAGGGCTTAGTGGGAGCAGCCCCCAAGGTCCCAGCCCCTGTCCTCCTCCTCTCACCAGGCGGTGAAACGTTCCCACCGGCGCCTCGGCCTGGCTCAGAAGCTGATGGACCAGGCCTCTCGGGCCATGATCGAGAACTTCAACGCCAAATACGTCTCTCTGCATGTCAGGAAGAGGTGGATGCGGGGTGGGGGAGCGAGCGCGCCGGCAAGGGGGTCCCGGGGAGCCTTGGCTTTTGGAGAAGACTGGGGAAGCGCGCTGAGCGGGAAGGAGGGACCCGGGAGAGGGGTGGGACGTGGACATGCTGTCCCGACCCGGCCGAGTCTGTGCAGCTCAGCAGTGCCTTGTTCCCCTGCAGTAACCGGGCCGCCCTGCACCTCTATTCCAACACCCTCAACTTTCAGTAAGTACGCCCATTACCCTGGCTGCCTGCGGCGCCTTCGCGGTTGCTGGCAGAGAGGCTGGTGTGCAGAGGGCACTTGCCTGCGGCAGCCAGCTCCCTACGCGTGCTGGGGTGGGGGAGGCCGGCGCAGGCAGTGAGACTCGCAGGCAGGAGGCTATGTAGTGGGTTTCGGAGTCGCCCTGTGCCCAGCGTAGGAGACAGGGAGCTGGGCACACTCAGCTTCCCGTCTGGGGGCGGGGGTGGAGAGGAGACACTCTTCAGCACCCAGCTGCAGGCAGGGACCTTCGGCCCGGAGAAGGCCCCTAGTTGGAACTGCATCGCGGCTGAGTCAGCAGCTCCCACGTCCAGGCCATCAAGTCCGCTGCCCTGCCCGGGGCCGGGCCACCTCTCAGCGCCAGTGAGTGCCCAGGAGCAGGGAGAGGAAGCCAGCTCAGGACTTCTGCTAACAAAGACAGCACAGAAACATCCTTGGTGGCCAGGCGAGGGCAGCGCGCGGCAGGCCCCCAGGGCCGGGAAGGCCTCGGGTGCTGCTTCCTGCCAGGCTGGAGAGAGGCGAGGGAAAGCTGTGTTGGCAACAGGGCCTCCCGCAAAGGCTTCTTGTGGGCTGGCCTTCTGGGGAGGAGGACTCTGGGAAGGAGGAGGACTTGCCCCACCATCGGGTCTTCCTCTGCCCCCAGGATCAGTGAAGTAGAGCCCAAGTACTACGCAGACGGGGAAGACGCGTACGCGATGAAGCGGGACCTGACTCACATGGCCGAGGAGGTGAGTCCGGCCGCGGGGGCGGGACAGCAGGCAGCCCCCGGCGCGGGGACGGACCACCAGCTGCGCGCCTGGGAGTCCTGGTCCCTGTGCCCTTGGCTTCCTACCCTGTCAAGTGGGGAGGTGCTGTCTGGGATGGAAGTAGGACCACCCAGGGATGGCTGTGCCTGGGGCCCGCTGTGGCCTCTGCGTAAACTCGGGGTCCTAACTGTGGCTCCTCAGGGGGACTTTCCACGGCATGATCAGCCTGCTCTTACTGAGAGAGGCCGGGCCGGGCCCCACCCAGTCCTGGAGGCTTAGGGTCTCTCTCCTCCATGTCCCCCGGCTCACGGCGGCAGCTGAGGCGGCACCTGGAGCTGAAGGACAAGGGCCGGCACGTGGTGCTGGGCGCCATCGAGAACAAGGTGGAGAACAAAGGCGGTTCGCTTCCGAGCTCGGGAGAGGCCTGTCGCGAGGAGAAGGGCCTGGCGGCTGAAGACAGCGGTGGGGACAGCAAGGACCTCAGCGAGGTCAGTGAGACCACCGAGAGCACCGACGTCAAGGACAGCTCGGAGGCCTCTGACTCGGCTTCCTAGAGCCTGCCCTGGCCCGCCGTCCTGCCCGGAGCTCTCCAAATAAACTTCACCCCGTGGTCCTGGGGAATCTGTGTGTGTGTGTGTGTGTGTGTGTGTGGGAGAGAGGGAGAGAAAGAACCTGAGCGAGAAGGAGAGTGCTTGAGCATGTTCGGGGGCACATGCCTCCTTGAGTGCCTTTGGGTGTGCAGCAGCCTACCAAGTAGAATGGAAGAGCTGTCGGGCCTTCGGAGGTGAGACTGCTAAGTCTGATGGCTTTCAGCAGCTTTGGGCCTGGGAAAGGGGGCCCTGGACTTCTGGGAGAGACCTCGTTAATGTTCCAGCCTGAGCTAGGAACCCAGGCCAGAATGGAGGGACTCGCCTGGGTAGCCGCTGTCAAACCTTGGCTTGCTTCGCCGCCTCTGCTTGGTCGTCATCTTAAGGGTTAAGGTCCCCATGATGCCTTCTGAAGCTATTCCTGAACCTGGGCCCTCATTTGAGAATAACTCACAGGCTATGTTTAGTACAGACTAGCCTCTCCAGCCCTTCCGTTTCCCCTCATTCACATTTTGGGTCCTGCCAAGTGCAGGTTTACATTCGGGTTCCCCCTGGATTGACGAGTCCCATAGGCTTTGACAAATGCATACACTCACGTACTCGCCATTAGAGCTGCACGCACAATGTAAACTTGCTGCTCCTTGCTGCCGGAGGGGCTCCTCTGGCCGCCTGCCTCCCAGCGGAGCCGGCACTCCGGAGCTGTCACTATACCTCACGCCCCAGCTACAGCAGGTGGCACGCTGCCCCCCTGCTAGGTTGAATAATTCGCCACCCGATCCCATAGCTAGATTCTTTGGCCCGTACCTGACACGTGACCAACAACAGGCCGCGCAGAAAGCTGAAACTAGCGCGAGGGCGGGGGCAGACAGATCAGCTGCGCCTGCGCAAAGCCGCCGCTGGAGGAGGCTTTGTTCTGATTGGTTCAAGCCGCGGACTTCCCTTTGTATGGTTCGGAGGCGGGAGCCGGTCCCGCCCTCAGCGTCCGGAGTCAGTCGCTTCCGGTTCGCAGACCGAGACGGGCAGCGTTCCCAGGCTCCGGTTGGTTCGGCGGCGGCGGGGCGGGTGCGCATGCGCGCTGCGTCGGCCGCGCCCCGGCGCTGAGGGAAGCGAGCTCGCGCAGGCTCCCACGGCGTCCTGCAGAGGTCCCTGTGCTAAGCCGGGGCTCTCACGGGCTCCGCACACCCAGTGCTTTCACTGCCCTGCGTCCCGTGCTGTCCGTTGGGGCTCGGTCTCCGCTTTCATCCCGAAGCGGTTGGGTTTCCCGGGAGGAGGTGGGAGCTGCGGAGGCCCTGGGGGGCAGGGGAAAAGGCAAGCCGCCGGCCAGACCTGACCGGCCTTGGGGCCCCGCCGCCTTCGCTGCCTGTGCAGCACCCGCCTCCTGGCCGATGAGCTGAGGGGGGCAGACGAGCTCCGCCCCCCCCCCCCCCCCCCGCTCCGGAACCGCCTCTCCGTGCGCGTGGTGTGAGTCCCAGAGACTGAAGCAGCCGTGACCCCTGAAGTCCCCAGTTCCAGGAAACGTGCTTTGTAGGAGGGTCGGGAGCAGCCGCACGCAGTCGGTGTCTGGGACCCTCTCCCTGACAGGCTCTCCTGTAGTCTCCCACGTGCGTGTGCCAGCAGCCTCACCGCTGGCCTCGTCTTCCGCTGGTCCACGCCAGCCCTGGGATGACTGCTCAGCTGCATGGGTTCTGCAGCCCTGGCCCTACCTCGGCGGCTCTGGCTTTTCGGTTAGTTGCATGATCGCAAGACGAGGAGGCTGTTTCCATTCAAGCCCATCTGCCGAACAGGAGTGAAGCGCAGGGCTAGGCCCCCAAGGGTTTAAAGCAGCAGCTGCATGAGGCAGGGTGAGGGTGTCTGTGGACTCAAAAGGACTCAAGAGCCCGTTTGGAAGCTCAGACCAGTTCAGCAGCCGTTTCCTGTGGCTCGGATGGATGGACAAGGGGTCTTTTGTGCACTGGGCAGGCTCCGATGGAAGGTTAGGGGTCAGGCACAGCGTGCTGAGGCGGCCGTGGCACATATGAGCCTCTCCTGATGCTGGAGCGGGCCTGCGTGCGGGTGCACATGGACGTTTGCGGCCTAACGTGCACGCTTGCCTGCCTTGCTGGAGGACCCCAACATTGGCACTTCTTTTTCTTTTAAGATTGATTTATGGGGCTGGCACTGTGGTGTAGAGGGTAAAGCTGCTGCCTGCAGTGCCTGCTGGAGTCTCGGCTGCTCCTCTTCCGATCCAGCTCTCTGCTATGGCCTGGGAAAGCTGTGGAAGATGGCCCAAGTCCTTGGGCCCCTGCACCCACGTGGGAGACCCGGAAGAAGCTCCTGGCTCTTGGCTCTGGATCAGCACAGCTCCGGCCATTGCAGCCAATTGGGCAGTGAACCAGTGGATAGAAGACCTCTCTCTCTCTCTCTCTCTCTCTCTGCCTCTCCTTCTCTCTTTATGTAATTCTTTCAAATAAATAAATCTTTATAAAAATAGATTTATTTATTTATTTGAAAGGCAGAGTTACAGAGGCAGAGAGAGAGAGAGGTCTTCCATCTACAGGTTCACTCTCCAGATGGCCTCAACAGCCAGATCTGGCCCGAACTGAAGCCAGGAGCCAGGAGTTTCCTCCGGGTCTCCCACGTGGGTGCAGGGGCACAAGCACTTGGGCCATCTTCCACTGCTTTCCCAGGCCATAGCAGAGAGCTGGATCAGAAGTGGAGCAGCCGGGACTAGAACTGGCACCCATATGGGATGCCGCACTGCCAGTGGCGGCTTGACCCGCTACGCCACAGTCCCAGCCCCAGCACTTCTTTTTAAGAAATAAATTATTCACTGGCGCCGCCGTAGCTCACTAGGCTAATCCTCTGCCTGCGGCGCCGGCACCTCGGGTTCTAGTCCCGGTTGGGGCGCCAGATTCTGTCCAGGTTGCTCCTCTTCCAGTCCAGCTCTCTGCTGTGGCCCGGGAAGGCAGTGGAGGATGGCCCAAGTGCTTGGGCCCTGCACCCCATGGGAGACCGGGAGAAGCACCTGGCTCCTGCCTTCGGATCAGCGTGGTGCGCCAGCCGCAGCAGCCATTGGGGGGTGAACCAATGGCAAAGGAAGACCTTTCTCTCTGTCTCTCACTGTCCACTCTGCCTGTCAGAAAAAAAAAAAAAAGAAATTATTTTCATTTTGTTTGAAAGGCAGAGACGCACAGAGAGAGGTATCTTCCATCTGCTGGTTCACTCCGCAAGTGTCCACAACAGCCTGCACTGGGCCTGGCCAAAGCCAGAAGCCTGGAGCTCCATCTGGGTCTCTCCCATGGGTGCAGGGACTCATCTCCTCGAGCCATCACCTGCTGCCTCCCAGGGTGCACATGAGCAGGGAGATCCAGGCACTGTGCTACTGGGCGCAGGCATCTAAACCGCTGAGCCGAACGCCTGCCCCAACACTGCTACATCTGACACCAGTTGCTGGAAGTCCAAGTCCTGGACGCCTGCAGGACTCCCAGGCTTTGCAGCTCAAAGCTCTGTGGACACATGGCAGTGGTGCAGAGACGGGCCTCAGGACTGGGGCTGGGAGGACAGGCAGCCGTGGGGGTGTGTCTTCTTCAGGCAAGAGGATTAGTGGCTGACAGCGCAAGGCGGCAGGTACTTGTACAGCCTTCCTGATGCCCACACCTGGAGCTCAGCAGCATCTGGTGCTGCGGGCCTGCCTCCCTGGGCACCGTCTGAAATTACAGGGCTTCCTCCATCAGACTGAAGACGGTTGTCTAGTGTGGCTTGTCACCCACCACCTACCTTCATCTCTCCAGTTGACTGGAGAAAAGCTGTTGCCCTGTGGCTTCCAGTTGGCGGACAGCGTTGAAAGGCAACCCCACTGGATGAGGGCGGCCCTAGGAGTTGCCCCAGGCTAGCTGAGACGGCGCTGAGGGGACTACCCCCCACCCAGGCCTAGGACAGGGCAGGTGCAAGCTGCAGGGGCAAGGAGCTCCAAGAGCCTCTTCCGGCAGCAGGAAGTGGTAACCACCTATGAGGAAATGAGGCTTGTTCCTCCCTATAGGGTAGAACAGAAGGGGAACCATAGCTGAACCCCGCTCCCTCCCCCGCCCCAGGGCCTGGAGGGAAAGAAGGGGGGGCATTCCCACTCCAGCTCTCCAGGTTGCTTAGGACTCTCAGGGCTGTGGCCTGGGAACAGAGGGCCCCATCTGGTGTCCTGGGAGGCTGGGAAAATGCGCTGGGGGTGGGGTGTGTCCGGTGTGCACTGGAGGTAATGGGGGGACGCCAGCAGGGCGGCCAACTGGGGCTCTCCCTCTGTTCCTGAGCTCTTGGCGGCTGGGCTGGGGCCACAGGCAGCCCAGGTGCCGGCGCAGGGGGCGGGGCAATAAGGCCGGGAGTAGTGGGTTTGAGAGGGGCAGTACCAGGCCCGGACCGCCCCGCCCCGTCCCGTTGGGGGCCTCGCTGGGGGCGGGGCGGCGCGGGGCGGAGCCGTGCAGGGTGCTGGTCGCAGCGCCCCAGGTCCCAGCGCCCGGCCTGCTCGTGGCCGCGTGGGAGCAGCGGGGCTCGACGGCACTGCCGCCTGGCCCTCATGGCCGCACACGGAAAGCTGCGGCGGGAGCGGGGGCTGCAGGCCGAGTATGAGACGCAAATCAAAGGTGAGAGGGCGCCGGGTGCTCCTGACCTGGTTCTCTGCGGAGACCCCAGAGGTCGTGGGGGAGTCGGAAGCGGCTCGCCCGCTCAGCCTTCGGACGCTGCTCTTTGCCAGCGACCTGTGGAGGTGGGTGGAGGAAGGAGCCCGAAGCCCCTGCTGGCTTCCTGGCGCCCGCGAGTCCCCCTTCCTCCCTGCCCCGTCTCTGCGCTCCTTGGGTCTCCCTCTTCCTCGCTTGATCGCTTTGACTTTGCTGGGGGGTGGCAGAGACATTCAGGGAGTGGAGGGAGCGGGCTGCTCATCCTCGCAGCACTGTAGTCCCCTCCCTGGGGCACCGAGGTGACTCAGGAGGGACAGCCACCGTCTCTGGGTCAAGCCGGTGTAGTGAGTCTGAGTCTTGGCTTGAGAGACTGAACAGGGTGGTGACTTGGCTGCAGCCTTCTGAAATGAGAGGGCTTTTGGCTCTGGTAAACACCCTTGTGCAAATCACATGCAAATGAGCTTCGCAAATCGTCGCTGGGAGCTTCTGCCAGTCTTATTCTGGGCCAGGGCACTCTTGCAAAGGAAAAGAGGCAGCATCTGAGGGCCCTGGTGCCTTCAGCCGCCTGTCCCCTTTGTCACTGTCACTCGCTCCGTTTTCCGGATTACGTTGTCCAGAGCTCGCTTGAGGTGGCTGCAGCTCTCCAAACACCACGAAGCTGAAGCGCTTTGACAACTCTTGGATCAGCAAATACGGATCAGATAGTTGACCCTGCAATTTTGGAGTTTGGAGGAAGACTGTCTTCAGATGTCCGTTCCTCGCTTGCTCTGGCTCTCTGACATTCTTAGCTTGTTTCCCACCCGCCCCCTACTGCGCTAGGAAAACGGGGGACTGGCTCGACTCCCTAAATTCTGAAAGGTCAGCACAGTCGCGCTTTGGGAGGCCATCTTCTCGCTCGCTTCGCTTGTCAGCAGAAGTGAGAGCGAATGCCATGCTCACAGGAAGTGTGCTGGGGCCTCAGGCCCAGCTCTGCAAGTCAAGCACACGGGCTTCTCTGCTTCCTTTGGCCACATGTGTGTGTGCATGTGTTGTGTGTGACCCAGGCCCTGGGAACACACTGCGGAGCCAGGGGGACCCAGTCCCTGCCCTGAAATGACTCACGCGGGTCAAGGAAGGGTGCTCGGACCCTCTGCGACGAGGGTGTCCCTTAGTGCTGGAGGCAAGGCGGCAGTGAAGGAGAAACAGTGCCGTGGTCCGCCGCTCCACTCAGTTCCAGTCCCTAGTAATGCGTCCCCAGGGTTAGAACATGCGTGTGCCAGGAGCGCCGGGCAGGCTCCAGAGGGCGAAGCCCCCACATGCTCCTCTGACTCCGCGAAGACGTTCCTAGGTGAAATCCCTGGCGTCCGGGCCCACCCCACCTGGCCCGCAGCCCTAGGGGTCAGTCCCTGGAGGCCAGCCTTGGGTGGAACATGTGGCTCCTTCCGTGTCTTACCCTAGGTGTCCTGGGCTCTGCCCTGGCCCGAGTTCATTTCACCATAGGGAGGCGCTCCCAGCCGAGACTCGCATTTACCCAGCCTGGCCCCTCCGTGGAAAGACATGGCTCCTCTTCAGGAATTCCAGGAAAAGGCTTAGGATCGTGGTGCCTGGGCCCCTCACCGAGCTAGCCCACTGCGGGTGGAGGGGCCGAGGGCTGGGTGATGCATTCAGCCAGGTGTCGGGGGCCTGGAGTCAGCGCGAGAGGGCAACCCCACCGAAAGCTGGGGTGCTGAGAATAGAGGCGTCCTCCACCGGGAGACCCTGGGAAGTGCACTGCGGGGCCTGCGCTCCTGGGATGTCATCGGCAGGAGAGCCATCCAGTGGCGCTTAGCTGTTCGCGGTGGCTCCCTCAGTCTCAGTCTCTGCTGCGTTTGGCCTGCACTAGTTCAGTGGCTGCCACCTGGGCTCCGTGCAGCCCTGGAGATGAAGCCGGCTCACATGACCACACCTCTGTGGCTCCCATGTCACTTGGAATCCGTCACTGGGAAGCCTCCCCGCACCATGGGCGTGAGGCCATCTGTCCTGCCCCTTCTTGGACTCCCCTCTACCGACCCCACTCCCACTATGCCTTGCGTGTCTGTCTTAGCTCCCAGTGCTCTTGGACATTCTGGTATATGCGTGCCCAGATGCCATCTGTCCTCCCATTTTGGTCCCAGCTCTGGGAGGGCAGGCACTGGGCCAGCCCTCTCCAACCCTGTGTCTCAAATGTGCCTGCCCCAGTGCCTGCAGCGGGTTGCTTAAGTCGCTCGCTCAAGCACTTCTTTGCTTTGGGTCTGTGTGGGTGGGTGGGGGGAAGCCGCGTTGCCAAATCGTGCGACCGATAAGGTGTCAGAAGGCCCATGGTGGTGTGGGGCCCTGGGTGTGGCTCTCCCCTTGGGGTGGGTGGGCGACCGGGAGCAGGAACTGGGGACCGGAGACACAGCCAGCCCCGCACCATCCGTTGACCTACCAGCGCCAATCAGCTCCTGCTGGCCCCCCCACCCCGCTCTCACCGCGGGGCTGCCTTTCCCTGGGGCTAAAGGGCAGCACTCCTGGCCACTGAGGTCGTGAGTTCAGCGCGGGCTGTGCGCCAGGCTCCTGGGAGCCCAGGGGGAAGGAAGTGGCAGGGGAACCAGGGAGGGCCAAGAAGCCAAGCTGCAAGGCGCCCGGGGCGGCCCTGTGGTCCCCGGTCGTGCACAGCTCCGGGCGGGGCCTTTGCCCAGCTCTGCCCTCCGCCTTCCCCTGCCTCTTCGACCAGGAGGGTCTGGCCATTGTCCTTCAGCCTGGCCATTGTCCTTGAGCCCCAGCCCCAGGGACACTTCCCCAGGAGCCTTCTCTGAGCCCAGACCTGTCTCGCCCCAGCCCTTAGCTGGGGCCAGGCACGGGGAGCCTGGGCGCGGGCAGGCAGGGGTCCGCGCGTCCCTGCCCCTCCCACCCTGCGCTGGCGTTGCTGGCCTGGGCCACTGAGCCAGCGCAGGCCTGAGCCCGTGCTCCTCCGCAGAGATGCGCGGGCAGCTGGGCGAGCAGCTGCGCTGCCTGGAGCTGCAGGGCGAGCTTCGGCGGGAGCTGCTGCAGGAGCTAGCCGAGTTCATGCGTCGCCGCGCCGAGGTGGAGCTCGAGTACTCCCGGGGCCTGGAGAAGTTGGCAGAGCGCTTCTCCAGCCGCGGGGGCCGCCTCGGGGGCAGCAGCCGGGAGCACCAAAGCTTCCGGTAGGTAGCGCAGCGGGCCCCAGTGCGTGGCCCCGGGGCCCGAAGCTCCCGTGGCCTGGCCTGAGTGCCCCTCTGCTCCCAGGAAGGAGCCTTCCCTCTTGTCACCCTTGCATTGCTGGGCCGTGTTGCTGCAGCACACGCGGCAGCAGAGCCGGGAGAGCGCAGCCCTCAGCGAGGCATTAGCGGGGCCCTCGGCCCAGCGCCTGAGCCACATCGCGGAGGACGTGGGACGCCTCGTGCGGAAGGTAGGGCTCTTGTCCTGGGCTGTGGGAGTGCTGGGAAGCCTTGGCATCTAGTGAGGGCAGCTGATGGGGGCTCAGGCTGTGGGCGCTGCAGCTCGGAGGGCACGGGAGGGAGGCCAGGCAGGCGTCGAGTGGAGCGCACCTGCCTGGCCCGAGACGGCCCAGCGCGGAGGTCGGCAGGCACCCCAGGCGGCGGCCGCTGTGCTGCTCACACTCCCGTCTGCCTCTAGAGTAAGGACCTGGTGCAGCAGCTGCAGGAGGAGCTCCTGGAGGTGGTGTCAGAGCTGCAGACGGTGAGGACTGGCCAGGGAGCAGGGCTGCCCCCAGGACCCCGTGGAGCAGCACCAATCAGAGCAGGGCAAGAACACTCCGCACCATCTCATTCCCCCACCTTGGGCTCCGGGGGAGACCATGGTGTAGGGGACCTGCTGTGGCCACACGGCTGTTACGCTAAGCTCTCGCGTGGGGTCGTGTGGGTGCCAGGTCCCAGTGCCACATGGGCCGGGAGTTGGGGGAGGGGGCGAGGGCTGGCTGCGGTCCTGGCCTTCAGCAGAGCTGCCTGGCCTTGGCCTCTTTGCAGGCCAAGAAGACCTATCACGCGTATCACGTGGAGAGCGTGAACGCCGAGGCCAAGCTCCGAGAAGCTGAGCGACAAGAGGAGAAGCGGGCAGGGCGCAGTGCCCCTGCTGCCCCTGCTGCCCCCGCTGCCGCCGCCACTGAGGCAGGGCCCCTCCGCAGGAGCTCCGTGAAGAAGGGTGGGCGGCTGGTGGAAAAGGTGGGCCTGCAGGGCTCCTGGCCCTTTGTCCCTGTCCTCAGCGCACCCTCCCCCCCTCGCCTACAGGGTGCACAGGAAGGGAGCAGAACCACAGACCTCCAGTAGGGGGCGGGCCTTGGCCTGCTCAGCGCTGCTGCCTCTAGAGGGTTCTTCCAGCTAGGGACAGTAGTGGAGGACAGTGCCAATAGGCCTGAGACACAGAGCGGGAGGAGAGTCCTTGAGCCCAGGGCAGCCATTGTCATCGCCTCTCCCTTCTCCCAGAGCCTGCCTTTCCCTTGCTCAAGGACTGGCGCGTGGCCAGGCACGTGGCGGGCTGCTGGGGCCCGTCCCAGGGAGCCCAGGGCCGCTGGCTGGAGAGGGCGGAGGCGGGGCGGAGGCGGGGCGGAGGCTGAGCGCACCATGCTTGTGCACTTCGTTGTCCCGAGCAGCGCCACGCCAAGTTCTTGGAGCACAAACTCCAGTGCACAAAGGCACGGAATGAATACCTGCTGAGCCTGGCCAGCGTCAACGCTGCTGTCAGCAACTACTACCTGTGCGACATCTTGGACCTCATGGACGTGAGTCCTGGGTGGGTGGACAGCGGCCCGGGCGCCAGCGACCACAGGGCGTGCCGCAGCCACCGAGTGTCTCCTTGCCTCTCCGCAGTGCTGTGACACAGGCTTCCACTTGGCCCTGGGGCAGGCGCTCCGGAGCTACGTGGCTGCTGAGAGCCGCACCCAGGCCTCTCACATGCAGGGCCTGTGCAGCCTGGAAGAGGCCCTGGAGGCCCTGGATCCCCCAGGGGACAAGGCCAAGGTGCTTGAGGTGCATGCGACGGCCTTCTGCCCCCCGCTGCGTTTTGACTACCAGCCCCATGAGGGCGATGAGGTGAGGCACAGGGCAGAGGGCTTGACAGGGTCTGGTCTTCACTGGAGCCGACTCAGGGCGGGCTGCACAGGGGAATGCAAACCGCCGGGCGCAGCCCCCTGCTCCCAAGGTCTCGGGCCGGGTGGCTCCCTAGAGAGGTTGCTCCAGCTCCAAGGCACCATCAGCTCCTGTGTGTTTGAAATTTTTCCACTTGCAAATTTGGAAGGAAGTAAGCCCACATAAGCAGTATGAGGAAGCGACACCTTCGGCTCGGTCCCGGCATGTGTGGGCTGCCGTAGTGGCTGACTTGGGGCTTGAGTTACTTTCCCCTGAAGTCGGATGGCGGTGTTCCTGAGGGCTCACATGGGGCTGCCGTGGACTTTCGGGCCCAGACCCCACAGGCAGCCTCACACCGCCCTCTCGTTCTTTTTCGCCGTGCAATCACCTCCGACTTTGGGGACAAATGAACATCCCGCGTTGACGCTATGCTGACAGCAGAGCCTGGTCACGGCTGAGCCCTGTCCCGCCTTGGCCTAGGGCTCTGCGGCTGCCCTTGCCTGTGGCTCCCCCTTCGTGGGGCCCTCTCTCTCCTGGGTGCCACGTCTGCATTGTTTCTGCTTTCTTCCCCTCGCCTCGGTGGGCGCCTGCGCCAGTGGTGTCTGGACTTGGTGTATCTGGGGATGTCCCTACTCCCCGCCTGCCACTGACTGGTACTTGGGCCAGGCGTAGAATTCGGGCTGCAATCCGTTTCCCTGTAGGAGGTTACAGGTAGTCTGGGCGTCTCGTGTGACATCTTTCTCCCCAGAGCTTTTGTCCCTTGTTGGAAAGATTTTAGGAGGCTCTGCGCACAGCACCAGCTCACAGGCCCTGGCCCCGGCTTGCTGCTGTGTGTCTCTGTGAGCGCCACTCCTCTAGGTGGACCCTGACACAACTTGTCCCGCTGTGCCTGCCTAGTCTCACTGAGCAGCCTGTGCTCACGGGTCCTCCCCATGGGCACACGGGTCTGAATGTCCTCCCTATCCCTATGACTACCCACCGCTGCCGCTCGCTGTATCCCTTCATAGTGGGTGGGACTGGGGGAGCCCGGAGCAGCAGGAGCACCGAGCCGCCTGCATGTAACACAGTCCTCACTCCCTAGGTGTCATTCTATTTTATTTGTTAAAAAGATTTATTTGAAAGGCAGAGTGATAGAGGAGAGAGGGAGAGAGAGAGAGAGAATCTTCCATCCACTGGTTCACTCCCCAAATGGCTGCAGTGGCCAGAGCTGGGCCAATCTGAAGCCAGGAGCCGGAGCTTCTTCTGGATCTCCCACGTGGGTGCAGGGGCCCAAGCCCTTGGGTCATCTTCCTGTGCCTTCTCAGTGCATTAGCAGTGAGATGGATCAGAAGTGGAGCAGCAAGGATTTGAACTGGCACCCGTATGGGATGCCGGTACTGCAGGTGGCAGCTTAAGCTGCTATGCCATAATGCTGACCCCTATGTTTAATTTTCAAAAATATTTATTTGTTCATTTTGAAAGGCAGAGTTACATAGAGGCAGAGTCAGGGAGAGAGAGAGAGACAGAGAGAGAGAGAGAGGTCAGTCTTCCACTTGCTGGTTCACTCTCCAAATAGCCACAACAGCCAGAGCTGGCTCGATCCAAAGCCAGTAGCCAAAGGCTTCTTCCGGGTCTCCCACTTGGGTGCAGGGGCCCAAGGACTTGGGCCATCTTCTCCTGCTTTCCCAGGCCATAGCCGAGAGCTGGATTGGAAGTGGAGCAGCCATGGCTCGAACTGGCGCCCATATGGGATGCTGGCGCTGCAGGCGGCGGCTTTACCCGCCACGCCATGGGGGGCCAGCTTTATAATGTCTGAGTGTTGTAGATACTTACACGTCTCAAAGAGCGGACCCGGTGGGCGTTGTGCTGCAGTGGGTTGTCTGCTTCTGATGCCGTTAGCCCATATCTGAATGCTCATTCGAGTCCCGGCTGCTCCACTTCTGATCCAGCTCCCGGCTAATGCACCTGGGAAAGCAGTAGAAGATGGCCCAGTGCTTGGGCCCCTGCACCCGCAGGGGGAGACCCGCATGGAGTTCCTGGCTCCTGGCTTCAGCCTGGCCCAGCCCTGGGTGTTGTGGCCATCTGGGGAGTGAACCAGTGGATGAAAGATTCATGTCTCATCACTCTGCCTTCAAATCAATCAATCAATTAACTAATAGTTTTTATAAACCAGAAAAAAGCAGCGGCGGCGGCGGCGGCAGCAGCGGCGGGCTCCTCACTGCCTGCAGCGCTGCCTTCCCCGCCGTCAGCGCTGCCCAGGCGCAGGCTGCTCTCTGTCCCCTGTGTCCTCTCCTCTGCCTGGGCGCGGTCTCCTGGGGCTCCTGGGGCTCGCAGCCCAGCCCTCCTCAGCGGTCTTTGTTTTCCAGAAGCAGCTTTGTTGAGATGGAGCTCCCACGCCAGGCAGGTCAGCCGTGAGCATTCAGCGGCACTGCCGGCATCCCAGCACGGCCACGCCCCCACGCCGGCCCCTGGCGTGCGCGCCTCTGCGGCGTCTGCTCCGCACGTTTGCTCATGTAAATGGCAGCGTACACGGTGTGGCCTTTCGTGTCTGGCTCCGTTCACTGAGCATAATGTTTTCAAGGTCCGTCCATGTTTTCGCATGGACCGGTGCTGCCTTCCCTTTACAGCAAATTCTTTTATTATTTTGAAAAGGTTTATTTTTTTTTTTTAAGGCACAGTGACAGGGAGAGAAGGAGAGACAGAGGGACACACACACACACACACACACACACCCCTTCTATCTGCTGGCTCAGTCCCCAAATGGCTGCAATAGCTGGGGTGAGCCAGACTGAAGCCAAGAGGCTGAAATTCCATCCGGGTCTCCCACATGGGTGGCAGGGACCCAAGCACTTGGGCCATCACCTACTGCCTCCCAGGTGCATCAGCAGGGAGCTGGATCAGAAGTGGAAGAGCGATCTCTCTCTCTCTCTCTCTCTCTTATAAATAATAAATCACTCTGTACTTGAAAGGCAGAGAGAGACAGGGAGCGCTAGAGATAAATATCTTCCATCTAGTGGTTCCCTCCAAATACCTGCAACAGCCAGAGCTGAGCCAGATCAGAGCCGAGGAGCCAGGAGCTGCATCAGGGTCTCCCAAGTGTGTGGCAGGGGCCCAAGCACTTGAACCACCACCTGCTGTTCCCAGGTTGAGCATTAGTGTGCCACGTGCCTGCTGCATTCTTTTTTTTTTTTTAAAGATTAATTAATTTATTTGAAAGTCAGAGTTACACAGGGAGAGGAGGGGGAGGGAGGAAGAGAGAGAGAGAGAGGTCTTCCATCCCCTGGTTCATTCCCCAGTTGGCCGCAATGGCCAGAGCTGCGCCGATCCAAAGCCAGGAGCCAGGTACCAGGAGCTTCTTCCAGGTCTCCCACATGGGTGCAGGGGCCCAAGGCCTTGGGCCATCTTCCACTGCTTTCCCAGGCCACAGCAGAGAGCTGGATCGGAAGTGGAGCAGCCGGGACTTGAACTGGGGCCCACATGGGTTGCCGGCGCCTCAGGTGGCAGCTTTACCTGCCACGCCACATCGCCAGCCCCTGCCCCATTCCTTTGCATGGCCGAATGCGATCCCATTGCACATGCTTCTGCATTCGTCAGTTGGGGGCTGTGTGGCTTGTTCGTACCTGTGGGCTGTCAGGAGGAACGCTGCCGTGAACGTTTGCCGCCAAGTCTTGGTACGGACATGCGTGTTCAGTTCCCTAGGGAGATACCTAGCCATGGGGCAGGGCAGTTCCCTCCAGCCCAGGCGCGGCCCTCAGCCCCCTGCACACTGCCCCCTGCAGGTGGCTGAGATCCAGGTGGAGCTGGAGCTGAGGGACGAGCTTCTGCCCCGAGCCCAGAATATTCAGAACCGCCTGGACCGGCAGGCGGTCGAGACTGAGGAGGTACGGCGGCCTGGCTCAGGGAGGGGCCGGGGAGCGGCAGCCGGCTGCGGGGCCGCCTCTTCCCGCGTCTGCTGAGTCGGGCTTCCTGTCGCCTCCCCAGGTGAACAAGACGTTGAAGGCGACACTGCAGGCACTGCTGGAGGTGGTGGCGTCAGATGACGGGGACACGCTGGACTCCTTCCAGGCCAGCCCCTCCACCGAGTCCCTCAAGTCCACCAGCTCCGACCCCGGCGCTCGGCAGCTGGGCCGGAGGCGGGGCCAGCAGCAGGAGACGGAGAGCTTCTACATCGCGGTGGGGGGCTGCCTGGGAGGGCAGGACGGAGTGGGGGCGGGGGCGGTGCGCGAGGTGCTGGGCGGGGCTAAAGCTGTGACTTCTCGGGCTTCCCAGAAACTCCAGGAGTACCTGAGCGGGCGGAGTGTCCTCGCCAAGCTGCAGGCCAAGCATGAGAAGCTACAGGAGGCCATCCAGCGAGGTGCGCCTGCTCCCCCTCCTCCTGGCCCCTCTGCAGCCCTTGGCGCTGCTCTTCCCTAAGCCCTCAGGCCGTGCCTGTCTCTCTGGGGTGCACCTAAGGCCCCAGGCTTCTACAGACCGCTGTCTCTTCCCCACAGGTGCCAAGGAGCAGGCGATGTCTCGGTGAGTGCTTCCAGAGGCCCAGGCTCTGCTGCCTGTTCCTCCCGGCCTAGGTGTCCACTCGCCCAGTGGCTTCGGACACCACTAGAGAGGTCCAGGGCTGTTCGGCTGGGCTGGGAGGTGGGGCATCCTCTTCTGTGTGCCCACTCTCCTCCGGTCCGTCTTCCATCCACTACAGAACCCAATACACGCAGAGAAAGTTCCAGAAGAGCCGCCAGCCTCGCCCCAGTTCCCAGTATAACCACAGACTCTTTGGGGGAGACATGCAGAAGTTTATCCAGGTACTGGCTTGGCCTGGGACTTGCACCTTCAGCTCTTTCTCCAGCCCTGGGCCACCTCTGTGGCGGGCGCGGCTGCCTGAGTCCAGCATCCCGTGTTCCTAACCTTCCCTGAGTTTGATCGCATTTTGTGTTCCAGCAGCAAACAATTTGCCAATAAACTGTAAGTCACTACCCAAAATAGCATCAGCACTACCAGGCACCTAGGAGGGGCTCTAACACACTGCAGGGCTGGACACGCTTTGCCGGTGGTGAAGCCAATGCCCTCTCTGTCCCCAGAGCTCAGGCCAGCCCGTGCCCCTGGTGGTGGAGAGCTGTATCCGCTTCATTAACCTCAACGGTAAGAGCAGCTGCTCCGGCACCTGCCCCTCACACCTGGCACCTGGTGCAGGGGCGGGGCCGACCCTGGAGGCAGTTGGGAGGGGACTGGGTGGCGCTCACCAGCTCCTCCCCCTCCCGCAGGCCTGCAGCACGAGGGCATCTTCCGGGTGTCGGGTGCCCAGCCCCGGGTCTCAGAGATCCGTGATGCCTTCGAGAGAGGTGGGGACAGGCGGGTTGGGTGGGAGTGGAGGCGGGGGCGGAGCAGGCGTGCTTGGGCTCAGCCGAGAGTGGCCGCCTGCAGGGGAGGACCCGCTGGTGGAAGGCTGCACAATGCACGACCTGGACTCCGTGGCTGGGGTGCTAAAGCTCTACTTCCGGAGCCTGGAGCCCCCCCTCTTCCCTCTGGACTTGTTTCACGAGCTTCTGGCTTCTGCAGGTGAGGCCGGGGCCTGAGGCCGGCTGGGTGGGGGGCTGCTCCCCAGTGGCTGCGGCCCTACTCACGTGGCTGTCTTCGGTGGTGGGGGGCGGGGGTGGTGTGTGTGTGTCCCTGGCTCGCAGAGCTGGAGGCCGTGGCCGAGCGAGTGGAGTCCGTGAGCCACCTGCTGGCCAAGCTGCCGGCGTCGGTGCTCGTGGTGCTGCGCTACCTCTTCAGCTTCCTCAACCAGTGAGTGTCCCTGGGGGCCAGGCGAGCTGCCGGTGCGGCTGCAGGGGACGCTGCCCGGAGCTCTTCGCCTGTGACCCACGTGTCCCCCGCCCCGCCCCAGCCTGGCCCAGTACAGCGACGAGAACATGATGGACCCCTACAACCTGGCCGTGTGCTTCGGGCCCACGCTGCTGCCCGTACCTGCGGGCCAGGACCCTGTGGCCTTGCAGGGCCGCCTCAACCAGCTGGTGCAGACCCTCATCGTGCAGCCGTCCAAGGTGTTCCCGCCCGCAACCGTGCTGCCGGGCCCCGTGTACGAGAAGTGCATGGCGCCGCCGTCCGCCAGCTGCCTGGGGTATGCCCTTGACCCTGCCCGTGGCGGGGGTGGGGGAGCGGAGGCAGGGAGCCCGCCTCACCTGCCTCCCTCTGCTCCCAACCCTAGGGACGTGCAGCTGGAGGGCCTGGCAGGGGAGAACGAGCCAGAGGAGGGTGAGGGACTGGCAGGCACGCCCCCCTCCGTCCCCGCCCCGGGGGCCTCCCTGGCGCCACCCTCGGACCCGGGGGCCGTCACGGAGGCTGTGGCCTGCTTCGCCTACACGGGCCGCACGGCACACGAGCTCACGTTCCAGCGCGGGGACGTGCTGCGGCTGCACACGCGGGCCTCGCCTGACTGGTGGCGGGGTGAGCTGGGCGGCGTGCGGGGCCTCATTCCACACAAGTACATCACGCTGCCCGCGGGGTGAGTGAGCTGTGCCCCTGGCCGGGGGTTCTGGAGGTCCAGGCAGAGCCCGAGAATCGCCATTTCTGACCACCAAAGGCAGCAGACGTGGGGGCCAAAGGCTGCCCCCACAGAGCCAGGCCGGAAGTGGCTGGGCTCAGGCATCAGCTGCAAGGGGCTGGGAGGCGTTTTCAGATGAGGGACATGGAAAAAGGGCCAGGGCCGAATGCGGCCCTAGAGGAGCCTGGGGGTGGGGGAACCCACAGGGGCCCACCTCTTTGCCTTGGCCACCCCGGGATGGGAGAAGCCACTGCTGGTTTAGCTCGGGGACTTCCTGGGCCCTCACCAGGCTTACTGTCTGTGCCCTGCAGGCCAGAACCAGGCACCCCACCGGAGACTGTGGGCCCATCTGGGCGCAGACGACACTGCTTGCTCCCCACGTCCCCGGAGCGGCCAGTGGAGGTGGACAAGGTGAGAGCTGGGACAGGCTGTGTGGCACGTGGCAGGCCGTCTCCCGGGGTCAGGGTCTCTGCTCCCCCTCGTGACCCTAACTCCTCCCCTCTGAGGTTCCCATCTCCACCCTCGTAGTCCTCCAGACAAGGGGGCAGGCGGGCGAGGTGGTCAGGGTATGTGTGTGTGTGTGTGTGTGTGTGTGTGTGTGCGCGCGCGCGTGTGGTGGAGGTGGGGTAGGAAACACAAGGCCCTCGGCCTGGCTGGGACGCGGGGCACACACATTGTGGCGGGGGGAGGCACAGGGTTGGGCCCAGGCTGTCGTGACGGTCGCGAACAACGGGTTCTGGGCAGACTTGAAGGCTGGCATCGAGAGCCGAGCTAGGTGACAGGCAGTGACGCGGCAGGTGCTGGGCACACCAGGGAGGAGGAGGAGGACAGATGGCAGGGAGGCAGGAGGCAGGAAGGGGTGGCTGGGGAGCCGGGTGGGGCGGCAGCAGCTCTCGCAGGAGCAGAGCTGCCGGCAGCCCCAGCAAGGGGCACAGCCTGGCGAGGCCGCACGCCCTGCCCTGCACGGAGGGTCCTGCGAACACGACGCGCCGAACAGGGAGGCCATGAAGACGGTGGGGACATTCGGGGGCAGAGGCCAGGTGTGCGGGGTGGGGGCAGCCGGGAAACCCCAGGGGGCACTGACCTTGCAGTTCCCAGTGTGCTGGCGGCTCCCACAGCTAGAGGTTGAAGACTTGCAGTCTGAGCCAGCGAGAGAGAGAGAGAGAGAGAGAGAGAGAGAGAAGGAGCTGGGGGCTCAGCCCTGGGGACCCCTCCTTCAGGGGAACTGCTGTCCCTGCAGGAGGCTGTGGCAGCAGGGACTTGGGTTCAGGGGTTCAGGGCGGGAAGCCCTGGGTGCAGGCGTGCGCAGGGGAGGGACGGGGGTGGGGGCTTCCTGCCTGCCGCAGCGGGGCCCTGGCCGGACGCCCCTCTCCATCTTTCTTCTCCACCAGGCTGTGGCACAGCACATGGAGTCTGTGTTTCAGGAGCTCTTGGGAAAGACGGCGGCGGCCACCTTGTCCGGCCCTGGCGCCCGCAGCCCAAAGCCAGTGGCCTGCAGCCGCCTAGGCAGGAGCAAAGGCTTCTCCCGTGGCCCCGGGGCTGCGACGGCCTCCTCAGAGTCCCATCCCCAGGGCCCGGACTCCATCTTCAAGCCGCACTGAGCTGTTGTGGCAGAGCTGCTGGCCAGGCTCCTTTACAGGCCCCGCCCTGTCCCAGAAGGCCACTGGCGAAGCTGGCCAGCCTGCGCAGGCTCATGGCTTTCCGGCAGCCCTCGCTTAGGCGCCTGCGGGAGGCAGCTGAGCCAGGAGGCTGGGCCCGCCTCTCTGTGGCTCTGCCGGGGGTGGAGTGGGGGCGCTCATCAGCCTCTCCCTCAGCTGCGGGTGGACATTGGCGGTGATTCATAAAGACCTGTGCGTGGACTCCCTGGTGTGGGCCAGCTCTGTCCCGGGGGGCTGGGCAGGCGGGTGCAGGTTGGATGCCTGCAGCGGCTTGGAGGGCATCCCCCAGCATGCAGCTGTCTATCCAGGGGCTACGTTGATTGGAACCTGTACGTTTTTTTTTAAATATATTTATTTGAAACCGAGAGGGAGAGGAGGGGGAGGGAGAGGGAGAGGAATCTTCCATCTGCAAGTTCACTCCCCAGATGGCTGCAACAGCCAGGGCTGGGCCAGGCTGAGGCCAGGAGCCGGCAAGTCCATCCAGGCTTCCGACACAGGTGCAGGGGCCACGCATCCGGGCATCCTCCGCTGCTTTCCCAGGTGCATGGGCAGGGAGCTGCTTCAGCATCGGAGGAGCGGGACTCGAGCCACTGCCCTGATGGGAAGCCGGCATCGCAAGCGGTGGCATAGCCCGCTGTGTCACAACACGGGCCCCTCCCCTGTGCCTTTAAAGGCTTGGCTGCCAGCCTCGTGGGCTGCAGAGCCGTGCACGTGTCTGTGGGCGTGAGGAGCTCCGTGGAGGTCTGTGCAATGCCTGCGCATCCACAGAGTTCCTTCTCCAAGGAGAACCCTCGCTGCATGGAAATGAGCTGCAGTTATTACTGGCGACCCAGTGGGAAGGGAGAGGTCAGAGACGCAGAGACAGGAAGCACCCTGGGGAGCACCTGCCCGGGTGGAAGGTTGCCTACTGCCCCCCCCCACACACACACCATGGCCCTCTACTGCACTCTCCCGTCATGCCAGGCACAGAGGAGCTGCCTCGGGGGTCACTCACGGTTTTGGAGCCCAAGGATGTCCTTGGACAACGGGGGCCGGGGAGCCCCAGAGGGGCAGAGCTTGCCCAGGGCCTCACGGTGTGGCACAGCAAACCGCAGGCTCTGGCCGCTGCTGCACGGGCCCCTCTCCCCCAGCAGTTCCCAGGGCCGGCCCGGGCAGGCGGGCGGCTGAGCGCTCAGGACGCCGTGTCCCTGGCCAGCGAGGAGTTGGCGGTGGCGCAGGACTCGTCTTGGGGCCCCAGGCTGCGCAGAGTGTGCCTCCGAGCACAGCAGAGCCAGCTGCGCAGCTCCGACGAGACACTGCTGCTGAAGGAGGCGTAGATCCAGGGGTTGGTGCAGCTGTTGAGGCTGGCCAGCAACATGAGCAGCACGAAGGGGGGACCTGCGGGGTGCAGGAGGCCAGGCTGAGGCTCGGGGTGGCCGGGCGGGGCTGTGCTCCTAATGCCCGCGAGGGAGGGGCGCTCCGCGTGAGCACGCAGCTGGGGGAGGGAGTGGAGGAGCGAGTGTGTGTGTGTGTGTGTGTGTGTGCCGCCAAGCCTGAGGACCGCCCCCCTTGGCCCTGGCCAAAGCCGCACCCACCTTCCCGAGGCGCCTCCGGGTCCCACACAGACCACAGCTGAACAAGGAAGAAGGGTGCCCAGCACAACACGTAGACAATGACAATCACAAGCGTCATCCTCACGGTCTTGGCCACGGCTGCCGACACCCGGGCTCCCTCGCTGGGCCCACCTGTCCGGCGCCCTCCACGGCGGCCCCCCGCCCTCTCGGATGGCCCTGGCACCAGACTGGCGTGAATCTCTCGGAAGATGAGCACCTGACAGGCGGCGATACCCAGGGCGGGTGCCACAAACACCATCAGGGCGATCCAGGTAACATAGGCACGAAGGCCCCAGGGCTCCACAAACTGGGCCCAGCAGTCAAACACCCCGCTGCCGTCTCCCACGTCGCGCTGGGCGAAGATGAAGAGCTGGGGCAGGCTGAGGAGCAGGGAGAAGGCCCAGGCCACCAGCACTGGCCGGTTCCAGTGTGCCCCCCCTCCATGGCGGTATGCCAGCATGGGGCGGCAGATGGCACGGTGGCGGTCCAGCGTCATGGCCAGGATCATGTAGGAGGAGGCATACATGCCCACCATCTGCAGGTACTTGACGGCCCGACATAAGGCATCGGGCCCGTGGAAGCGGTCGGTAGCATCCCAGGCCAACTGGGGCAGCACTTGGAACAGTGCCACGGCCAGGTCAGCCAGGCACAAGTGGCCGATGAAGACGTGCATGGGCGCCCAGCGGCCCCGCCGGCCCCGCCGTGCCAGGGCCCCCAGCACCAGGCCGTTGCTCAGGGCCACGGCCACGAAGACGGTGGAGAGCAGGGCCAGTTCTGCGCGGACTAGCACCGGGTTCCGGGCGCCCACCGGCTCCTTCTGGCTGCCGTTGCCGGGCGGGCTGGGTGGAGAGAGGGGCCTGGGTGCAGCTGGGGGGGGGAGCACTGAATCAGGCAGCGGCTGTGCACTGGGACTCAAGGCCAAGCAGGGTCCCACCCGGTGCCTCCCCCTTCCCACGCTCCCCTACTCTACGGAAGCCGCGTCTGTGCCCCAGGCTCCTGGGGCCGGGAAGGACAGGGCAGCCTCAGCCCAGCCCCAGCCCGGGAGTGCTGGGTAGAGTCTGCCAGGCCCCCCCGGGGCGGGGGGGAGGAGGGTGAGGAAGGTCTCAGAACAAGGGCTGCTTCCCTCCATCAAACCCACTCAGCCACCGGGCTCAGCACAGCCGGGTCAGCAGGGCCCAGTGGCTGGAACGCTACCTGAAGCGGTGGACGCCATGAGCACGATGGGCCGCGGCAGGTGTCCTGAGTGCCTGCGGGAGACGGGCCAGCTCAGCCTCCACCCAGGGGCCAGCCCCCCGCCTGCCGGGGCTCTGGACCGCAGCTGGTGGGAGGCTCGGGGCAGTGCTTGCTGGGCCGGCGTGTGCGCAGGGAGGGTAGAGGGGCAGTGAGACAGACAGGTGCCCAGGCCAGCAGGCCAGCCAGCCAGACTTGGGGTAGGCACCCGAGGCAGCCGCATAGACCCCTGCTCTGACGACTGAGAACTGGGCGGGAGGGGCTGGCCGGACCCCCGAGGCCCCTTGGAAGCCCCTTACCTGGCTGGGCTCTTGGGCTCCCCGGGCAGCTGGGCGGAGGCGTGAAGGTGCTTCCAGCTCCGATCTGCTCTCCATCGCCGCCCCGCCCCGAGCCAGCCTCCCAGTGACCTGCCCAGGCAAGGACTTCCTCCCCTGCCCCTCCCCCACACCCCTCCCTGGCCTCTCTCCGCAGGCAGCAGGTTCCCAGCCTCCTCCATCTGCCTTCCTGCCCCTGGCCTCTGTGGTCTGCATCCAGGCCTCGTGCCCTGCGACTGCCACCCCCAGCCCTCGGGGCCTGCCTTCCTAGAACATCTCTCCTTTATAAGTGGGGAAACTGAGGCCAGGCATGGCCTGGAGAAGCTGCGCCTTTGGTCCCCCTTATGGTGGCGGTGAGGAAGGGGTAAAAGGACAGACAGTTCCAGCACCCTGAGGACAGCCCCTCCTACGCCCCTCCTTCTCCTCCTCAATTAGGACCCAGCGGAGATGAGGGGCAGGAAGTGAGGTGGGGGAGTGGGGGGAGGCAGGCCAGGCTTAAAGCGCCCCTGTGCAAGCCGGCTTCCTCCCCAGGGGCTGGTGTGTGGATGATGCCAGACACCCACACCCTCTTCCTCCTCCGCGCGCTGCCCTGGCCGGATCTCCCCCAGGAGGAGAGGCCTTCCGACCTTCGGGCACTCCTTTGCTCTCTCTCTCTCACACACACGTGCACTTACGGGCGTGCGCACACCCATCCACCCACACACATGCGCACGCGCGCACATGAACGCTTCCTGCTAGGATGCCCACACCCTGTGTTCCCTGTGCCTGTTCCGTGTGGCGGGACCAAGAGGGACGTTTCCTGACCAGGGCCTTGGGGCCGCCCTTCCACCCTCCCCCCTTTCTCCCCTCCCACCCCCCCTCCCCCTCAGCCCCTGAAGCCCAGACCCGGCGCCTTCCTTCCTGTTTGTCCTCTGTTGAGCTGCAAGGCTGGAGGTGCAAGCACGTGCCACACAACGCACTCACACACTGCACCTGCGTGCGCGGGGCACGGTTCCTGCAGCCCCCTTGGCGAGTGGGTTGCAGAAGGCTGGCACCCCAAGCCTGCACACTGGAGCCCAGCGTTCTCTCTGCAGCTAGCCCAGACACAGGGCTCCAGGAAAAGCCACTGGGGAAATGTCTCACCTACCTAGCACTTCATTTCTTCCTTCCCTTGGGTGCTGGCCTGGTGTGGCCTCTGGGGATCTGGTATCAAGGACACCAATTTTCTTGTCACACGATGACACCTCTTAGTTGGCATAGAAGGCTCCTGGACTGGGAGCAGGACAAAGCAAGACTCAAGTCCTCGCCTTGCTGCTGCCTAGGGCGTTCACAGGCAATACCTGAAAAGTGTTCCCTTCATGTGCTGGACAAAGAAGATGGGCCGGTGCCATCGCACAGCAGGTTGGACTGCTGCCTGCCAAGCCGGCATGCCTTATGGGCGCCGGTTCGAATCTCAGTGCTCCCTGCTGTGGCCTGGGAAAGCAGTGCGAGATGGCCAAGTGCTTGGGCCCCTGCACCCACGTGGGAGACCCAGATGGAGTTCCAGGCTCCTGGCAGCCATTTGGAGAGTGAACCAGCGGATGGATGATCTCCTCTTCCTCTCTCTCTACTTTGCCTTTCAAATAAATAAATAAATCTTAGAGAGAGAGAGAGAGAGAGAGAGAGAGAGAGAGAGGCAGAGAGAGAGAGAGAGAAAGAGAGAGGGAGGAGCCAGCCAAGGACTCCATAGAAGCAGTGATGGAGAAGCTTGGAGAAGAGGGACAGGTGCGCAGGGGGCAAGGCCACACCCCAACAGGTGCTAACATGAGTGGAGGGTATACTGCCTAGGAAGTCGCCAAATGACAGCGCGGGATCTGTAATGTTCTTTTTTTTTTAAAGTTTTTTTTTAAAGATTTATTTTTATTTATTTGAGAGGCACAGTTACAGACAGAAAGGTCTTCCATCTGGTGGTTCACTCCCCAGATGGCCGCAACGGCTGGAGCTGGGCCGATCTGAAGCCAGGAGCCACAAACTTCCTCTGGGTCTCTCATGCGGGTGCAGGGGCCCAAGGACTTGGACCATCTTCCACTGCTTTCCCAGAGCTGGATTGGAAGTGGAGCAGCCAGGACTTGAACTGGCACCCTTAGGGGATGCTGGCACTGCAGGCCAGGGCTTTAACCGGCTGTGCTACAACACTGGCCCCTCTAAGTTTCTCTTTAAGTAATGTCTTTGCCTTGGGCCAGTTGAAGAGTTGAAGGCTGAGCCCCCAGATGGCCTCAAGGTCATCCTTTGAGGGCCAGGCAGCCCGAGAGGAGGGGTGCTTTTGGCGAGACGTTTCCCTGCACAGGGACAGCTGGTGGCAGTTCCTGTCGGGAGCTCTTCTAGTCCTTGCTGCTGCCTCCCTCGGTCCTGAGCTCAGGCGGCGGCATACATAGGCAGTGATTGTAGGGGTGGGTCTTAGGTGCATGGCTTACAGTCGCATCGGGACTTCTGCATCCCCGATCCGAGCACCGAGGTTCGAGTCTTGGTTCTCCTCCTGGTTGCGGCTTTCTGCTAAGGTGCACCTGCAGAGACAGCAGGTGAAGGCTTAGGCAGTTGGCTCCTTGCCGCTAGCTTGGGAGACTTGCATTGAGTTCCTGGCTCTTGGCTTCAGCCTGGCCTAGCTCTAGCAGATGGGAGATTTCTGTCTGTCTGTCTGTCTCTGTCTCCACCTTTGAAATAAATAAAAATCAGCTTTATTATGGTCTGACTAGCGTACAATAAAATTTACTAATTTTAATTGTGCAGTTTGGTAAGATTTCACAAATGTCTACAGTTGTGTAACCCCCATCAACATCATGATATAGAACAGACATTTGCATTGTTCCACAGTGTTCCCCCATGATTCTTTGCACTCAACCTCTCTTGGCCCTGGCAACCAGTGATCCATCACTGTAGACTTGCCCTTTCTTGAGTTTTACATAAATGAGATGGACTTGGCGTCTGGTTGCCTTGGCGCCTTGCAGGTTTATCTGTGCCATGCGCGGCACTTTGTTCCCATTGAGCGCTGAGCTGTGGCATGGGGGAGGCACCATGACCGCTGTTAGGTCGTTGTTCAGAGGCTGTGGCTACTCTGAACGCCTGAGTACAAGCTTTGATTGGTGAAACGTATTTATTTCACTCATCTGAAAGAGAGACAGAGACGGACAGAAATCCCTCATCCACTGGTCCACTTCCCAAATGCCCACAAAGACCAAGATGGGTCTGGGGCTGAGGCCAGGAGCGCATCCACGTTTTCCCCATGGGCGGCAGGGACCCAAGGACTTGAACCGTGACTGCTGCTTCCCAGGGCCTGCGTTTTCAGGAGCTCGCGTGGGGACTGGTGCTGTGGCGGGTAAAATCTTTAGGGGAAAAAAGTGAAGATGGGATTCGACCCCAGGCACTTCAATATGTCATGTGAGCGCCTCTCTCTCTCTCTCTCCTCTCTCTCCCTCTCTCTCTCTCTCTCTCTTTCTTTCTTTCGGGAAAGATTTCATTTATTTATTTATTTATTATTATTTATAGATTACTGGGACGAGAGAGAGAGAGAGGATAGCTTCCGTCTGCTGGTTCCTTCTCCAGATGACCATCCAGGTCTCCCACATGGGTGCAGGGGTCCAAGCCCTGGGGCCATGTTCTGCTGCTTGCCCAGGCGCATTAACAGGAAGCTACATCAGAAACAGATTGGGGCCAGTGCTATGGTGTAGACGGTAAAGTTGCTGCCTGCAGTGCTGGCATCCCCTATGGGCACTGGTTCGAGTCACGGCTGCTCCACTTCCAATCTAGCTCTCTGCTATGGCCTGGGAAAGCAGTGTAAGATGGCCCAAGTCCTTGGGCACCTGCACCCACGTGAGAGACCCAGAAGAAGCTCCTGACTCCTGGCTTTGGATTGGTGCAGCTCACTCGCTCTCTCTCTCTCTCCCGCTGCCTTTCTGTAACTCTGCCTTTCAAATAAATACATGAATAAATAAATTTTTTTTTAAAAGAAGCAGATCAGTGCCACTAGGCCCGCCCCTGGATGTGAGCACCTTAATATCTGCACCAAACGTCCAGGACAACATGTTTGACTTTTGTTTGTTTGTTTGTTTTTTCGTTGTTGTTTTTTGACAGGCAGAGTGGACAGTGAGAGAGAGAGAGAGAGAGACAGAGAGAAAGGTCTTCCTTTGCCATTGGTTCACCCCTCAGTGGCCGCTGTGGCCACTGGCGCACCACGCTGATCCGAAGGCAGGAGCAGGTGCTTCTCCTGGTCTCCCATGGGGTGCAGGGCCCAAGCACTTGGGCCATCCTCCACTGCACTCCCTGGCCACAGCAGAGAGCTGGCCTGGAAGAGGGGCAACTGGGACAGAATCCGGCGCCCCGACCGGAACTAGAACCCGGTGTGCCGGCACCGCAAGGCGGAGGATTAGCCTAGTGAGCCGCGGCGCCGGCCACATGTTTGACTTTTTCCAAATACTTACCAGAAGGGTTACTGACTCACATGATAAACATTAGATTTAAGTTTATCAGAAATTCCTGCATTGTTTTCAAGACTTGTTGTACGCTTTTAGATTCCTGCTAGCACTATCTGAGATTTCTAGTTCTGCATCTTGGCCAGGTTTAGATATTATCAGTGTTTACATTTTTAGCCTCTTTAATTTTTAAAAAAATTTATTTATTTATTTTTAAAGATTTATTTATTTATTTGAAAGGCAGAGTTACAGAGAGGCAGAGGCAGAGAGAGAGAGAGAGAGAGAGAGAGGTGTCTTCCATCTGCTGGTCCACTCCCCAGATGGTCGCAATGGCTGGAGCTGTGCCGATCCGAAGCCAGGAGCTTCTTCCGGTTCTCCCACTTGAGTGCAGGGGCCCAAGGAGTTGGGCCATCTTCTACTGCTTTCCCAGGCCACAGCAGAGAGCTGGATGGGAAGTGGAGCAGCTGGGACTAGGACCAGTGCTGATATGGGATGCCGGCACTGCAGCCAGTGGCTTTACCTACTACGCCACAGTGCTGAACCTCCAAATTTATTTATTTATTTATTTATTTATTTGAGTCAGGATAAAGCTGCCAACTGCCACCCAGCCACCCAGCTCTGGTTGTTGCGGCCATTTGGGGAATGAACCAGTGGATGGAAGACCTCTCTCTCTCTGACTTTCAATAAATACATCTTTTTAAAAAAATTTTAAAAACTATTTATTTGAAAGAGAGAGAGGAAGAGAGAGAAGGAGAGACCTTCCACCCACTGGTTGGCTCCTCTAATGCCCTCAACAGTTGGGGCTGGGTCAGGCCAAAGCAGGAGCCCAGAACCCCATCCGGGTCTCCCATGTGAGTGGCACTTGAACCATCGTCCACTGCCTTCCCTGATGTGTTAGCAGGGAGCTGGAAGGCAAGTGCAGAATTTCTGGAACGCGAACAGGCACTGTGATATGGGATGTAGGTGTCCCAAGTGGTGGCCCAGCCAGCTGTACCATGGCACCCACCTCAGCCTCCTTATTATTATTTTTTAATTTTATCTATTTGGAAGACAGAGAGACAGAGAAAGAGGTCTCCCTTTTGCTGGTTCACTCTGCAGATGTCCACAACAGCCAGGGCTGAGTTGAGCTCGGGCACTCCACCCCCTGCTGCCTTCCAAAGTGTTCTGTAGTGGGGCTGGGGGCGGAGCCAGGACTTGAACCCAGCAGTTCCAGTACGGGCTGTGGGTGTCCCAGTCAGTGACAACCTCCACACATACGTGATGTTGTTAATTTTCATGTATTTATTGGAGAGGCAGAGAGAGAGAGAGAGAGAGAGAGAGAGAGAGAGAGAGAGGACAGAGTGAGAGAGAACTCCTATGTACTGGTTTAGCCCCCAAACTCTTGCAATGGCCAAGCTGGGCCCCGGGCTGGAGCTGAGCCGTGGGCTGCAGGAGCTGACTTGCGTGAGCCGCCCACAGTGCAGCCTGCCAGGTGTGCCACAGTGGGAGACTGGAATCGGGAGCAGAGCAAGTGGGACGCAGCGTGCTCGCCGGTGTCTGAGCCCCTCACTGACACTCGAATTCGCATCGCCCTTATGGCTGCTGACGCTGAGGACCTTGGATCGAATTACTTGCTTTTGTGCTGAAGCGAAGTTCTGCTGTGCCTGTGCGTCTCCGGGTGTTTGCAGACTGTCCTAGCGTGGGCGCTGCGTGCACTAAAGACCGCAGCCTTAGCCGCATATTCCAGGCTCTGGGCTCGGGTCTGCCTCCGCCTCCACCTCCACTTCTGAAGATCCGGTGTCCAGCTGACATGCTCAGGAGGCAGCGCGTGGCGGCTCCAGTACTCCAGTCCCTGCTACTCATGTCGGGCTCAGATGGAGCCCCTGGCTCCTGGCCTTGGCCTGGCCCAGCCTCAACTGCTGTGGCCATTTGGGGAGTAAATCAGTGGATGGAAGATCTCAATCTCTCTCTCTCTCTCTCTCTCTCTCTCTCTCATCTGCACCTTTCAAATGAATACATAAATACCCTGTTCTTTCTCAAAATTGGGGCTGCCTTGACGTCTACAGATAAATCTGGGCAGGATGACACGTTGTTTGCTGGTGCACTCAAGGTCTGCAACAGCCAGGGCTCTAGCAGGCTGCAGCCAGGAGCCAGGCGCCCAATCTGGGTCTCCAGCATGGAGGACGGGGACCCAAGTACTTGAGCCGTCAGCGGCTGCCTCCCAGGGGCCTCATCAGGGAGCGGGCTTGGAAGCAGCGCAGGAGAGGACTTGAACTTAAACTTTCGGGCCTCAACATACGAAATGTACTAACACACAGTAGAATTAACAAGTGGATTTAGCAAGTTGTGGGAGAAGTAGAATGAGGAGAGCCATAGCTTGCAGTTTTCAGGGGACAGAGTTTGTGCTTTCCGGGCCACGAGGCAGCCCCGGTCTGTCGCTAGTGCCCGTGGTGCTACCGTACAGCTCTCGCAGGCACCTTTGACAGGCGCAGGAAGCTTCCCTGTATCCTTCGTGTACTGCGGCTCTTGAACTTCGCCACCTTTTTCCTACGCTTACTGAGGCCATTATTTTTTTCCTGGGAGAAACCCTACTTGGTCATGATATATTATCTTTTTAATTTTTATTTTTATATAGGTATCTTTTTAAAAAATATTTATTTGAAAGGCAGAGTTACAGAGAGAGAGAGAGAGAGAGAGAGAGAGGTCTTCCGTCCACTGGTTCACTGGTTCATTCCCCAGTTGGCCACAATGGCCAAAGCTAGACCTGGCTGAAGCCAGGATCCAAGAGTTTCTTCCTGGTCTTCCATGCAGGTGCAGGGGCCCAAGGACTTGGGCCATCCTCCTCTGCTTTCCCAGGCCACAGCAGAGAGCTGTATCGGAAGTGGAGTAGCCGGGACTCGAACCAGTGCCCGCATGGGATGACGGCGCTGCAGGCATTGGCTTAACCCGCTGTGCCACAGCACCAGTACCCCTTTTTTATACATTTTCAGATTTGATTCGCTGAAATGTTGTTAGGCATTTTTATCATGTATTCATGAGGGAGAGCGGTCTGTAATTTCTCTTCGTGTAATGGCAGTCCCTTGGGGACAAGTGCCATGCTGATCCTTGTTTTCCAGAGGCTTTCTGTAGAATTGCTGGTGATTTTTTTTTCTCTTTAGCAGTTTTCATGGTTTTATTTAAGCACAAACAAGACGTGAACCTGCGCTATCTGTTCTGTTCATTTTCTTCCCTGCGCAGCCTGGCGTCGGGCTGGCTGCCTCTGTGGCCGGCTGGGCTGCGCCTGCCACAGTTTTGCGGTTCTTGGAAGAAACACTGCAAACAAGCTCAGCACAGGGAGATCTACTCCTTTATATTGTGGACTAGGAACTTGCAGAAGTCCCTGAGGACATGTGCTCCGATTTCTTGTTGCTCTTGTAACCAGTGGGGGCTGGCGCTGGGGTGCAGCCGCCGCCTCCAGCACCAGCATCCCATATAGACACAGGTTCGAGTCCTGGCTGCTCCACCTCTGATCCAGCTCTCTGCTATGGCCTGGGAAATCAGTGGAAGACGGCCTGAGGCCTTGGGCCCCTGCACCCATGTGGGAGATCCAGAAGAAGCTCCTGGCTCCTGGCTTTGGCCTGGCGCAGGTCCAGCCGTTGCAGCCACTGGGAAATGAATCAGTGGATGGAAAATCTCTCTCTCTGTGTCTCCTTCTTTCTCTGTAATTCTGCCTTTCAATAAATATTTTAAAAATTATTTAATAATTTGAAAGGCAGAGTTACAAACGGGGGGGGGGGAGAGAGAGAGAGAGAGATCGATCTTCTACATGCTGGTTCATTCCCCAAATGGCTGCAACAGCTGGGGCTGGGTCAGGCTGAAGCCAGGAGCCAGGAGCTTCTTCCAGGTCTCCCACATGGAGGCAGGGGCCCAAGGCCTCAGGCCGTCTTCCACTGCTTTCCCAGGCGCACTAGCAGGGAGCGAGATTGGAAGTGGAGCAGCTGGAACTCAAACTGATACTCACATGGGACGCCAGCGCCATGAGCTGCAGCAACAAATCTATCTTAAAAAAAATAAATAAATAAACTAACCAAAAAATTTCCACTCTGGTGGCAGATACAGAGCTACTTAAGTTACCTATTTTTCAGCATTGGTCATTTGTCTTTCCTCTCCACTTTTTCTGATCAGTCTGGCTAGAGGCTTACCAACTTCATTGATCTTTTCAAAGAATCAGCTGTTTCCATATTTTTAAAAATATGGAAAATAAAAATTTCATTTGAAAATCAGAGTGACAGAGAAGGGGCGAGAGAGAGCTCTTCCATCCACTGATTCACTCCCCAACAGGCTGCAACGGTCAGATCTGGGCAAGGCTGAAGCCAGGAGCCAAGAACTCCATGTGGGTCTCTCATGTGGCTGGCAGGGACCCGAGTGTTGAGCCAAATTCTGCTGCCTCCCAGCCTCTGCATTATCAGCAAACTGAATTGGAAGTGGAGCAGCTGGGAGTCAGACCAGACACTGCACTATGGGATGCTGGCGTCACGAGTGGCAGCCTAACCCACTGAGATACAATGCTGGCTCCTGTTTTCCTGTATTTACCCTGTCATTTTCCTGTGCTCTGTTTCACTGACTTCTTATCTTTATTATTTCCTCCTGTTGCTTATTTTGGATTTAATTTGCTCTTCCTTTTCTGGTTTCTTAAAGTGGAAGCCTATATAATTGATTTGGGACCATTCTCCTTATTAGAAAGGCAGAGTTACAGAGAGGAGAAGGAGGGAGGGAGGTAAGGAGGTAGGAAGAGAGAGAGAGAGAGAGAGAGAGAGAGAGAGAGAGTTCCAGTCACTGTTTTACCACAGCACTGGGTCACTAAGATTTTTTTACTTTCACTTGTGATTTCTCCTTTGATCCATGGCTTAGTTGGGAGTGTATTTTTTCATTTCCACATATTCAGACATTTCCTAGGTATCTGTTGGTTGCTGATTTCTAACCGAACATCACACACACCATCCTTTGTGATGTACTGAGTTTGGTTCATGTGCACTGGAGAAGAGCGTGTGTCATGCTGTTGGGGTGTCGTAGTCTACAAATATCTATTAAGTCAATGTGGTAGGTGGTGTTTGTGCAGTTTGTTTTCTTATGGATATCTTTCCTATTTGTTGCATTAATGACTGAGAAAAGAATGTTGGATTCTCCAAGTAGGAGGGTATTTCCAAAAGTTCATGGGAAAACAGAAGTAAAAGATAAGTTTATTTATTTTGGTATAAACATTTCTGAAATGCATATATGATTTTTTGCATAATATGCATCTTCCATGAACTTTGGAGTTATCAATGTTTGTTGTTTGTATTTGAGAGGTTTGTTATTAGTTGCTTACTTATTTGAAATGATTATGTCTTTGTTACTTGTCCGATTTTCATTATGAAATGTCCCTCTTTATGTCTGGTAATATTCTTTAACTTGAATTCTGCTCTATTTGATTTTAGCATATCTAGAGCGGTTTTCTTATGCTCAATGTTTCCTGTATTTTTTCCCATACTTTTGCTTCTAGCACATCTGTGTCTTTATGCGTCAAATGTGCTTCTTGTAAATGCCAACAATAACTCTCATCCCACATGCTCTTCGGGACCCTCACTGTGTGCCATCCCAAGGCAGGATCCTCACTCTTCAGGCCTGGAGCCACCAGGTCAGCCCCTTGAGCCTTCCTTGGCTACAGAGCTATGAGAAAGCCAGAACCAGTCAGCACGGGAGACCACCTGCAAGGACTGGAAGGTGACAAGAAGAGGGAGATACCCAGGCAGCTTCTTCAGCCAGTGTCTGATGGCAACCATGTGGTATACCCTGAGGCACACCTGTCCAGGTGCTCCCTTCCCGAATTCTTTTTGCTGTTCCTAATGGTCATAGTGGCAGGTGTTTCACCTGGGGGTTAAGACCCCAGTTAAGATGGCAGCATCTCGGGCTGGCATTCTGGTGCAATGGGTTAAGCCATGCTTGCAATGCCAATCTCTCTCTTTCTGCTTTTAAATAAAATGAATACATAAATGTCTTTGAAAAAAAAAAAAGACCCCTGCATCCCACATGGGAGGCTCTGAGTTGGATTCCCTGCTCTAGCTCCCAATTTTGGCTTCTTGCTTATGATTGGGTCCCTGACACCCATGGAGGAGACCGCATTGAGTTTTGACTCCTAACTTTGATCCCCAGCATTTGGGAAGTGAACTAGTGAATGGTAACTATTTCTGTCTGCCTGTCTGTCTCTCTCTGTCACACACACAAATAAAAAATATCTATATATGGGGCCGGCGCTGTGGTGCAGCCGGTTGAAGCCCTGGCCTGAAGCACCAGCATCCCATATGGGCACTGGTTCTAGTCCCAGCTGCTCCTCTTCTGATCCAGCTCTCTGCTGTGGCCTGGGAAAGCAGTGGAAGATGGCCCAAGAGCTTGGGCCCCTGCACCCACGTGGGAGACCTGGAAGAAGCTCCTGGCTTCTGGCTTCGGATTGGCGCAGCTCCATTGCAGCCATCTGGGGATTGAACCAGCGGATGGAAGACCTCTCTCTCTCTCTCTCTCCCTCTCTCTCTCTCTCTGTAACTCTGTCTTTCAAATAAATAAAATAAATCTTTAAAATCTATCTATCTATCTATCTATCTATCTATCTATCTATCTATCTACAGTTGGATGGAAGACAGACATAATTTGACACCTTAATCATTTTAAATGTACCAGACCAGTAATCGCATCTCCTGGTGACCTGTAATCTACCTTCTGGTCATAGAAGTGGAACCATTCGATATTTGGCCCTTTGTCACTGGCTTCTTTCACTTGGCAACATGTTTTCAAGGTTTATCCATGTTGCTTGCAGCATGTGTCAAAACTTCATTCCCTTTCATGGCTGAGTAATATTCCGCTGTGTGGATAGACTGCATTTTGTGTGCCCACTCGTCTGCTGCTGGACATGTAGGCTGCTTCTGCTGCAGGAATCTGCGCCCCTGCTTCCTATTCTTTTGAGGGTATACTTAGCAGAGGGATTAGAATTATCATGTGCTAATTCTACGTCTATAGGTTTTTGAGAAATTCCCTTCCCATATCCTCAATTCACACACACACAAAACATGAATAATAAGCAAATACTTGTTGTTTTTTAAAGATTTATTTATTTATTTTTTAAAGGTGGAGTCACAGAGAGGCAGAGGCAGAGAGAGAGAGAGAGAGAGAGGTCTTCCATCCACTGGTTCACTCCCCAAATGGCTGCAATGGGCAGAGCTAGGCCGATCTGAAACCAGGAGCCAGGAGCTTCTTCTGGGTCTCCCATGCAGGTGCAGGGGCTCAAGCACCTGGGCCGTTCTCCACTGCCTTCCCAGGCCACAGCAGAGATCAGAAGTGCAGCAGCCGGGACCAGAACCAGCGCCCCTATGGGATGCCGGCACTGCAGGCGGCAGCTTTACTTGCTGCGCCACAGTGCCAGCCCCAATTGTTGTTCATTTAAAACAGTAAATTTGAGGGCAATTTGGGGCCGGCGTGTGTTAAGCTGCCACCTGCGGTGCTGGCATCCCATAGGAGTGCCTTTGTGAGTCCCAGCTGTGCTGCTTCCACTCCAGCTTCCTGCTAACGTTCCAGGAGTTTGAGCTGCACTGGGCGTGGCGGGCGTGGCCGAGGAATGGGGGTAACACAAGCGGCTCTGGCTGGCCGTTCTCCATGTTACTCGGCACCAAGGCTCTGCCCATATGGGCTCGTCACTGTCTTTCTCCAATGCCAGAGATGTGGGAGCAAGCAGGAAGCAGAAAGTAGAATGGAGCAGCAGCAAAGTAGTTGCTGCGTGGACAGAGTCGCCCTAATGGCCGCGCTGCGGTAGGAGGCTGGCAGTGTGGACCCGAGACCCTGGCCCCGCCTCCACTCTCTTCCTCATTCGCACCGACTCCCCTTCGATGGAGACACCGCAGCTGATGTGCAAGAGAAAGCAAAGCGCAAGCACTCCGCAGACTGGCCACAGGGCTCGGGGCACTGGGCAGGCCTGGGCAGGAGTCCCCAAGGGCAGGGGACTGGGCAGCACCTCTCAGAGGGAGGAGAGGCCGAGAATTTGGGGGCTGACGTCAAACAACCACAATGAAAGAACAGAAACAGGGCCCACACCCACCTGCCCGCAGAGGGTGGCTGCGCTTGGCTGTGGGCACAGCAGCTGGGCTCGGTGGGCAGCTGGGCCAGGCAGGGGTGCCCACAGGAGAGCTGGGCAGGGCCTCTGGGAGTTCCGCGTGTCCAGCCGGCAGTTCTTGGTTGTTGGGACTCTTGTGACAGAAGCCAGGAGCCCGGAGCTCCTTCTGGGTCTCCCACGTGGGTGCAGGGGCCCAAGGACTTGGGCCATATTCCACCACTTTCCCAGGCCACAGCAGAGAGCTGGATGGGAAGTGGAGCAGTCGGGACTCGCCCATATAGGATGCCGGCACTGCAGGCGGCAGCTTTACCCACTATGCCACAGCGCTGGCCCTGCAGCGGTATCTTTTTGAATTCAAAGGTGTCACTGGTGGCACAGGCAGCAGCTCCCTCGTGGAGCTATTTCTGCTGGAGCCTTCTGGGGTCCCGGCCTGGCGCCCACTCCTCCAATGCACCCAGCCACTGACTACACACCTGATGCTCCGTGTACACAATGCCTCTCTGCGCATGATCGCTTGGGGAATGTCTGCTTCCTGCCACCAATAGCCAGGCATACATAAGCCCAAACAGAAGGACGGCCATCGCAAGTGTCAGGCACGGGGGCCAGCAGCACCCTCCCGGGTGGATGCACACAGAAGCCTGGGTGTGAATGCTTGGAACAGCTAGAAACCACCTAGCAGTCTCACTGGGCAGCTCGCTAAACAGCCCACGATGGAGCCGAACAATGGAGTGCTATACTACTCAGCAACGAAAAGGCACACACACAAGGCCACACACTGCACAACACGCGTGTTGTGTTCAAGAAAACACAGAACGCAGATTAGTGGGGGCCAGGGACCCGGGGCGGGGGGAGGCCGTGGTTGGGTGCAAAGAGGCAGGTGGGGGCTGACACTGTGGCACAGCAGGTTAATTTGTCACTTGTGACACCTGCACCCCGTATTGGTTGGAGTCCTGCCTGCCCCACTTCCCTTTCAGCTCCTCGCCAATGCACCTGGGAAGGCAGCGGGCTCCCTGGTAAATCGCACTTCAGTTCAACTGATTTTTTAAATAGAGCTACGCCTAAGCCATGAACACATGGAAAGAGGCACTTGACATTAACAGGTGGGTGGGTGGGCCGGCCAAAGCCATCTGCCTGCCTAGTGACCCCAAAAGTCCACAGCAAGCATGAGGCAGTGGACAGATTAAAAAATTATTTATCTGAAAGGCAGAGTTATGGGGGTGGGGTAGATAGAGAAAGGGATCTTCCATCTGCTGGTTCACTCCCCAGATAGTTGCAATGGTCAGGGCTGGGCTAGGCCAAAACTAGGAGCCGGGAGCTTCTTCCAGGTCTCCACATGCGTGCCGGGGCCCAGGCACTGGGCCATCTTCTGCTGCTTTCCCAGGCCATAGCAGAGAGCTGGATCGGAAGAGGAGCCGCTGGGACTGGAACCAGCATTGTACGCCTCCGTTTTCTCATCTGTGAACTGGGGACATGTGTGTGATGGGCTCAGGGAGAGCAAGTGAGGCTTCCTGGCGGGGCTTGCTCGTGGAGTTCCTTGAGCTCTGGGCTGCAGCCTCGTGGCATGCAATGCAGGGCTCCTGTCTGGAGGGAGCTGCGCTAACACAGGAAACGTGCTCAGAACAACAGCAGCCCCACAGCAGTGCTCACTCACTGATTTACTGTAATGGTAGTAATGAATTCTTTTTCGCATAAACACAGACTGCGCCCATCATTATGCATCGCTCCAGCCGTATGAACGCCATCGCGGTAACCAGCACGAAGTACTAGGCTAGGTCAGCGATTTGCAGAAGTTGGGGATGGGGAAAAGGCTGGGAGCGGAAGGTCGGGGTGAGGGGAGTGGAGCAGCAGCTGGGAAGGAGAGAAGCCCAGGCCGGCTTGGCCGCAGCCTATCAGAGCCTGGATCAGCGCAGGAGGAAGCAGGGCGCAGCTCAGTGCCTTGTGGAAAATACCCCCTCTGCCCAGCTCATGGCCCCTGCCTCTTGACCCAGGTCAAGAACCCTGCCCTACTGGATCCAATGGAACCAAAAGGTGGGCCATGGGCAGTGCCCTGGTGCCCTCTCTCGCCGCCCTCTCCCCGTTCTCAGTCTTGTCTAGTCTAGGTGGGCCACCCCAAGCCTCCCCTGCCAGGGCAATGGGGGCTGGGCAGGAGGTGATCCCACGGGGGGCGGGGACTCCTGCCTTGGGGGTTCTCAGGAGGCCAAGCCCAGGGCCTCGGGAATGCTTCACTGGGCAGAGGCATGCCCATAAAAATACCGTGGCCACCAAGGCTGCAATCTGCCATCTGGACCCTAGGGCTTCCTTGCCCTGAGGCTGCGGCCGGCTCGGCTCGGCTCGGCTCGGCTCGCTATGGAATTCCTGCCCCCTCTGCCTTGCGTCGCCTCGCTCGCCTGCTAGGTCACGGCCGGGAGCCCAGGAGGGGCGCTTCTCTCCGGATGCTTTCCTAGCGGGGCTGAGATTGGTGCTGGCGGCAAAGGTCGCGCTGAGGCCAATCGCGAGCACAAAGAAAGGAGACACTGGGCCCGGGGAACCCGGCGGGGATGTGCGGAAAATCTGCGAGCCGGGAGTGGCAGCCGGAGGGGCACCCTTTCCGAAACCCTTTCTCCCCTGGGTTCTGCCTCGCCGCCCGCTGCAAGGATCTGGCCTGAGCGCTTCCGGGCGCGCGCGGGGTGGGGGGGGATTCGGCGGAGGGTCGGGGACTCGGCAGCCCTGCCCAGTGTGTGGACGGACGACGAAAGGCACGGACATCAGGGCGCGGCCCGGAGCGCGTTGCGTACGGGTGCCCAGCGTTGGCCGGTGTCCTCTCTCCACCGCTCAGCTCTGGGTCCCCAGGAGCGCTCCCGCCCCGCGATTCCCGCTCCGCGCCTTCTCGGCGGGGGCTGCCTGGTGGTCCGACCGGGGCGCTCTCGGGCTGGGGTCTCTGGGACTGCGAGTGCGAGTGCGGTGGGACCTGGCAGCAGAGACGGGGAGGCTCCCTTCGAGCTCCAGGAAGGGACCACCGAGGGAGTCCCTAGTCCACGCCGGGGTCGGCGGCCGGGCTCTGCTGGGACGAGGGGCGACCGCGAGGAGGGGCGGGGCCGGTGGCCGGGGAGGTGATCTCACTCCCCTCCCCCTCCCCTCCGCGCACGCCCGCCCCGCCCCGCCCCGCCCCGCTGCCGCCGCCGCCGCCGCCGCCGCAGCAGCAGCAGCATCGGCACCGGCCTCGCAGACGCGCTTGGGCGGCGAGTCCGAGGCCGGCGTGCGCGGAGGCTGGGCGGGCAGCCCGAGTGGCGGCTGCAGCGCAGGTAAGGCGGGCCGGCCTGCCGTGGCGCCGGGGCCGCGGCTGCTACCCCCTGCACCCCCGCCCCAGCCCTGGCCCCGGGCGAGGACAGGAGGGGGCACCGTCCGGCTCTGTCGGTGGTAACGGGCGGCCGGGCTGGAGCCCCACCCATGCCAGCCCACGGCTGTGGGCACCGGGGACGGGAGCGGGGCGGGGGACGAAGGCTGGGTGCCAGAGCCCGGCAGGTGAGGGGGTATCTGGGCGGCGCCCCAAATGCAGACCTAGGAGGCTCCCGGAAGGAGGTGATCAGGCGGGGTCTGTGTGGACAGGTAGGAGCAAAAAGTGGCGTGTCCCCACGGGTGTGTGCGCGCGTGGGAGAAGGAAAGCGACACCGCGACCGAATGCCCCACATCGGCCGTTGTGGGGTGTGGCCCTGGGCGTGGCTGCCCCTCATTCCCAGTCCGGGGCCCTGTTTGCCTGGCGGAGGGAGACTGGGCTAACCTGCCCTTGCACTGGGGGGAGGGGAGGGAACCGGGCAGGGCGCTGCCGACTCCTCCACCCCAAAGTGGGGAGGGCTTTGTTCTCCGCCTCCTTCTTTCCAAATTCCAGCCGGGGCTCCGCGAGGCTCCCCTCAAAGCCTGCTAGGGAGCCAGGGTCTCCTCCCTTGAGGCGCAGGGGCGCCTGGAGCCTTCTCGTAGGGGCTCTGCGACTCATAACGGGTGCAGCGGGAGAGGGCACCCAGTCGTGTGCCTCCCGTGCATGGCTGTAGCATGTGAGCCCGCCAGGTAGGGGTGAGGGGAGGGCCACCGTGCAAAGCAGGATCCTGGGGGCCCTGGCCCTGCCCACGGCGAGTCTTCCTGTCCCTGTCACTTATGGCAGGGGCCTCCATTCCTAGTGCCACCTTCCTATGTCAGATGTTGGGGCTCCTGTTGATGGGCACGTAGCACAGCCCGTTCCCGCTGCCAGGCCTTGGCACCTGCAGTGCCAGCCTATAGCTGTCCTCCCGGGGAGGCAGGCCCAGGGCCATCCGCTTGCCCCAGGTGGATGCCCTACTTCTGCCTGACGCCACCCAGAGGGCAGGGGCTTTTGGACCGGCCCAGTGCCGTCTCTGCTGACTCACGTGGCCATGACGGCGAATGAGCCCAGTGAGACTTTCCCCTACAGGAGCTCCTGCTGAGCCTCCTCTTCCTCGCCCCCTGCTCTGGCCGCTCGCCTCGACGGGCTCCCTGCTGCAGGTGCTGGGACTCGCCCTGCCTGGCCTCTCAGCTGGCACAGCACCCAGGCAGCGCCTGCACATGTGCGCCCCTAGGCTCCCAGTCCTGCCGGCGCTCTCTGGCAAGGGCTGGGACCGGAACTGAGACCTCCCCAGCTCCCTGGCTTCTGGCCATTTCTCTTTGCTGCATCTCAGTCTCTCTCTCCGTCTTTATTTATGCTTGTGGGTATTTGATCCCAACAGTAATACATCTTGCTGTGGTACACTTGAGACATACAGCGAAGAACAAAAGAAATTAAGAAGCGCCGGTGATCTGACCACCCGGAGGGAAACGCGTTCAGCCTCCCTGGTTTGTTCTAATCCACTCTCTAGAGGCTCCTCCCTCGGTGCCCAGCCCTAAGCCCCCTGCAGAGCCGCAGGAGGGCCCACAGCGCCCCAGGGTGGCGGATCCGGATCCTGCAGCCAGGACCTCAGCAGCCTGTGGGTGGGCTGGCTGGCATTCGCCAGGCAGTTAGCCGGGGCAAACCAGCCACAAATGGGGCCAGCACTGTCCTTGTCTGCATGGGGTGTGGACTCATTTTTTTCTTTTTGGTTATCTGAAGGGGAGAGGAAGGCAGGGAGTGGGCAATGGCCTGGGCCGAGGGCTACTCCAGTGAGCTGTGCCTTCCTGATTGGCCACCCCCTGCTCCGTGCTTTCTGCTATTGGCCCAACAAGCAGGTGCCTTCCATGGCACGTACTTGGCCAAGACTGGCAGGGGAGGGCGGAGGAGGCAGCTCCGTGTGGTGCCATATTGGCCGCTTCCCCAAGCCAATGATTTGGGACAGTCGGGCCCTCGCTTTTTCTGGCTCCCACGTGACGGGCACACTCATTGATTCGCAAGAGCCCTTTCAAGAAAGCCAGTCCTTGGTTGGTGAGGGCAATGCGGCCTTGTGATGGGGCACGGCTTGCAGCACTGGCCAGCCGCAGGAGGGCCTGGGGGGCAGTGTGGAGAGGGCTGCCAGGCTGGGGATCCCAGCCAAGCATGCGTGGGGGGCCCCACCTCGCAATTCCCACAGCAGGGCAGGCAGGGATTCTGAGTCCCCCTTGTAGGATCCCAGGCCGGCTGTGGATCTCCCTGGGGGATATGTTTCCGCTTTCCACTTCCTCTGATCTGACCCATGCCAGACACCACCCCCCCTTGCTGCCTTTGCTCCCACCTGTCAGCTGCCACAAGCCGTCACCTTTCCTTCCTGCTCAGTGGGGATTTGCTGCGGGAGTGGAGACGCCCCCTCCTCCCTCTGCTTGCTGCCCCCGCCCCCCAGCCCTCCGATACCCAAAGCTCTCTCTGCTTCCCCTTTTGCCTCTGAGCTCTCTGCCCTCTCCCCTAAAGCCCCTCCCTCTCTTGGGGGCCCTTGATGGCCCTGACCTTGGCACTGAGCCGTGAACCCCAGCACTGGGAGGGGGGAGGGGTGACCTCAGTGGGGCTCCACACTTTTGGTTTGGGCCCAGCCTGCCTTGGGAGCCCTGTGTGACCTGCAGAGTGAATGGTGCACCTGGTGGCAACCAGCGCGGCCCAGCGGCCTCCCGAGATAGCAACAGAGTCTGTGGCTTCCTAAAGGCTTCGGTTGGAGGGGAAGGGAGGAGCCCGTGGAGGGCGGGAGTCTTCTGCGGGGGGGGGGTGCGGGGGGGAGGGGCTGGATGATGGGCTTTCTAGAAGCTTCCCTTTGTCCAGTGCCCCTCACCCAAGGCCTCGGGAGCTCGCCTTGGCCCTTCTGTATTCTCCCAAGGTTGGAAAGCTACAGAGGGGGTGTCCGGCTAATCGCAGCACTTGGCAGGGGCTTGGGTGGAGCAGGAAGCTGGCAGCTGGTCAGGGGGCACCTCTGAGCCCACGCGTCTCCATCTCCGGAGCGTGAAGGTGGAGTGCCCCAGGAGCCCCGGGAACTCAGCTCTCCCACCTAAAGCACCCAGGCGGGGCCGCGCGAGGAGAGCAGGAACCAGGCTAGAGATTTGCATGGGACGCGGTGCTGCTGGGAGTCTGGGGCTGTGTGTGTGTGTGTGTGGTGGTGGGGCTCCTAGGAGCCTTATTTGCGTGTGGGGGGGGTGATGTATCTGGTTGCACGTGTGTGCGTGCGGGAGCAAGTGCGCACACACATCCTCCCGCCCCCACGTGGGTTCCTCACATGCCCCAACAGGGCCTCTGCCGGGAAGGGAAGGGGTGGGGCTGCGGGTGGTGGCTGCCTGGCATGGGGATGGAGCAGTGGCTGCAGTGGAGGGGGTACTGCCTCTGGCCCCCTCCCCAGCTGGCTTCCTTCATGCTTTAGGAATGCCAAGGCCTTGGGGAGGACAGAGGCCCCATTGTCTGCCCCAGGCTTCCTGTGGTCCCTCGTGCCCTTTAACCCTTTGCGAGTGGGGAGCCTGGCCATGTCTGAGCTGTTTCCAGGGCCCCCAACGCTTGAGCCAGGTGTCCTGGGACCAGGCGGTCTGCACGGTACACCGCAAGAGGAGGCTCCTCCTTGGCTGCGGGCTCTGTTGCCTGCCCGGCCCTTCCCCACCTCCTCCTCCACAGGCCTGCCCCCTCCCCTGAAGCCCCTTTCGTGTTACACTCATCTGGCTCGCGGGGGGGAAGGCCCTGTCGCCCACTGCTTTCTCATGCCCCGGGAGGCTGGAGCCTTGGCCCGGCTGGCCTCGGCCTCCCTGCGAGCACAGAGCACAGCAGTGCGCCCTTGTTGTGCCCTCCGAGGAAGAGAGAAAGGGGTCAGAGCCGGCCGAGGTTGTGGCTCGCAGGGGAGGGGACCAAGCAGCCCAGCCCGTCCCTGGGCTGAGGCCTCTATGTTGTGGAAGCCCCCAGAGCCCCACGCTGAGGGATGGGGATGGCGCGGATGGTTTGGGGCCAGGCCCCTGCTCCGGGCTGAGACGCGACGTCGGTCACATCCCACTTGTGTGTGGCCTCCCTCCCAAGGTTGCGCTGCCTTCTCCCCACATTTGCCTGCCATCTGCCTAGCAAATAGGCCGCTGGGAACGCAAGCAGGCACAGGTGAGCATTGCCAGAGTGCCTGGGGGTAGGGAGGTCACCCAAGAGGAGCCTTTGGCAGCTTCGGGAGCCTCGACCTTGCTAAAACCTCACCCCTTCTGAGCGCCAGTGCACTTCCCGGAGCCTCGGTTTCCCCGTCTGTAAAATGGGAGTAATGGTAGCACCTCCTCCACGGGACAGTGTTGAGGATTAAACGTTTAGGAGAGTCCCTGTGAATGGACTTAGCGCAGCGGGGCCATTACAGGTGAGCTGCGGTTGCCTTGGAGACCAAAGCCTCAGGTGGGCTGAGCGCATTGGGGAGGGCTGCAGTGGGGAACCCAGAAGCCTCAGCAGCACTCTTAAGACTTCGGGGCCCCCAGGTCCCCCAGGGGCTCCCTGGAGCAGCCCCCTTCACGCAGGAGTATCTAAATAACTCAGCGGGCTCCAGCAAGGCTTTCCCGCACTGCTAGCAGAGAGCTGGGCTCCATCACCATAGAAACCCGCCAGCCTGGGGAGGAGGGTGAGGGAAAGCCTTAAAGGAACACAGTGCAGGGGTGCAGGTGAACCCATGGGCCTGGGGGCCACGCTCAGCCTGCGGCACACCTCCCAGCCCCGCCCCTGCTCTAGCCCGCAGGGTCACGGGCACCCAGAGAGGGCCTGGAGGTCCTTGTCTCTTCTTCAAAAGCCCTCAGGGAGGACCTGGGAGCCGGTGGGCTTGGTGTGCTTCAAGGTTGCAGGTGGCATTGCAGGGGCTCCAGAGGGACCTAGGGTGGGGCTCGGGGAGAGTCTCCGCTGGGGCCTGCAAGGAGCCCCTCCCTCGGTGCCTGACGCTGGTCTCCTGCGCTTGTCCCCCTCGGTTCCTGCTGTGCCCTTTGTCCCTGCCTGCGTCCTGTGTGTGTGTGTGTGTGTGTGAGTTCCCGATGTTAGGTTGGGGGCTGGAGCGACTTGAGAGCAGCCCCACCTTTGTACACAGTCGGCGCACAAACACACCCACACGGACACACGCTCACACGCTCGCTCGAGGTGGTGCCTGTGGCTGCGCACGCACCTCCCCCGCCTCCCCCGCCCCCCCGCCGGGCGGCTGTTACTCACTGCTAGCAGCAATCTTGGAAGGATCCACTGGGAGCCTCTGGCTGCTTCTACCCCTCCCCTCGCTCTCCCCACCGGGTCCCCACCTGCTCCCTGGCATGCCTGGGTATGCCAGCAGTGGGCCATTCATCTTGTCTTACAACCAGCCTCTGGCCCCAGCGCCACAAGTGGGCAGGGTACTTGCCGCTCTGCAGCTGAGGGGCTTTGTCTGCCTGCCTGCCCTTCAGCCCTGCTCCTCCGTGCAGCCTGGACTGCAAGCCTGAGGAGCCCCCTTTGCCGCCCCAGACCCATCTTCCTCCCTTCCCTGCCCCTTGCCTGGCACACCCCCTGGGGACGAGGACGCTGCGGAGGCGCAGGCGCAGGCGCACGCGCGGGGGCCCAGCCCTCGCTTCTCGCCGTGTCTGCCATTTCTCAGCGGTGCTTTCTGCGGCTGTCTCTCACCCTTTGTGCTCCCTCTTCCTCGTCTCTCCGTTTCTCCCCTGCCCCGGTCTCTTTCCATATTTCTCCATTTCCCTAACAGCTCCCATCCTGGGTATCGAGCTGCCTTTGTTTCCTCTCGGCTCCCGGCCCCAGCCGCTCCTGTCCCCTCCTGCCTCTTTTCTCACCCTGTCTGTCACCTTTGGCAGACCTGGCCTTGACTCCATCTGTAGTACACTTCCCCCTCCCCTGCTTCCTTGCTCTTGGTGGTGCTGATGGGGGGTCGGGGGCCTGCTGAGCTGACAACCTTAGCTGCTTGCTCTGTCATTGCCTGAGGGGTGGTGCAAGATCAGAGGCCCAGCAGCAGTGGGAGGGGAGGAGGGGGAGCCCCGCTCAGCTGTCAGGGGCTTCTCAAACCTTCTGGCTCCTTCCTGCCTGTCGCTAAGTGCTCAGGGTGGTGACAAGCTGCATGGCAAATGCCAGGAGGCTGCCGGTGAAGCCAGGGGGAGTTGAGATGCGACAGAGAACGGGGACCGGAGGCTTGGGAATAGTGTGTGTCCGCTGTGGGTGCATGCAGCACCCCGTTCTGGGAACCTAGACTTGGAGGACAAATGGAGGAACCGGCACAGGCACAGCAGGAGCGGTCACTGCTACACACAGCACCCAAGCTCCTCGCGGGAGGAGCAGCCTTCCTCCAGCTTCCCTCCCCTCCTCCTCTCAGGACCAGAGCTCCCAGCTCCCAAGGCTGCTGCTTGATCGCCTGCTCTCTGATCTGAGTCTCCTACTGCTTCCGACAGGCCTTGAAGTCAGGCCACCTGGGGCCCACCCTGATCGTACTGGTTTTGTTGGGGGAGGTGGGGGCTGAAGCAGCCTGGCTCTTTGCAGGTTGGAAACTGGCCATTCGTGCTCCGCTTCCGTTCTCGCTGCCCAGGCCTCAGGCAACCTGCTGCCTTCACTGCTGTCCTTGGGTTAGCCCCTTACATGAAATGATCTGCGGATCCTGGTTGGCCGCTTTCTCCCAGTGTCCAGATGTCAGCATGGCATCGGAGGCCACTGGACCCACTCTTCCAGTGTTCAGCCTGATGCTTAGTCCCCCTTTCACAGGTGCCTGGCTGGGATTTAATAAGGGCATCTGGGGTGGAGCTCTTGCTGGAGCACTCACTCTGCCCCCTCCCTCCCCCTTTTTGAAAAGATTTATTTCTTTATTTAAAAGACAGTGTTACAGAGAGAGAAAACACGAGAGACAGACATATTCTATCTGCTGGTTCACTCTCCAGATGGCCACAACGGCCAGGGCTGAGCCAGGCTGAAGCCAGGAGCTTCTTCTGGGCCTCCCACATGGGTGGCAGCCACCCAGGAACCTGGACTACCTTCTGCTGCTTTCCCAAGTGCATTAGCAGGGAGCTGGATGGGAGGTAGAGCAGCCGGGACTCCAGTCGGCGCCACTGTGGGATTCCGGCATTGCGTGTGGCGGCTTAGCCAGTGCACCACCGTGCCGGCCCCAACACTCTGGCCTTTTCTGCACACTCGCCACTTGCCTCTCTCCCACACCTGTTCCTATTCCTATCTTCTTGGGGGTCTCTTTTCTGCTCATTGTCAGAGGAAACTCCTCTCCAGACCTGCAGGCTTTGGGGTCCTTTAGGCATGGCTGGCCGTGCTTGGGCTCGGAGTGGTCACATGCGTCAGCTGAGCCCTGGAGACTCAGGAAAAACCTGTAAGCTAGGACTGCCGGACACTAGAGAGGCACTAGGAATGCTGCCTTGGGAAATGTCCCAGAGCTTTCTCTGACCTCTGCCCCGACCCCAGCTGGCCTAGAGCATCTGGAAGCAGAGGCCACAGTGGCCTCTAGTATTCCCCAGGGCACTCACTTTTTTTTTTAACTTGAGAGGTACAGTTACAGTCAGAGAGAAGCAGAGAGAGAGAGAGAGAGAGAGAGAGGTCTTCCATTCGCTAGTTCACTCCCCAGTTGGCCGCAATGGCCGGAGCGGGGCTGATCTGAAGCCAGGAGCCAGGAGCTTCTTCAGGTCTTCCATGTGGGTGCAGGGGCCCAAGGACTTGGGTCTCTTCCACTGCTTTCCCAGGCCACAGCAGAGAGCTGCATCAGAAGTGGAGCAGCCGGGACCAGAACCGGCGCCCATATGGGATGCCAGCACAGCAGGCAGAGGCTTTACCTGCTGCGCCACAGTGCTGGCCCCTCCTGTCAAATCTTGAGGGCAGGCTTCCTTCCCCATTTTTTCTTCCTTCAACTGCACTTCAGAGAAGTGCAGCCATCTTGGGGCCATGTACTCACTTCTCTATCAGCTTTTTAGGTCTGAACAGCACCCAGGGATCACTTGGCTCTAAAGGCCATGGCAATGAGACTATGGGAAGACTTGTCTTCTGCACATGTGTGCATGCATGCGTGTGTGTGCACACGGACATAGAAGACATAGGGATTCTGCACAGCTGGCAGACACACTGCATCACACACACCACATTTCTCCAGATACACACCAATGCACGTCCAGTTGTGAGTGTACCCCACCCCCCAGAGAAGACATCCAAGCGTGTGCATGGCTGCACACATGCCCTGTGCGGCTCCACATCCACACACATTCCCATGGACACCTGCTCACAGGCACATCCAGACACACATGGGAATGGCGCGCATGGAGTGCCCTGCAGTAGGCACAGTGGAGCCGATGGGGGCAACAAGTTGGTGCTGGGGAGACAGCTGGTGGGAAAGAGGCAGACAGAGAGCAGGGAGGTAATGAAAGGCAACCTGGAAGCCCAGCCAGAGCTGTCTCTTCCAGGTTTCTCCCTCCAAGGTGGGGGTGGGGTGGGGGAGGCAGGGCGAGGGAAGCTGGCCAGTGGAGGGCGGATCTGTGGGCGGGGCCAGGAGCTCGGACTCGCCCAGATGTTAGTCACTAACGTCCGTCCCTTTTCTCCTCCCCCACCCTTCCCTTCCTTTCTCCCCTCTCCCAGTGCCTCCACCCGCAGCTCCCGCCCCCAAGCCGCCCACCAGCTCCTTTCCCTCCGGCTAGAGCCTGAGCCAAGCCGGGTGGTCTGTGCCGTGCGGAGCCGCCGGCGCCGCGGGGAAGATGGTCGTGGCGCTGCGGTACGTGTGGCCTCTCCTCCTCTGCAGCCCCTGTTTGTTCATCCAGATCCCGGAGGAATGTGAGTAGCTGAAGGGAGTCTCGGCGCCTCCCTTTGCCGCCGCGCTGGGCCGCTCTTTATCTTCTGCCACCTCACCTTCTCTCCGCTCCACAGCCTCCCCCTCCTTTCTTGGGGCGTAGCGCGGGCAGGAGATACCCAGGAAATTGGATGCTCCTCGAGAAAAGGGCAGGCTGGAGGGCTCGGGGTGTGTCAGCACCGCGGACAGTATCCAGAGCGGAAGCCAGGGGCGTTTTCAGCACCGCGGACAGCGGCGCCAGCAGGGCTCTTGGTCTGGGGCCTCTCCACCTGTCCTTTGCTGGCACCATCCCCGCCCTAGGGGTGTGGTGGGCAGAGAGTGGGCCCGTTCCCAGTCCTCAGCCAGCTTGTGCAGAGATCTGGATTCAGGTGTTGCGTGCATTTCTGACTTGTGTGGTCACATCTTGAGCCCTTCTTAGCTCTGTCTCTGAACAGAGACAAGGAAAAGCACGTGGGTCTAGCCTGGTAACCCTCCGGATCTTTTCACTGGGCAGTTATTTGGTGGGGGTGTGGTGGAGCTGCAGGAGCATGTGTCTGTGGTTCTGAGCTTTGTGGGGGGAGGTCACGGGTAGGTGTGTGGGTTTTAGAGAGTTATTGAGCTTGAGTTTTTGTGTATACTTGTGAGTCTCAAAGACTGTATTAGTATGTGTGAGTGTGTGGCATCATGGTTGATTAAGAGGGGGTATTTGTGAGTCTGACTTTGACTTCCTATACAGGTAAGTGTATGCATCACTACAGCTGTTAGTTACTGATCAGCTTTGTGAAGGTCTGTGGGTTGTGTATTTTTGTGAGTGGGGCTGTGGCCACATGGTAGGTGTTGTTAGTGTGATGGTGTTTTCTGTTGTGTATGAGGGAGAATTGGAAACTCACTGCACTAACGGATCCTGTTGGAACTTGTTGGGACATTTCCAAGGGTATCATGGGGTGGGGAAAGCTGTGCCAGGACAAGAGCTGAAGGATGTGGACTTGGGAGGTGCCTGGTAGTGGGAGGACTCAGTGAGCATTTGAAGGAGGTGTAGGGGTCTGACGGAACCAAGGTTGGCTATGCCCTCTGAAACACATCCGTGGAGGTCTACACAGCCACCCACCACAGGTTCCCATGGATCCTCGTACCCGCTGGTAGACACGGATACCTGTATGCAACCAAGTGCAGAGCTAGCAAAGGTACAAAGATGCTGACTGGCCACACAAACAGAAACACAAGTACACAAGCGAGGGTTTTTAAAAGATTATTTACGTATTTATTTGAAGGTCAGAGTGACACAGGCAGAGGGAGAGAGAGATCTTTCATCCACTGATTCACTCCCCAAATACTCACTGAGGGCATCAGCCAGATCTCCCATGTGGGTGGCAGGAACACAAGTACTTGGGCCATTGTCCATTGACCCCAGACTGGACTCTAGCAGGAAGCTGGATCAGAAGTTTGAGTAGTCAGGACTCTAACCAGGCTCTCTGATGTGGAATGTGGGCAGCCCAAGAGGTGGCTTTACCTGCTGCACCACAATACCCACCCACCCACCCACCCCAAATTAAGCTTTTATTTTTTTAATTTTAAAAAGATATATATATATATATATATTTGAAAGGCAGAGTTACAGGGAGAGAGAGAGAGAGAGAGAGAGAGAGAGAGAGAGATCTTCCATCTACCAGTTCACTCCCCAAATGGCTGGGCCAGGCTGAAACCAGGAGCCAGGAGCTTCTTCTGGGTCTCTCACATGGGTGCAAGAGCCCAAACACATGGGCTGTCTTCCACTGCTTTCTCAGGCCATTAGCAGGGAGCTGGGTCAGAGCAGCTGGGACTCCAACTGGTTCCCATATGGGATGCCGGTGTTGCAGGTGGCGGCTTAACCCACTGTGCCACAGTGCTGGCTGCCCAGATGAAGTTTTTAGATACAGAAGATGCAGAGGTGGATGTACAACACAACACTCCCCGCTGAAAAGTAAGCGTGCAGAAAGGCCTGCAGCTTGCTCAGGGAAGGTAGAGCCAAGTGCAGACAGACACACGCTGCAGTGCGTACCTCCAGGGCATCCGCAGATTCTTAGTCGTGTACTTGCTTCCCTTCCCTCTCTGCTTTTCAGGGACTGTCCCCTTACCCCAGGCACGAGCCTGCCCTCCTACCAGGTGGGCACACACATGTCTGTGTGTGGCAAGGTTAGGGAGAAATTACAGAAAGATGGTAGTGGGGACAGAGAGAGAACTAGGCCAAAGCCCATGGCCCGGGGCATGGACCCGCACCTGCTGTTGACCCCAATACAACCCAGCAGGCTGCTGGGACTCTCCCTGTTGAAGCCAGCCTTCCCACTCTCCCTCCCTCACCCCTCCAGCCCCCTGTCATTTTCTGCTTCTTCTACCCACTTGATTTTCCCTCTCCTGTCATTCCTGCCTCTCCCCAGCCAGAGCCTCTGCCTTGTCCCCAGGGAGCGCCCACCTCCTGCCTGAGCCCTTACGCTGAGGACCTCTGCAGAGACAAAGCGCCCCTCCCCCTCTGCTGGGCTGAATCCCGGGGCTGGGGCAGGCGCTCTGGCTGGCTGGGAGGAAGGAAGTGCAGAGAGTGCTGTGGGCCATGGAAACTCCGATGCAGCAGGGCCTTGGGGAGGGGCTGGAGCGGGAGGGGCAGCGGCTCTGCAGGCTGGGCCTGGGTAATTGAAAACACTGAGCTGTGCTAATTGGATTAGGAGCTGGGGGGGGGGGTGCTCTGGCTGCTGGCGTCCTGGGTGGGTGGGGTCAGTTCTGCAGGCCACACTGGGCCCTGCCTGGGAGCGGTGAGGTCACTCTTGTTAAAGAAAAGATGTTCTTCCTGCCCTTGCTCACGGTAGCCCAGGGGCAGCTCTCCCCCTGCGTGTCTCTAAGCAGGGGAGCCCTCTGCGGGTCCCAGGCCGGCCCAGGAGGAGTTGCCCAAGCCCAGTTGCCACCACCACAGCCTCCTCTCCTTCCCCTTCGTGCGTGGGCCCTGCCGAGGCTGCCTGTCACTGTTTCTCTCCGTTCTCTCCCTGGCTGCCGGGATGGCTCAGATGAAGGATACCACGGTGAGTCGAGGGAGGAGTGGGTGTGTCTCACAAGGCCAAGGCACAGCTGGGTGCGCGCCAGGCCGGTCCCAGCTCTCCTGGCTCTTGGGTCCTCTGTGCCTCTTGCTCTGGGGCCCGCGTGCCGCCCCACCTGGGTTTCTGTGTGAGCGCACACTGTGGCCCTCTCCTTCTCCCTGTCAGGGATGTGTGCTTCCTGGTTGTCGGGCCTCCGGCCTTTGCTTCGCTTGCGGTCATCTGTCTGTCCCTCTCTCTTCCTACATGGGGGTGTCTGTGTGCCCTTTTCTCCCACGCTGATGCTAACCCCTCTGAGGGCTCCAGACCCTGCTTCCCCGCTCACGCCAGGACGGGGTGGAGGCAGTGATGCCAACACGCCACTCTCCCCGCTGTGTGTCCGCAGTGCTGGAGCCGCCGGTCATCACAGAACAGTCGCCACGACGCCTGGTTGTCTTCCCCACAGACGACATCAGTCTCAAGTGCGAGGCCAGCGGCAGACCCCAAGTGCAGTGAGTGACCGTGCCCCCGCCCTCGGCCTCCGGCTCTTATGACTCCCTGCCCCCCCTAAGTTCTGAGCCCCGAAGCCTGCAGACCTCCCTCAGGGCCGGCGGTCCTTGCCTTCTCGCAGGGCAACCCTTGGGGCCCCTGGCTGCCTTCGGCTGTGCATGCAGCCTGTCCCAGCTGCTGTCCCCGGTGCCAAGGCCCTCTGCCTGCACAGGTTCCGCTGGACGAGGGACGGCATCCACTTCAAGCCCGAGGAAGAACTGGGAGTGACTGTCTACCAGGCGCCTCACTCCGGCTCCTTCACCATCACGGGCAACAACAGCAACTTCCCCCAGAGGTTCCAGGGCATCTATCGCTGTTTCGCCAGCAATAAGCTGGGCACAGCCATGTCCCACGAGATCCAGCTCATGGCCGAGGGTACGGCGCGGCGGTGTGGCTCTGCTGGAAGCTACTGTCGCTCGGGTGGCTGTTGAGGGTGCAAAGGGTCTGGGTGGCTGCCAGCCCTCAGCCCAGTGGCCTCTTCCTCTTTGGCTCCGGCCACGTCCCTTTCCTCACTCCGTCTTCTCCCCTCTGTGCTGGTACTCACTTCACGCGCCTGCCTGGTGGTGGCTGCTGGCGAGCTTGGGCTGCCAGACTCGTCTCAGCGCCTGTTTGTCCCTCTTTCTGGCCAGCCCTGTCTGTCCGGGTCACTGCTCTGGCTGGGTCTCTGTCCCTGTTTCCTCCTCCATCACTCCTGGGTCCTCTCTGCCCATGTCTGCAATCTGTCCAGCACCTCTTCCCTCGGCTTTCCCTCTGCAGGCTCCTCCGCCCCTGCGCCCCCTCGGCCCCTCCGCATGCCAGCCCCCCCTCCAGCCCCCTCTCCTGCCTGCTCCTGGGCTCCATCTTTATGTACGCAGTGCTTTCCCTGGGGTCTTCCCTCTGCATTCCGTCCTCCCTGAGCTTTCTGCCTCTTGAACACTCTCCCCTCCCCTCCCAACCCCTCTGGTTACCTTGGGAACCGTTGCCATGGTTTCCGTGTCAGGATGATGGAAGGGTCTGTGACTCCCAGGCTGTCCACAGCTCCCTCCCCCACTGCTGCACCTCAGCCTCCCCCAACCCGTTCTCATCCTTTCTTTGGGGAGAGGCATGGAGGCTTAACCCTTGATGGCCACCTGGCCCCCCCGCTCGCCGGCTCCTCCTGCCCTGTCCATCCCGGGCTAGCCCGCCCTGCTGCTCTCCCCTGCCCTGCACTGCCTCTCTGTGCCCCCTAGGGGCCCCCAAGTGGCCAAAGGAGAGGGTGAAACCTGTGGAGGTGGAGGAAGGGGAGTCGGTGGTGCTGCCGTGCAACCCCCCGCCCAGCGCGGAGCCGCTGCGCATCTACTGGATGAATAGCAGTGAGTGCCAGCGAGGGCTGCCACGGGGGCTTGGGGTGGCAGCGGGGGCTGTCCCCGATGGAGCCCCTGACGCCTGCCCCGCCCCGCCCCGCCCCGCCCTGCAGAGATCCTGCACATCAAGCAGGACGAGCGGGTGACCATGGGCCAGAACGGCAACCTCTACTTTGCCAACGTGCTCACCTCGGACAACCACTCGGACTACATCTGCAACGCCCACTTCCCGGGCACGCGGACCATCATTCAGAAGGAGCCCATCGACCTCCGGGTCAAGGCCAGTGAGTCCCAGGGGCTCTGGAAGCCCTCTCTCACCTGTGGCTGTGCCCGTTGACCACACAACCTCGAGGGCCACTTGGCTGCCGTGTCCACCCCGCCCGGGCCCCTTCCCGGGCCAGCAGGGCAGAGCTGAGGCTCTCCCCTTAGAGAAGCGAGCACAAGCCAGGAGCTCAGCAGGGGGTGAGCAGGGTGGGATGCGCAGGGTGGCCAGGCCACCCACACCCTCTCTCCTGGCAGCCAACAGCATGATTGACCGGAAGCCGCGCCTGCTTTCCCCCACCAACTCCAGCAGCCACCTGGTGGCCTTGCAGGGGCAGCCTTTGGTCCTGGAGTGCATCGCCGAGGGCTTGTGAGTCCGGGCGCCTGGGGCAGGGGCAGGCCAGGCCGAGGCCACCCCAGCAGGGCCCCAAGACAAGCGGCCTGTCCTCTCTCCCTCCCTCTTTCCTCCCTCGGGCAGCCCCACGCCCACCATCAAGTGGCTGCGCCCCAGCGGCCCCATGCCGGCTGACCGCGTGACCTACCAAAACCACAATAAGACCCTGCAGCTGCTGAACGTGGGCGAGGAGGACGACGGCGAGTACCGCTGCCTGGCTGAGAACTCGCTGGGCAGCGCCCGGCACGCCTACTACATCACCGTGGAGGGTACGGGGCTGTGGCGTGCACGTTCCCCTGTCTGCCCCAGGCCCCCCACAACGGCCGCTGGTGGAGAGCAGGCCCCACGCTCAGCACGCCTCTGCCTTCTTCTCAGCCGCCCCGTACTGGCTGCACAAGCCCCAGAGCCACCTGTACGGGCCGGGGGAGACCGTCCGCCTCGACTGCCAAGTGCAGGGCAGACCCCAGCCAGAGGTCACCTGGAGAATCAACGGGATCCCTGTGGATGGTGAGCAGTGCTGCGGCTGGGGCAAGGGGTGCCGTGACCCTGGGGCTTTGGGGAAGGAAGAGACATGTGAGGTGGGGCCTCTACACAGCTCAGTCTCTGGCCTGGGCCCATGGAGCGCTCTCCCCCCCAACCCGGCTGCCCCCACAGAGCTGCCCAAGGACCAGAAGTACCGCATCCAGCATGGTGCCCTGATCCTAAGCAACGCACAGCCTAGTGACACCATGGTGACCCAGTGTGAGGCCCGCAACCGGCATGGGCTCCTGCTGGCCAATGCCTACATCTACGTTGTCCGTGAGTGACCCCCTGGGGCTGCCTTTCTCCTTGCTGACACCTTTGCCCCACAGCTACCCGGGGGCGGATGGCAAGGGCAGGGGCTTGGCCGCTAAGGCTTTTGGGAAGAGGCAGGCTATCAGCTGCGCCTGAGGCACGGCCGGTGGGGAAGCCCTGTACACCGGGCTCTCGGGCCGAGCGTGCACTGGTCGGAGCATGGCTGGTTTCTCTCAGCAGGGCGGCCCTGAGGCCAGCCCTGTCTCCCGGCCCTGTTCCTCCCCCAGAGCTGCCGGCCCGCATCCTGACTGGGGACAATCAAACATACATGGCAGTGGAGGGGAGCACTGCCCACCTGCTCTGCAAAGCCTTTGGGGCGCCCGTGCCTACTGTCCAGTGGTGAGCACCCCGTTCCGTGGCCATGCAAGCTGGGGAGAGGAGAGAGCCCAGGCTGGTCGAGGACAGCCGGGCCCCCACCCCCACCTCCAACGCGTGCTCTCTCTCCAGGCTGGATGAGGAAGGCACCACGGTGCTGCAGGACGAGCGCTTCTTTCCCTACGCCAATGGCACTCTGGGTATCCGTGACCTCCAGGCCAATGACACTGGGCGCTACTTCTGCCAGGCTGCCAACGACCAGAATAATGTGACCATCATGGCTAATCTGCAGGTCAAAGGTCAGGCAGGTCCCCGACGGGACTGCTCAGGGTCTCTGCAGGACATCAGAGTGACCCGCTTCCCCTTCCTCGCCCTCAGAAGCAACTCAGATCACACAGGGGCCCCGCAGTGCAATCGAGAAGAAAGGCGCCAGGGTGACGTTCACGTGCCAAGCCTCCTTTGACCCCTCCTTGCAGCCCAGTATCACGTGGCGCGGCGACGGGCGAGACCTCCACGAGCTTGGGGACAGTGACAAGTGAGGCTTGGTGGAAGGGGCCCAGTGGGAAAAGCCGGAGGCCCACACCCCTCGGCCGTGGCCATGAGGAGGCGCTCCCCTGCTTTGAGGGGGGAGGTTCTGCAGAAGGAGGAGGAGACGGAGGGGAGGGGAGCCCCCGGGGCAAGGCAGTGGCGGGTCTGCTGGGCACCAAGGGACACACAGCCCCCTTGCAGGTACTTCCTAGAGGCCGGGCGCCTGGTCATCCACAGCCTGGACTATAGCGACCAGGGGAACTACAGCTGCGTGGCCAGCACTGAGCTGGACGAGGTGGAGAGCAGGGCACAGCTCCTGGTGGTGGGTAAGTTGGAGGCTGGTGCCATGCCTCTAGTGGGGGGCAGTAGGGGTGGCTCTCCAGGGGGCCAAAGAGTGTCCCTGCTTGGCCCCCCAGGGAGCCCTGGGCCCGTGCCTCAGCTGGAGGTGTCAGATCATCACCTGTTGAAGCAGAGCCAGGTGCGCCTGTCTTGGAGCCCCGCGGAAGACCACAACGCCCCCATTGAGAGTAAGAGAGCTGAGTCTTAGGTCCTCCCTCCTAAGGCACTTGGCTGCAGCATCGCCCTCCGCCCTGGGACAAGCACGTGTGTTCCAGGGGCTCAAGGCTCCTCATGGGAGACCCAGACTTCTGCCCCGTCGCCCCTTTCCCTCGCCCTTCTCCCAGAAGCACACAGTGACAGCTCCGTGGCCCATTCGCTTCTTGGCAGAGTATGACATTGAATTTGAGGACAAGGAAATGGCGCCGGAGAAATGGTACAGTCTGGGCAAGGTGCCAGGAAACCAGACGTCTGCCACCCTCAAGCTGTCGCCCTACGTCCACTACACCTTCCGGGTGACCGCCATCAACAAATATGGCCCTGGGGAGCCGAGCCCGGCTTCTGAGACCGTAGTCACACCGGAAGCAGGTGGGACGGGTGGCGCCCGCTCCTGGGCCCCGTGGACGCAGGTGGAGTGGGCGCATGGGGGGCTGCAGTGCCGATGGCTCCACGTATTCCTCTGCAGCCCCAGAGAAGAACCCTGTGGACGTGAAGGGGGAAGGCAATGAGACCAACAATATGGTCATCACGTGGAAGGTGAGGGGCCCAGGACTCAGCTGTTGGCTGCTGCCCCTTGGCTATGCTAACGAGCAGGGGGCCAGGGGCGGGCGGGCCCCAGAGGCGGGAGCTCTTGGCCAACCACTTCCTGTTCTGCTGCTCCCCTGCAGCCGCTGCGGTGGATGGATTGGAACGCCCCCCAGGTTCAGTACCGCGTGCAGTGGCGCCCTGTGGGGACCCAGGGGCCCTGGCAGGAGCAGATTGTGAGCGACCCCATTCTGGTGGTGTCCAACACGTCCACCTTCGTGCCCTATGAGATCAAAGTGCAGGCCGTCAACAGCCAGGGCAAGGGCCCCGAGCCCCAGGTCGTCACTGGCTACTCAGGCGAGGACTGTGAGTATCGGGGCCCCGCCCATCTCCGGACACTTCAGTGCGTGCACCCTAGGCTGAGGATGTGCCGTCACCTGCACGCATGGCCGTATGAAACCCCAGAGACTCCACAGCGGCGCTTTTTGTGACTGGCAGTCCAGGCTCCACGTGCACCTGCTAGCGGCAAAGCCCACCGTCCCTGTGGGGGGCGGACCTGGGACAAACACCCAGTCCTGCTGCCTTACTTCTCTTGAGTCTGGGGCGATGTTTCCACATGTCAGCTTTGATGAGCGTCAGGGTTTCCTCTGTGTCAGCTCCTCCCAATAAGTGGCCCATACAGAGACCCTGGTACCATGCAAACGCCCTGGCCCTCATCCAACTGCCCTGGCTCCATACAGCAGCCACACCCACCTTCCTGTGTGGGGTGCGGGTGGGAGGGGGGCGCCTGGCTAGCTCAGCGGAGTGGGCTGTGGCTCCCTCCGAGTCCACTGGCTCTTTGCAGACCCACAGGTGGGCCCTGAACTGGAAGACGTCAAGATCCTCAACTCAAGCACGGTGCTGGTCAGTTGGTTGCCTGTGGACCTGGCCCAGGTCAAGGGTCACCTCCGGGGATACAATGTAAGCGTGCAAGGCCTGGGACCCAGGGAGCGGAGCCCCAGGGTGAAGGGATGGGACCGAGGGCACAGCTCTGCCAGCTGGCAGCCACTTTCCTGGGAGCCCCTGGGTTGGGAGGCGAGGGCCCCCTGCTGGATGCTTCTCTCCCGTGAGCGCTCCTGTACACTGTGCAGGTGACATACTGGTGGGTTGGCAGTCAGAGGAAGCACAGCAAGAGGCATGTCCACAAAGGCCACGTCGTGGTACCCGCGAACACCACCAGTGCCATCCTCAGTGGCCTGCAGCCCTACAGCTCCTACCACCTGGAGGTGCAGGCTTTCAATGGGCGGGGACTGGGCCCTGCCAGCGAGTTAACCTTCAGCACCCCGGAGGGAGGTGTGTCTTGCTCCCCGTTCTCCATGCCCCGCCCCTCCTCCCCGGAAGTACGCAGACTACCGCCCGTCTCTGCCCACAGTTCCCAGCCACCCCGAGGCGCTGCACCTGGAGTGCCAGTCGGACACCAGCCTGAAGCTGCACTGGAAGCCCCCGCTGAGCCACAACGGCGTGCTCACGGGCTACATGCTCTCCTATCACCCTTGTGCGTGCCGCACGCCGAGGAGGGCGGCCCGGGGCGGGGCGGGGGGGACACAGCTGGCAGCTGAAGCCAGCCGCCCTCCCGTCTATCCTCGCAGTGGGGGACGGGGGCCAGGAGCAGCTGTCCTTTGATCTTCCGGATCCTGACCTTCTCACGCACAACCTGACCAACCTCAGTCCTAACATGCGCTACCGCTTCCAGCTACAGGCCACCACCAGGGAGGGGCCTGGCGAGGCCATCGTGCAGGAGGGAGGCACCATGGTGTCCGGTGAGCTGGGGGAGGGTCGGCCTGCAGCTGAAGGGGCTGCGGAGGTGGGGAGGGGGCAGTGCTTAGGCAGCCTTGCAAGGCCCACACCCGTGCCCCGGGCTCCTGCATCCCCCAGGGACCCAGGACTTCATCAACATCTCGGCCACGGCGGGCGAAAACTACAGCGTGGTCTCCTGGACCCCCAAGGAGGGCCAATGCAACTTTGGCTTCCATATCCGGTTCAAAGCCCTTGGGGGTGAGCAGGAAGGGATCCCGGGGGCGGCACGCGTGCTCTGGGCCCCAAGGGGTCACCCAGCGCTGCCGCTCACCCTGCTGCTGCCCCATCACCTCTGCAGACGGGAAGGTGGGCGCCTACCTCCCATCACAGTACGTGAGCTACAACCAGAGCTCCTACACGCAGTGGAACCTGCAGCCCGACACCCACTACGAGATCCACCTGTTCAAGGAGAAGATGCTGCTGCACCAAATGGCTGTGAAGACCAACGGCACGGGTGAGGCACCCGCCCCCCGCACAGCTGCCACGGCCCAGGCCCCTCCCTCCCCCACCCCCGTGCCAGACAAGGCCCAGCCTCTTCGCTCACCAGAGGCCAGGGCACAAGGCCAGGACTTGGGAGCGCGGTGCCTCCCGGGGGCTGGTGTCTCACTCCAGGCCATCTCCTGCCTAAGGCCGTGTGCGACTGCCTCCTGTTGGCTTCGCCGCCGAGGGCTGGTTTATCGGCTTCATCAGCGCCATCATTCTCTTGTTCCTCATCCTCGTCATCCTCTGCTTCATCAAGCGCAGCAAGGGCGGCAAATACTCAGGTACCCGCCTCCTGATCCCAGCACCCCAGCACGGCTCTGCGGGAGGCGCGCGGGGCTGCGGGAACAGAGGAGCGCCCAGCCACCCCGCTCTTGTCCCCGTGCTCTCCTCAGTGGGCTGGGAACATCAGTCGATGGCGGTTAGGCCAGTGCCACCGCGGCGGGGGTGGGGTTAGCCCTTGAGGGTGCTTGGCACCGAGGGTCCTGGGGTGCGGGAGGGTGGGGTCAGGCCAGGGTGGGAGAGGAAGCTGGCTCCTCCCTGTGCATCTACAGTGAAGGATAAGGAGGACACCCAGGTGGACTCTGAGGCCCGGCCAATGAAAGACGAGACCTTCGGCGAGTACAGGTGAGCCACAAGCCACAGCAGGTGCACCGGCCCCCGCCCCGGCCCCAGCCTTGCTTTCGTATCTGACTCTCTCCCTCTCTCCTCTCTGTGCTGCGGGTGACGTCAGGTCCCTGGAGAGGTAAGGCAGCCCACGCCCCGCAGTGTGTGCTTCAGGGTGCCGTTTGCTCCCCAGCTCTGGGGAATGCAACACAGCCAGCTGCTCCAAGCAGAAGGCGCCTCCAGCCAGTTGCTCGGCAGCTGTCCCACTCACACCCCCCCCCCCTCCAATCTGCCCCTGCAGCGACAACGAGGAGAAGGCCTTTGGCAGTAGCCAGCCGTCTCTCAATGGCGACATCAAGCCCCTGGGCAGTGATGACAGCCTGGCCGATTATGGAGGCAGCGTGGACGTCCAGTTCAACGAGGATGGCTCCTTCATTGGCCAGTACAGTGGCAAGAAGGAGAAGGAGGCGGCGGGAGGCAACGACAGCTCAGGGGCCACCTCTCCCATCAACCCTGCGGTGACCCTAGAATAGTGGGGTCCGGCCGGGCAAGCTGAGGAGGGCTCGGTCCAGGGCCAGGTGTGCAGGAGAGCCAGAGGCCAACATGCCCCAGCCCGATGCCTGGGTGGTTCCCTGACCTTGCGGTCAAGGCCCCTCCTCCCTCCTCCCTCCTCCCTCTCTCTCTGTCTCTCTGTCTCTCTCTCTGCCTCCCTCCAGCAGGCCCGGGCAAAGCTTGAGTTGGGGCAGAGGAGAGGAACTCACTGCCTCAAATCCCCGTCTTACCACCTGCGTCCCACTTGATTGCCAAAACCCAGCCACACCCCTTCCTGGCCACATGCTGCTTCGCCCCACTCACGTCAGGGGCCTTTGGGTGCTGCTTTACCTGTCCGTCTGGGCAGAGGCAGTGGCTTGGGGGAGAGGAAGGAGGGTGGCCCGGGAGCATCTCTGGGCTGCTGTCCTTCTTGCCCCCAGTCAGGGTGGGGGGCGGGCCTGCTGGTGTCTCTTCTGGACCAGGGCTGCCACCTCCTCCCCCTCCCCCAGCCACTCCCTGACCAGCCTGGCTGGGACTGGGGACGGATCTCGGTGTCCCCACCATCTGTTCCCTTTTCTTTGCCATCTCTGCTCCAACCGGGCTGAGAGCTGTTCACGGGTGCGAGGGAGGCCATCTGGAGATCCCAGAGTTTGCAGCCTCCAGTGTCACACACAGGTGCACGCCCCAGCTCCATACACACGCTGCCTTCGGTGCCCACCAGACAACGTCCAAGTGGCCTCCATCTCCGCCGGGCACGGAGCGGGCACACGTCCCCCCGTTGCCTACCGCCCGGTGCCTCCCAGCCGCCAGCCAGCGCACCCCAGGACCCCTCAGCAGCCCTGCCCTCGCCCAGCCCTCCCACCCCGCACCTTGGGAATGTAAATACGCCGTGACTTTGAAAGTGTGTGCCCTTGCCCTTTCCCCATATGCCACTAGTGTGTAGGCAGATGTCTGAGTCTCTAGGTGGTTTCTAGGATTTCTAGCAATTAGCTTTGATGATCCCAGCCCAGGAAAATTTAAAACAGACAAAAAACAAGGAAAGATTGGTTCTCCCAGCTCCGCTGTGCCCCTGCCCACATGCCTTTGCTTGGTCTGTTGATGAGCCGTCTCCAGAAAACAAAAGTCTCTATATATATGTACATAAATATCAGAACTATAATAGGCGAATAAAAAACTGCAAACGCACAGACTCTCACGTCCTTTGCCCTGGCGCTTATCTCTGGGGCCCTGCTCCCGACTCACTCCCTGTCTCCGGCTGCAGCGGCTGGATGCTCCACGCACCCTTCCGGGCCTCACTGTCCACCGCATGGGTGCTGTCCTCCTGAGAGGAAGCCCTGGCTCTCGCCACAGCTGGGTCTCTCATTGCCACAGGGGGTAGGCGTGGGTACCTGCTGCCACCTGCCCGGGAGCACCTGACTTGCCTAAGCCACTAGCAAGCAGGGGCGTCCGTCTCCCTGGCTCTCGGAGGTCTCCACCTTGGCCCCACTACGTCTGGCCTGCTCTTTTCTTTTGCCATTGGATCAGTCCTGCTAGCATCCAGATCGTCCACTCGTAGCACCCGGAGCTCTGCTCCTATTCATAGTGCCCGTGGTCCGCACGTGCTCACCTGGAACAGCACCTGCGGGCTCTCCCGCAGCCTTGTCCCAGCACCCTGGCCACCAGGACGCACATGCCATGGTCATGGTGGGGATGAGGGCATCCCAGGCACTGCGCCACACACCTCCTGCCTCCCTGGGTGCTTGCTTTGTTTTTAATTAACACATTTTTTTTAAAGATTTATTTATTTATTTGAAAGTCAGAGTTACACAGAGAGAGGAGAGGCAGAGAGAGAGAGGTCTTCCATCCGATGGCTCACTCCCCAGTTGGCCACAATGGCTGGAGCTGCACTGATCCGGAGCCAGGAGCTTCTTTTGGGTCTCCCAGTGGGTGCAGGGCCCAAGCACTTGGGCCATCTTCTACTGCTTTCCCAGGCCATAGCAGAGAGCTGGATTGGAAGAGGAGCAACCAGAACTAGAACCGGTGCCTATATGGGATGCCGGCGCTTCAGGCCAGGGTGTTAACCCACTGAGCCACAGTGCCGGTCCCAACACATTTTGTTTTTTAAGAGTGATCTTGGGTTTAAATAAAAATTAAGCTGAAAGTAGAGTTGCCTGGTGCCCCTCCCCCTACTTTTTTTTTAATCTGCTTAATCTGGAGCCACCTCTTTTATTTTTTTTTTAAGATTTATTTATTTATTTGAAAGGCAGAGTTACACACAGAGAGAAGGAGAGGCAGAGAGACAGAGAGAGGCAGAGACAGGTTTTCTATCTTCTGGTTCACTCCCTGAATGGCAGCAACGGCTGGAGCTGAGCTGATCCAAAGCCAGGAGCCAGGAGCTTCCTCCAGGTCTCCCACGTGGGTGCAGGGGCCCAAGGACTTTTCCACTGCTTTCCCAGGCCATAGCAGAGAGCTGGATCGGAAGTGGAGCAGCCAGAACTAGAACCGGTGCCCATATGGGATGCCGGCACTGCAGGCGGTGGCTTTACCCACTCCGCCACAGCGCTGGCCCCTGGAGCCACCTCTTGATCAAACCTGTGCCTGTCTTTGTGTTCTGCCACCTGCACTCACGGCCCACCCGCTCCCGAGGAAGGCGCTTGCTACTTCACCCCGAAGCTGGCAAGGCACGCCTTTGGCAGCAGCTGAATCCAATCTTTGGATTTTCCAACACCTGCAAAGCCAGCTTTGTGGATCCCAGCTGGGAGCACCCGCACCCTCAGCCCCGCCAGGCATCGGATTGCCAGCTCAGAGACGCCAGCCAGCCCCTCCCCCTCACAGGTGGGCGGTCCCAGCCCCATGGGGGCCCTGGCTCCATGTCTGAGCTGTGTGAGCCCAGCGCCAGGTACACACTACCTGCCTCAGCGCTGACGGCCCCTTGTCTGAGTTGCTGAGTCGGAGGAGTTCCAGATCTGGCTGTTTGTTCTCCGGCCTGAGGGGCTAACAAAGCCCCCCAAGCCAAACTTGATTCTCTCCCACTTTTGGAGACCACAAGTCCAAGATCAAGGTACTGGCAAGGCCAACAGTGTTGTGAGTCAGTGGGTTAAGCTCCCACCTGGTATACCCGCATCCCTCTGAGTGCAGATTTGAGTCGCAGCGCTCGGCATCTGATCCAGGTCCCTGCTTATGCCCCTGGGAAGGCAGTGGAAGATGGCCCAAGTGCTTGGGCCCCTGCACCCATGTGGGAGACCTGGAGGAAGCTCCTGACCCCTGGCTCCTGGCCCCTGGCCCGGACCTAGGCCAAAGGCAGTAGCGAGAAACTCCATCCAGGTCTCCCACGTGGGTGACAGGGGCCCAAGTACCTGTCCATCTTACACTGTCTCCCATGCTGATCAGCAGGGAGCTGGATTGGAAGCAGAGTCGCACGGACTCGAACCAGGCACTCTGATAGGGGATGCGGGTATATGAGGTGGGAGCTTAATGTGCTGTGCCACACCTCCTGCCCCTCCATCTGCCCATTTATTTGCATTTTTAAATGTTTTCTGTATTTATTTGACAGAGAGTGAGAGGAGAAACATCAGTCCTATCTGTCTCGACGGCCAGATCTTAGCTAGTGGCTCCATCCAGGTCTCTCACACCGGTGGCTGGGGCCCCACAACTTGAGCCCTCATGACTACTCCCAGGGTCTGCATTAACTTAGAGTCGCTTTCAGGTGCAGGGACTAGGACTGACTACTTGAACCGCAGCTCAGCTGTGGCTCTAAGTCAGTGACACTGCCTTCGAGAAGGAAAGCGTAGCTGCTGTTCTTCCTGAGGCCTTGTCTGTGGCTGTCATGTCGCCCTGGTCTGCTCCGTTGATGACACCGTCCTCGCTGGCTCTGATGGGCGGCAGCCAAAAGCACATTGGAAGCCTCCGAAAGAGGGTGGGAAACACATCTCACGGTAAGTTGGGAGCACCAGACATCAGCGACGTTTCTGGGGTGAGAGGCGGTGCTGTGTTAAGGAGGGTGCCGCCCATTGGCTGTGTAACTCACAAGGCCACAGTTTTCAGTGGGGACCAGAGCAAAAGACAGCAGGGGCGGGTTGCAGCACGAGCTGCTCCTCCAACTGGACCTTAGGACCTGCAGCATGGGCATCGCTGTGCACAGCCCTAAGGCTTAGTGGGAAATCCATGCCCTCTTCTTCCGGTCACTCTTCCCCCATGAGAAATAGCTTGGCTGTAGTAGCGGGCCCTGGGGGACCCTGAACCCTTCCGATGGCAGCGACCTGATGACCTGAGCGTCCCAACCCAACAGGCCATGGCACAGCACCTCTGAGCACGAGCCACACGCTCCGCTGGTGTCAGGAAGCAGAGCTGCACGAGCAAGTGCCTCTAGTTCCTTTGACATCAACTGTGCAGCAGGGCCCCTCTCCCTCGGTGCATGGCTGGGTCCTCCCAGAATGCTCAGCGGCAGGAGGGTGACTCTTGATGCACAAGGCAAAGGATGCTCCTGCCAGTGGGCATGGCTGTGAGCTGTGGGCTCACTGCCTTTTCCTCTTCTTAAAGATGTATTTATCTGAGGGGCCAGTGTCGAGGTGTAGCAGGCATCCCGTATGAGCACTGGTTTGAGTCCCAGCCGCTCCTCTTGCGATCCAGCTCCCTGGTAACGCGCCTGGAAAAGCAGCGGGAACATGATTTAAATACTCGGGTTCCTGCAGCCACACGGGAGACCCAGATGGAATTCCAGGCTCCTGGCTTCACTTTGGCCCAGCCCTGGGTCTTGTAGCCATTTGAGGAGTGAACCCGTGGATAAAATATCTCTCTCTCTCTCTCCCTCTCTCTCTGCCACTTTGCCCTTAGAATAAATAATTAATTCCTAGACAAAATGAACCAAATAAAATAAAAATCAAGTTTGGGGATAGGCGAATAGCACAGCAATTGAGCGGTCTCCTGTGATGGCTGCTTCCTGTTTCACAGTGCCTGGTTTGAGTCTCGGCTGCTCCACTTCCCATCCAGCTTCCTGCTAATGCACACCCAGGGAGGCGGCAGAAGGCCGACCAAGTGCTTGGGCGCCTGCCACCCACGTGGGAGACCCAGATGGAGTTCCTGGCTCCTGCTGCATCCCTTGATGTTGTGATCATCTGGGGAGTGAACCAGTGGATGAAATTCTCTCTCTCTCTCTCGCCCTCTCTCTGTCACTCTGCTTTTCAAATAAATAAATAATTTTTTTAAAAATTAATCAATTGTGGGCTCCTAAACATTACAGAAAGAAGAAGTGTCGCAAGGGCTGGTTTTGTGGCGCAGCAGCTTAAGCTGCACTGGCAATTCCGCCACCCCATAGTGGAGCGCCAGTTTGAATCCTGGCTGCTCTGCTTCTCATCCAGCTCCCTGCTAATGTGCCTGGGAAAGCAGTGGAGGATGGCCCAACTGCTTGAGACCCTGCCACCCATGTGAGAGACCCGGATGGAGTTGTGGCTCCTGGCTTTGGCCTGGCCCAGCCCTGGCAATTGTTTTTATCTGGGGAGTGAACCAGTGGATAGAAGACCTTTCTCTCTCTCTCTCTCTCTCTCTCTCTCTCTCTCTCTCGGTTGCCCTGCCTTTCAAATAAATAAATAAATACTTAAAAGAAAAAAAAGACAAGTGTTATAGCTTTGTATAATTTCTCCATTAATTATGTTGCTTTAAAATATAGATATTATGTATATATACATATATAGCTAACTAACTTCTTTTCCTTCCCCTATTTTGTAATGCAGCAGTTGGCTTCAGTTTCCTGTTTCGTCCTAGGTCACTGGGGCTGGCTCCCCGCACCCGCCTTGATTCTTTGATTCTGGCCTCTGCTAGGCGCCTTGAGAGCAGCACGAGACGGAGAGTGGCGGGCTGCCGGGCTGGGGGAGGCTCTCGCTCCTCCCTGTTTGCTTTTGCTCGCTCGCTCTTTTCTATTTTTATTTTTTTAAAGATTTATTTATTTATTTGGAAGACAGAATGAGAGAGAGAGATAGAGAGAGAGAGAGAGCTCCTCCATCCTCTGGTCTCAATGGCCGGAGCTGGGCCGATCTGAAGCCAGGGGCCAGGAGCTTCTTCCGGGTCTCCCATGTGGGTGCAGGGGCCCAAGGACCTGGGCCATCTTCCACTGCTTTGCCAGGCCACAGCAGAGAGCTGGACTGGAAGTGGACAGCCGGGTCTCGAACCGGCACCCATATGGGATGCCGGCACTGCAGGCAGCGGCTTTACCCGCTACGCCACAGCACTGGCCCCTATCTCTCTCCTTAAAATATTTACCGATTTGTTTGTCTGAAAGGGAGAGAGAGAGAGAGAGAGAGAGAGAGAGAGAGAGAGTCTTCCTTCCTCTGGTTCACTCCCTAAAGGCCACAATGGCTGGGGTTGGCCAGGCTGCAGTCAGGAGCCAGGAACTGCATCCAGAACACCAGCACAGGTGGTAGGGACGCAGGAAACTGAGACGTCATCTGCTGCCTCCCAAGCACATCACAGGAAGCGGGGGCCGGCGCTCTGACACAGTGGCTTGAGCTGTGGCTTGCAGTGCTGGCCCCCATGTCAAGCAACGGTCTGAATCAGGCTGCTCCCCTTCCAGTCCAGCTCCCCGCTAATGCTGCTGGGAAAGCGGCAGAGCGTGGCTCGAGCACTTGCGCCCCTGCGCCCGTGTAGGAGACCCAAAGAACTCCTGCCTCCTGGCTGCAGCCTGGCCCTGTTCTGGCCATTGTGACCCTTTGGGGACCCTTCCAGCTGATGGAAGATCTGGTCTCTCTGCCTTTCAAATAAAATAGAAAGAAAGAAAAAAATTAAAATTGCAAAATGTTGCTTGAACCGCACTTCTGAGAAGCATGCAATGTTCTCCGAGGTTACGTCAGCATTGTCCCCTCGCAGAGCTGATGGCAGAGTCACAGGCAAGGGATTGACGCTTGGAGCTCAGGGCTCACCACCAACAGAGACCCCAGAATCAGTGTAAACTGGCCCTGGCCCCGAAGGCACTATACTCACGATTTGGGCTATTTCAATCCCTGGAAACTGGACTAGGGTGATCCAGGATTTCTTTCTTTCTTTCTTTTTTTATTTAACAGGTAGAGTTATAGACAGTGATAGAGAGAGAGACAGAGAGAAAGGTCTTCTTTCCGTTGGTTCACCCCCAAAATGGCCGCCATGGCTGGAACTGCGCCCATCCGAAGCCAGGAGCCAGGTGCTTCTCCTGGTCTCCCAAGCGGGTGCAGGGCCCAAGCACCTGGGCCATCCTCCACTGCCCTCCTGGGACACAGCAGAGAGCTGAACTGGAAGAGGAGCAACCGGGACTAGAACCCGGCGCCCATATAGGATGCCGGCACCACAGGCGGAGGATTAACCAAGTGAGCCATGGTGTCAGCCCCTGATTTCTAGTGCACACCAGCCTTCACTGCGAATGATTTTTCCTTTGCCATACACGATGTCCAGCACACAATAGAAAATAAGCAGGTGATAGGAAGAGAAGAAAGTGTAATAAAAATCAAATTAGAAAAGCAACAGACAAAAAAAAAAAAAAGCAGCAGACAGTATGGGCCAGCGCTATGGTGCAGTGGGTTAAACAGCCACTTGTGACACCATTATGCCAGTTTGAATCCTGGCTGCTCCCCTTCTGATCTGGCTCCCTGCTAATGTGCCTGAGAAGGCATCGGAAGATGGCCCAAATCCTTGGGCCTCTGCCATGCATATGGGAGGCCTGGATGAAGCTCCTGGCTCCTGGCTTTGGCTTGGCTAAGCCTTGGCTGCTGCAGCCAGTTGGGGAATGAAACAACAGGTAGAAGATGGTTTTCTCTCTTTGTCTGACTCTGTCACTCTGCCTTTTAAATAAATAAATAATTTTTTAAAGCAACAGGTACAAGGAACAGAGCCACAGGGATTCCAAATAATGGCATGAACAGATACTTTAAAATATATTTAATACATTCAAAGAAACAAAAGGCAAAATTGAGAAATTTAGCAGACAGTTTGAGATTACGAAAAGAAGTCTCATGGGGCAGGGTTGTGGCTGAGCAGGTTAAGCTGCCGCTTGGGGTGCCTGCGGCCCTTATCAGAAAATTCTTTCTTTAAAAAAGATTTACTTATTCATTTGAAAGCCAGAGAGAGAGAGAGAGAGAGAGAGAGAGAGAGAGAGAATTGATTTTCCATTTGCTGGTTAACTCTGCAAATGGCCGCAACAGCCAGGGCTGAGCCAGGCTGAAGCCAGGAGCCAGGAGCCAGGAGCTTCTTCCGGGTTTCCCATACGGGTGGCAGGAGCCCAAGGACTTGGGCCATCTCCCACTGCTTTTCCCAGGCCATTAGTAGGGAGCTGGATGGGAAGTGGGGCAGTCGAACTTGAACTGGTGCCCATATAGGATCCTGGCATCACAGGAGGCAGCCTCACCCACTGTGCCAGAACGCAGGCCCCAGAAAACTCTTTTTATCCCTGGACACACACCTTTCATAATGGGAGTCAGCTTCTCCTAGGAGAGATAGGGGTCCTTCCCCCACTCCCGCAGAGCTAGGCTTTGGTTAATTGGAAATTAATAAACATGAGGATGAACAGGTGCTGGTATATTGGGAATTTCTCCCTTGCCGATCATTGGAATGCCGTAACTACCACCTTGTGAATCCATATGATCGCAACCGGTGGAGCAGCTTCCCCATCAAGGCTGTCACTCCAGCCACCCAGCTAAGCCCAGCTCATCCTGCTGGCCTACACACCAGCCAAGCACTAGCCGTGTTCTGTACGGCATCCGCTGCGGATCCAGTGAAATAAAGACATTTTCAGGGAAGGAAACCTGAGCCAATTGTTTCGTAGCAGGGTTTCCAGGAAAGAAAGCACTAAAGGGGCGGGCATTTGGTGCAGCAGTTATAGGGCACCTACCGCTCACATCCAAGTGCCTGGATTCCAATCTCATCTCCACTCCGCAGCCCAGCTGCCTGCCCGTGTGGGCCCTGCTTCCTGCCACCCATGTGGGACACTGGAATGAAGTCCTGGGCTCCAGTGTTGGGCCTGGCCCAGCCCTGGCTGTTCTAGATGTTTGGGGAGTGAAACAGCACATAGCCGATCTGTCTCTGTGTCTCTCATGCTGTCCCTCTGTCTGTCAAATAAAATGAAAATGAATCACACACACACACACACACACACACACACAGAGAGAGAGAGAGAGAGAGAGAGAGAGAGAGAGAGAGAGAAAGTACTGAAGGGCATTTGTCTCGCCTGTTTTGTGCTGCTATAACAATACCACAAATTTTGTAATTTCTAAACTACCAATGGGCTGCGATGATTGAGTTCCTCACCCAGTCCTGGCTACTGCCGGCATTTAGGGAGTGACCCAGTGGACAGATGGACAGAGAGCTCTCTCTTTCTTTCTGTTTCTCTGCCTTTCAAAGAAATGAAAAGGAAAGAAAAAATTTGCTTTGTGAGTCATAGATGGTTTGAGGGGCATCTCGATCTTGCATAGTATGACCAAATTACAGTGTCTTTTTTTTTCTTTTTTAGATTTATTTATTTGGGGCTGATACTGTGGCAAAGCAGGTTAAGCTGCTGCTTGTGACCCTGGCATCCAGTAGGACCGCTGGTTCGAGTCCCGGTTGCTCTGTTTACAATCCAGCTCCCTGCTAATGCACCTGGAAAAGCAGTAGAGGATGGCGCAAGTACTTAGGCCCTGCCACCCATGTGAACCAGTGGCTGAAAATCTCCCCATCCCATCATATGCCTCATACCTCTCTCTCTCTCTCTGTTACTAATCCCTCCGGAGTGGCAGAGAGAGAGAGAGAGAGAGAGAGAGAGAGAGAATCTTTCATGTGCTGGTTGTGACAGCTGAGTCTGGGCCAGGCCTAAAGCCAGGAGCCAGGAATTCCATCTTGGTCTCCCACAGAGAGTACTGGGGCCATTATTTGTTGCCTCTCAGGTGCATTAGCAGGAAGCTGGATCAGAAGCACAGGAGTTGGGATGCACTGTGAGATGGGATTCCAGAGTTGCAAGTGGTGGCTTAACCAACTGCGCCATGATGCCGATCCCCAGTGTGTCTTTATTTTAAGTGTTACTTATTTTTATTTATCTGAAAGGCAAAGCAAGATGGAGGGAGGGAGGGAGGGAGGGAAAATCTTCTGTCCTCTGGTTCACTCTCCAGATGCCCCCACAACAGCCAGAGCCAGGCCAGGCTGAAGCCAGCAGCCAGCAGCCAGGAATTCCATCCAGGTCTCCCACATGGGTGACAGGGGCCCAAATATTTGGCCTGCCACCTCCTGGGGTGTGCATTAGCAGGAAGCTCACTCGGAAGTGGAGGTGGGACTCAAAGCCAGGCACATCCCAAGGCCTGCCCCCAAAGGTTACTGAAAGTTGACTAACTGTGAAGATAGTTTTTTGGAATTGGCTATTGATGAAAGATTGAAGATGAATTTTGAGAACATAGCATCACTCCATTTTAGGTAAAAAGTAAAAATGAATATCCTGAATTTGTGAAATTTACCTTTGAAACTCTTTTAACAACTTGTTCAGAGGCTGGCATTGTGGTACGGTGGGTTAAGCCACCTCTTGGGACACTCACATCCCATATTAGACACGGTGCCTGGTTTGAGTCCTGGCCACCACTTGCTTCTGATGCACCCTGGGAAGCAGCACTGATGGCCCAAGTACCTGAGTCCCTGGCACCCACAGAAGAGGCCCAGATGGAGGGCCTGGCTCCTGCTTTCAGCCTGGCTCAGCCTTTGCTGTTGAGGGCATTTGGAGAGTGAACCAGTAGATGCAAGATGTCTTGCTCTCTGTCTCTGTCTTTGCCACTCTGCATTTCTTTTTTTTTTAAAAAAAGTTATTTATTTATCTGAAAGCCGGGGGGAGGAGGGGAAGGGCGGAGAGAAGGAGCCATGACTTGAACTAGGGCTCCTGTGGGATGCTTGGATCTCAGGAGGCGGCTTAACCCACCACGTCACAGTGCAATGTCAGCTCCTCTGTCTTTCAAATAGATATTTTTTTTTGCAAATAAATTTTTTAAAAGATTTATTTATTTTGAAAGTCAGAGTTACACAGAGAGAGGAGAGGAGACAGAGAGAAAGGTCTTCCATGTGGTGGTTCATTCCCCAAATGGCCACAACGCCTGGAGCTGGGCCAATCCGAAGCCAGGAGCTTCTTCCAGGTCTCCCATGTGGGTGCAGGGGCCCAAGGCCTTGGGCCATCTTCCACTGCTTTCCCAGGCCATAGCAGAGAGCTGGATCAGAAGTGGAGCAGCCAAGACTTGAACTGGCACCCATATGGGATGACGGCACTACAGGAGGTGGCTTTACCTGCTACGCCACAGCGCTGGCCCCTGCAAATAATTTTTTTAAAAAATATTTTATTTACTGGCCGGTGCCGCGGCTCACTAGGCTAATCCTCCGCCTTGTGGCGCCGGCACACCAGGTTCTAGTCCCAGTCGGGGCGCCGGATTCTGTCCCGGTTGCCCCTCTTCCAGGCCAGCTCTCTGCTGTGGCCAGGGAGTGCAGTGGAGGATGGCCCAGGTGCTTGGGCCCTGCACCCCATGGGAGCCCAGGAAAAGCACCTGGCTCCTGGCTCCTGCCATCGGATCAGCGCGGTGCGCCGGCCGCAGCGGCCATTGGAGGGTGAACCAATGGCAAAAGGAAGACCTTTCTCTCTGTCTCTCTCTCTCACTGTCCACTCTGCCTGTAAAAAAAAAATTTTTTTTATTTACTGGAGAGGCAGAGTTATAGACAAAGAGAGATAGAGACAGAAAGGTCTTCCATCCACTGGTTCACTCCCCAAATGGCCACAGCTGGGCTGATCCAAAGCCAGGAGCCTCTTCCAGGTCTTTCATGAGGGTGCAGGGACCCAGGCATTTGGACCATCTTCTACTGCTTTTCCAGTTGCATTAGCAGGCTGTTGGATTGGAAGTGGAGCAGCTGGAACTCAAGCCAGCGTCCATATGGGATGGCAGTGTCGCCGGCAACAGCTCTGCCCACTGCACCCTAGTGCCAGCCACTAAGGGATAATTTCTAACCCAACCTACTATACCCTCACACTTTCAAAAGTCAAGAAGCTTGTTCCCCTAATCCTCGCAAATCCCGTGACTGCCGGACCATTGTCTGCCAGGCTTCCATGCATACTTGATGGATCGCCTGCATGGGCTTCCTCTGTTCCTCTATGGGATGACACTCAACTTTCATCGCCTCTTGCTTGGGGCAGAGGATTCGCCAGAGGTTTGGGACCATCGTTCTTTTCTCTGGTCTCACGATTCCATCCGAGAGAGTGACAGTGGTGCCACATGCGTAGCAGACTTTTTCACACTAGGTGGGACAGAGGTCTTTAGACAAATTGCAAGGTTGCTAAAGGCAATATTTAGGAAATATTTAGGGCATCTGTTGTCACCTGTGGGGCTGCTCATTTGGCAAATAAAATAGCTCCCTACCAGCAAAAAAAAAACCCACAAAGTGGTCATTTGGTCTCTAGAATCTGAAGAGGTTTGGGACAACTGAAAGTGGCCGCAGCCTCTCCTCGGATTCCAGATTTGGTTTCCCTGCCAAGTTCTCTGTTGTCCCTTCCCATTGCACGTGCCATCACGCTTGCTCGCTGGGGACTGCAGTTGAGCCTGCACAAGCACATGGCTTAGTAGCAATGACTTGAGCTACAATTCTTGACAGTAGACTTAAAATGAATACTTGTGTATGGGGACTCTTTCAAAGAGTTCATTGAAATCCATATTCTAAAAAACTTGGGCATGCATTTCCATTGTTAATGTTTAATTTATTTCAAAGGCATAGTGACTGAGCCACAAAGAGAAAGAGATCTTTCAGCCAGTGAGTGGTCCATTCCCCAAATGCCTGCAACAGCCCTGGCCACAGCTAGGAGCCCAGAACGCTGTCAGGATGTCCCATGTGAGTGGCATAGACCTGAGTACTTAACCCATGAGCTGTTGCTTCCCAGGATACAGGAGCAGGAAGCTGGATTTGAATAGGAGGAGCCAAGACTCCCACCAGGCCCTGCGATAGGAGAGGCAGGCATCCCAGGTGGCAGCTTAACCTGCTGCCCAAACACACCTGCCACAAATTTCAACATTTTTTGAACTAAAATAAATTTACCTTTTTTTAAAAAAATATTTATTTGATAAGCAGAGTGACAGAGAAAGGGAAAAAGGGGCATATAGAGAGATCTTGGCTGTCTCCCCAAATGGCTACAATGGCCTAGACTGGATCAGGCCAAAGCCAGGAGCCAGGAACTGCATCTGAGTGTCCCATCCGGATGGAAGGAGCCCGAGTACTTGGATCATCTGCTGCTGCTGTCCCGGCACATCAGCAGGAAGCTGAATCAGAAGCGGAGCAGCTGGGTCTTGAACTGGTGTTCTTATGGGATGGTGGCATCACAGTGGCTTAACCGCGGCACTGCAACACTGGCTCCTGTTAGATTCGTTTTCATTGTCCCAATGTCTGATGACTTTTGAAACCAGGATAGGTCAGTCGGGCTGTGTGGCTTCTCTTGTATTTGCCTCGTGAAGTCCTGTTTACCATTTTTTGAAGGTTTGTCTGGAAGTCTCAGGGAACAGGTAGATTTCTTGAAAGACTTGAAGCAACCTCAGTGCTCTTCTCCCTGGTCTTCCTCATCAGACTTTATTTTTCTTTGCCTATTGAATCTGTTTCGCCGGTTTTGAAACCAAGTTTGAATTCTTGACTCAGAAACTCCGGTTTCTTTGGCAAGTTGTTCTCTGCAATCAATTCCCGGGTAAGGGTTTTCCGTAAATGCCTTGATGAGGGTGTGCAGTTGAGAGGGGCTGTAGTTGATACGACACCGTCTGGGTTCTCTTTGTACAGTAGAGAGATTTTGAACTTGCTCTTGAGGACAGTCTTCTCCATGGCCTTGGCTTGAGTCTGAAGCTTCCTTAAGCTCTGGTCTTTTCTGGAGTGGGTATCGTGCTCTTCGATTCTGGAACCAATGTTGGATTCTTGACTCTTCGATGTTGAAGTCCAAAGCAAGCTTCTGTTTGGTAGCGTAACCAGGGTATGGCTTTTGGTTGAAGACGTTGATGAGGATTTTCAGTTGCTCTTCTGTGAATCTTGTACGACTGCGGGGATTATTCTTTGATAGATTCTGGTTTGAACAGTTGTCTTCGGCCATGTTGGAAGACAATTGCAGACACTGCTGCTGGAGCCCAGCAGGCGAAGGAAGGCAATCCCAGGATCTAAGCACCTGTCTAGGACACCAAAAAAAATTTATTTATTTGACAGGCAGAGTGACAGAGAGAGGGAGAGGGACACATAGAGATCTTCCATCCTCTGGTTGTCTGCCCAGATGGCTACAATGGCCTGGACTGGGTCAGGTCAGACAGGAGCCAGGAACTGCATGTGAGGGAGTGTCCCATGAGAGTGCAGGGGCTCAGGGACTTGGATCATCTGCTGCTGCCTTCCCAGGCACATCAGCAGGAAGCTGGAGCAGAAGGGGAACAGCTGGGCCTTGAACTTGTCCTCATATTAGATGTCAGTGTCACACGCAGCAGCTTAAGCCACTGCACCACAATGCCCACCCCTCTATAAACCTTTTCAAGTACCCTCATGTATTTGGTGTCTGTCATACCACAGGGAAAATTTGGAAAACTATAGGATTTCAGGATTTCCATGGAAACTAAAACATCTCACGTAGAACTTGGTAGTTGATTCATCAAAAGCTATAGCACAGGGGCCGGCGCTGTGGTGTAGTGGGTAAAGCCACCACCTGCAGTGCCGGCATTCCAGATGGGTGCCAGTTCGAGTCCCGGCTGCCCCACCTCTGATCCAACTCCCTGCTATGGCCTGGGAAAGCAGTAGAAGATGGCCCAAATCCTTGGGACCCTGCACCCACGTGGGAGACCTGGAAGGGGATCCTGGCTCTGGATCGGCACAGCTCCGGCTGTTGTGGCCAATTGGGGAGTGAACCAGTGGATGGAAGACCCCTCTCTCTCTCTCTCTCTGTGTAACTCTTTCAAATAAATAAATAAATCTTAAAAAGAAAAACTATAGCACAGCCTGCTCAGAGGTCAGTAATAATTCATTACAGAGCTCACACAGAGAAGTCTCTAGAGGCAACAGCTATCTGCAGAGCTGCAAAGCACAAAGGGTTACGCCATCCCTTCTCTGAATCCCTCATGTTCCTTCTGGCTACTCTGCTTTTGATCCAGCTTCCTGCTCATGTGCACCCTGGCTGACAGCAAATGTGGCGCATGTACCTGGGTCCCTGCCACCTACATGGGAGATCCAGATGGAGCTCCTGGCTCCTGGCTTTGGCCTGTCCCATCCCTGGCTGTTGTGGCCATTTGGGAAGTGAACCAGTAGATGGAAGAGTGTTCTCCCTCTCTCTCTCGGACTGCCAACGTTCAACACTGGAGTTCAGTCTTTACTAGATAATGACTGTGGGGTTGTTTGATCAATTACTTAAGGGCTGAAATTCTCAGGTATATGTGATGCCCTTTATCTGTTTGATGAAAAACTCCAGAAAATTTGGGGGGCCTTGCTATGAAAATTCTTCATCAAAAATTTAAATTGTAAGACTCCAGGGTTAATCTACTGCTTAGGCTTGGTTAGGGAAGACTTTACAAGGGTCTACGAAACAGTAAAACTAATGGACCGAGAATCTCAGCCATTGGAGCTTGGTGCCTGAAAGCAGATAGAATTCCCCTTCCTTCAAGAAATCAGCGCGATCCCTCCTGGGGGCTGCACTCCACCCTCTGCGTTCTTTTCCAAGCTTGACAGCCTGAGAACAGCTGGCTCAGCACCACCCCCTTCATTGTCCCTTACCTGGCTTCCGCGATATAAACTCACCCCGTCGCCACGCTCCTGCCCTCTGCCACAGGTTCTGTCTGTGCACGCTGGCAGTTGACCACCTCTTTTCCTCCTGGAATAAATTCGTTCTGGCTGTGAGTTCGAATCCTGCCTCCTCTCTGTTCTGCCCCGCCCTTCCTTAGAGTTCACCACAGCTCCAGCCTGCAGTGGTGAAGAGGTCACAGATGCTGGTGAAATGAATGTGCCCGCTGCTTAGCAAGGCTGTGATTTAACCTTTCCCCAGCGGTGGGTCCACTGAACGGGTGTTCTCCCCAAGGCGAATATTGCACTGAATTTAAACAGCCACTCTATTGTAATTCTGATCCTTGCTCAGGAAAAGGGGAAACAGCGGAAGTAGGAAGCTAGGCAGTTAGCCTATGCGTGTGTGAGAGGGGCCTGAGGAAGACAAAGCACCTGCAGAAGCCCACCTAGGAAGCAGCCCAGGACTTCACACTTCAGTCCTGCCCGGACCCTGATGACCTTCCAGGTGGTCTCCGCCTGCCTCCAAGGGAAGCTCTCCAGAGCACCCCCCAGCACAGCAGCGCAAGGGTTACCAGGCCTTCGAGCAGGCAGCTGCCCTAGGGAGGCACCTGCCGGAGCCAGGTGGGCTCCCCAGGCTGATAGCACCGAGTAGGAAAACCTGGGAGGAACGTGCTTTGTCCTGGAGGGGAAGGAGACGGCGGGAAGCACTGAAGCCCTTCTCCTTGTGAGAGGGGCCACTCAGCGTCCTGCTGAGCTGCCCGCCTGCCCGAGTGGCCCACCGGCAGGGTCTCTCTGTTCTGATGGATGCCCCGCCCCACCACCACTGCTCTCTCAGATTCAGAACAAGAGGCTTCCTTCTGCCCCCTCCCCTTTCCCTGTGGGCATTTCCATCTTCGTCCTTTTCAAATGTATGTACATCTTTTTAATAGCCAAGAAGAACTCTGTAAGCCATCATCCTGGAAGATGCTGTGTCTGGTCCCCCCAGTTCCTGGGAGGAGGTGGGCTCTGAATTGCAAAACCTCCCAAGTGGACAGGCTGGCACCTGCTTCTACTGGTTTTTTGTTTGTTTGTTTTTTTTTTTTTTACATTTATTTTACTTATTTGAAAGGCAGAGAGAGAGAGAGAGAGAGAGAGAGAGAGAATCTTCCATTTGCTGCTTCAGTCCCCAAGTGGCTACAACGCCCAGGGCTGGGTCAGACCGAGTTGGGAAGGAAGTGTTGTGGAGCAGAATTCTAAGCACAGGCTCAAACATGGCACGCAGCATGCTAAGGTTTACTTACAAAGTAAGCGTACACGGGCGCCTGGGGCGTCATTTAGGGAGAGTGAGCTAGGAAAGGGAAAAAGGGAAAACTCATACCCTGCTCTTGTCGTCCCAGGTCCACAAGCTGAGAAAAGTAACCGCTTGCCCCTTCACTGGGCTTTTATTGACTTCAAAAAAGGGGCGTGGTTACATCGTATTCCCCCCCCCCCCCCGCCCCCACCGCCCAGGTCCCAGGTGAAGGGAGGTGCATCTTGGGTCATCTGATTGCTGATAGGCTTACATGGTGGGGTAGGTGTGGGCTGTAGCCCATGAACTTAATCTGTCTCCCTGAGTTTTCCCACTTCAGAACGGGGAGCTTCTTCTAGGTCTCCCACATGGGTGCAGGGGCCCGAGCACTTGGGCCATCCTCTGCTGTGTTCCCAGGCGCATTAGCAGGGAGCTGGATGGAGAGTGGATCAGCTGCAACTCGAACCAGCACTCTTAGAGGATGCCAACAACCCACTGAGCCACAACGCCAAAGCCCTCTCGTCTACTTGCAGAGAACTTTCCTGGTTGGGGAGATTTTGCTTTTGACCAGAGCAGTGGGGAGAGGCTAACATTTCACTACATGAAGCTATGTCAGTGGAATACCCACGTGGAGGGAAACCATTTTGTGCAAACCTTGATTCAAGCAGAGCATACAGAAGGAGAAAGTGCACAGATGACCAAGGCGCAGTGGATGCGTTTTCCCAGAGCGGATCAATCCACATCACCCAGAACCCAAATCAAGCAGTGGACCATCAGGGCCAGGCCTCGTGTGCTCTGGACACTGGCAGCCCGTGTCGCAGTGCCTGTTCGAGCCCTGGCGTCACTGCTGGCTCCAGCTTCCTGCTGATGTGCACCCTCGGAGGCAGCAGGCGACGGCTCAAGTGCTGGGGTCCCTGCCACGCACGTGGGACTCCTGGCTTGGGCCTGGCCTAGCCTGAGCTCTTATGGGGGCATTTGGAGAGTGAACCCCTGGATCAGAGACCTCTGTCTGCATCTGTCTCTGTCTCTCTACCTCTCAAATAAAGCAATCAAAGCCAAAATTAAAAAGGAAAAACAAGAAACAAAATATTAGATACCCATTAGGGCTGGCGCTGTGGCAAAGCAGCTTAAAGCTCCGGCCTGCTGTACCAGCATCCCATATGGGTGCCACTTTGAGTCCCGGTTGCTCCACTTCTGATACAGCTCTCTGCTGTGGCCTGGGAAAGCAGCAGAAGATGGCCCAAGTCCTTGGACCCCTGCGCCTGCCTGGGAGATCCGGAAGAAGCTCCTGGCTCTTGGCTTCGGGTTGGCGCAGCTCTGGCTGTTGTGGCTAATTGAGGGAGTGAATCAGCAGATGGAAGACCTCTCTCTCTCTCTCTCTCTCTCTCTCTCTCTCTCTCTCTGCCTCTCCTTCTCTCTCTGTGTAACTCTGACTTCCAAATTAAATAAATCTTAAAAAAAAAAAAAAGGAAGCCCTAAGTGGACCTTGAGATAAGAGCCAGCAGCCCTTTCCTGGGGGGGTGGGGGTGGGGGTGGGGGAATCTTCTTTCTGAATTGTATTTATTTATTTATTTAAAAGGTAGAGTTGCAAAGAGGCAGAGAGAGAGAGAGAGAGAGGTCTTCCATCTGCTGGGTCACTCCCCCAAATGACCGAAACGGCCAGAGCTGAGCTGATCCAAAGCCAGGAGCCAGGAGCTTCTTCCAGGTCTCCCACGTGGGTGCAGGGGCCCAAGGACTTGGGCCATCTTCCACTGCTTTCCCAGGCCATAGCAGAGAGCTGGATTGGAAGAGGAGCACCCGGGTTTCGAACCGGCTCCCATATGGGATGCTGGCACTGCAGGAGGCGGCTTTACCCACTAGGCCACAGTGCTGGCCCCGCACACAAAATCTTGATCAATGGGCATCTTCTGTGTGCTGTGGGCCAGCACCCGGCCTGTGATCAGGCTCAGTCTCCATTGTGTGTTCCCTGGGCTCGGCCGCTCCTCTTTTATATCAAGCTCCCGTCACTTGCACGAGTGGCTGTTTCCAGTGCGCTCCCAATGGAGTTTTTGGTCCACTTCCTCCCGTCATCCCGCGAGTGCTGCAGCTCCTGTGGTTTGCCAGGTGGAGGAGGGCACAGGTCGGAGCTGAGAGACGCCAGCGTGGGCCCCTTGCCACCTGGCTGCACCACTGCTGAAGCTGAGTTGGGGGGAACCCAGGGCGTTGCTTCTGTGTGAAGTGCGGAAGAGTGGACGTGCTGCTTCTCTCGTTCCCACGGCAGGCTGCTCTCGGAAGCAGCGTCCCTTGTCTGTGCCCGGGAGTCCCTGTGGGAGTCCCACAGCCCTGTGCCTGTCCCACATCTATGCTCATGTGATCCGGTGACGCTCCTTAAATCTGCTGAGTAACGAGTTCTGTGGAATGATTGCTTAACATTGAATTATCCTTGTGTTTCTGCACTAGACCCGTCTTTTCAGCTTGTAAATGAGTTCGGGGCTGGCATCGTGGCACAGTGGTTTAAGCTGCTGCCTGCATCGCCAGCATCCCCCCTTGGAGTGCACGTTCGAGTCTTGCTTGCTCGGTTTCTGATCCAGCTCCCTACGCGTGTGCCTGGGAAAGCAGCGAAGATGGCCGAAGTGCTTGGGAAGCCCGGGTGGGGGCCAGGATTAGGCCTGGAGCAGCCTTGGCTGTTGTGGTCATTTGGGAGAGTGAACCAGAGGACACAGGATCTTTCTGTCTCTCTCTGTCGTTCTGCCTTTCAAATAAATACATCTTTTTGAAAAAGTCTCATTGACACACAGTGAATGTTCATGTTATGGGTGTTAGGTTTTAGGGTTCATGGAAGGACAGAAGACTTTACTTTAAGGCAGACAGAGTAGAGGGGGTGTAAAGACAGAGTGGGGGTTGAGCCTGTGCGGACAGAGCAGAGGCTTCCTTGGCTCGGGGCAGCAGGCACAGAGCCTGCGGGGCCTGTGGGGAGCTGCAGGGCGCCACACGGACCTGATAAGGGTGGGGGACATTCCACGAGCCTGCACTGTCTCCTGGGCCTGGTGTTCAGGTCCTGTGTTCTCACAGGTATTAAGAGCTAAAACTGATGCTGGTGCTGTGGCGGAGTGGGTAAAGCCGCTGCCTGCACTGCTGGCATCCAGTAGGGGTGCCGGTTTGAGTCCCGGCTGCTCCACTTCCGATCCTGCTCTGTGCTGATGCACCTGGGAAAGCAGTGGAAGATGGCCCAAGTCCTTGGGCCCCTGCACCCATGTGGGAGACCTGGAAGAGGCTCCTGGCTTCAGGTCAGCACAGCTCCGGCCATTGCAGCCATTTGGGAAGTGAACCAGCAGATGGAAGACCTCTCTCTCTCTCTCTCTCTCTCTCTCTGCCTCTACCTTTCAAATAAACAAATCTTAAAGAAGAAAAGCGCTGTATGTTCTAACATAAGATCAGTATTTAAAAGGCAGCTGAGGAGATTGGTGGGGATGGCAAGATTCTGTGGGATTTGGATTCCAAGCTTTTGTATCTGCTTTAAAACGGCCTGGTGCAGACACCGTGCTGAAGAGGGTGGCTCCGAAAGTTGTTCCGGAGAACCAAGGGGCTTCTAACAGAAGCTCCGACACTGGGATTGCTGGTGACAGGATTCTAGGGACTATGGATTCCAGGGTTTGGATTCTAAGCCTTGTATTTGCTTTAAAAGCCCCTGATGCGGACACACTGTGCTGGACAGGGGAGCTACGGAAGGTGTTCCAGGTTAAGGAGTTGCTGACGAAAGCCCCATCAGCAGGAGTTCCTGGGCAGGCCGTCTCTAAGAAGATCCTCTTGGGATCAGTTGCAGCTTAATGAGAGGGACCTTACCAGGTGCTACTGCGCACGACTACCTCCGTGCAATCAGGACTAAACCTCTGCCTCTCGAGTCTTCACACGTGAACTCAAAGACCCACCTGATTACTCCTGTAAGCCAATCAGAGACCCTAAGTACCTCTTCAAAGCAGAAAGATAAGCAAGGCCTTTGCCTTCCTCACATCGGGACTGCTGCCCCTTAAGGCAGACGTGCTGTATTTGCCTCTCTCGAGTCTCTCTGGGAACTGTTATTAACAATAAAACTCCTAATGGGTTCTTCTATTGTAACTCTATGCTCAACCTAAATGGGTTAGAATCTACTCAAGGGTAGCCTATCACCACCACTATCTGGGAGTCTGAAAGACATGTTCTTTTCACCTTAACAGGTACTCTATTTGCAATTGGTTTGTTCCAGTTTTGCCTTTGCTAATTAACAAACTTACATGTTTCAGAATTCGACTTCTGGGAATAACTGGCTATACAGGGGACACAGCCATGGGCGGTGACGGAGACTGCTCCAGCTCACAAAGCGAATTTGTTAGATAGGATAGAGACTTCCAGACCCAGGACAGGCAGGGCCTGCACTATGCCGCTCATAAGCAGGAAGCAGCTCCAGAAGATGGATGAGTCCACGCCCTTAAACATCCCCTAGGATTAAGCGAATGGAGTCTCTGAGGGGGAATGATGTAAGCAGCACACAGGATAAAATTGACGAGGTTTCTGAGCTGGAAGACCACGCCTTCACCACGCCCCTGTGTGACCTCATGCCCCTACCTGACCACACCTGGGTGCCCACCTGCCAATCAGGCTAATTAACCACAGCCCTTTGGAAGTGGATTAAAAGCCTGGGACGCGGTGTGCCCCGCCCTCTCTCTCCTTTCCTTGGCCTTTCACCAGTGCGTGGCTTGCTGTGGCCCTGCGCCTCCAGGGCGTGTAGCCTCCAAGCCACCTGCCCCGTGCTTCCTGGCCTAGGTGCTCCTCCATGTGGCTGGCTCCTGGTGCTCGGTATGAACCCAGATTTACCTCTCTCTTGTAGACAGGCCCAACTCTCCTATGCATTTCTCTCACTGAATAAAAGCTTAAAGATGTAAAAAAAAAAAAAAAAAAAAAAAAGAGAGCTAAAACTATACAATGGCTTTGTTCGTCTCCAGCTTCCGGAATACTGTTTGGTCAGAGGGAGCCTTTACCTCTTTGGCTATACTGCTGGAATACATTTGCTCATTGAATATTTAGAGTTGTTGCATTTGTGTTCCAAACTCGGAGTTCTTCCCCAGGTTTCTTTCTGTACTCTTTTTCGTAGTATTAGGGTTATTGTTGCTTTTGCCAAATGAATTAGAGGATTTCCATATTTTTGTATAGACTAGACTAGTTTAAATGATGTTAGCATTATTTCCTCTTTTTAAAAAGATGTATTTATTTAATTGAAAGGCAGAATTACGGAGATGGAGAGCAGAGGCAGAGAGAGGTGTTCCATCTGCTGGGTCACTCCTCAAATGTCCAGCAATGGCCAGGGCTGGGCCAGGCGGAAGCCAGGAGCCAGGAGCTTCTTCCAGGTCTCCCACATGGGTGCAAGGACTTGGGCCACCTTCTACTGCTTTCCCAGGTACATTAGCAGAGAGCTGGACCGGAAGTGGAGCAGCCGGGTCTAGAACTTTTGTATTGATAATTGCTACTATTTTATAGTTTTATTTTATTTTATTCATCGCAGTTTTTAATCACTATCCTCCAGTTCTTTTCCCCACCGTGGGTCTCTTCTGCTGTTCTTTTTTCTGGTTTTCCTTGAGATTTCATCCATCCTCCTCTTTCCTTTTCTAAGATTTACTTATTTTTTTGAAAAACAGATTTACAGAGAGAGAGAGATCTTTTTTTAAAAGCTTTATTTATTTGAAAGTCAGAGTTGGAGAGAGCGAGAGAGAGAGAGAGAGAGGTCTTCCATCCGCTGGGTCACTCCCCAATTGGCCACAATGGCCGAAGCTGTGCCGATCCGAAGCCAGGAGCCAGGTGCTTCCTCCTGGTCTCCCACGTGGGTGCAGGGGCCCAAGCACTTGGGTCATCCTCCACTGCTTTCCCAGGACACAGCAGAGAGCTGGATCAGAAGTGGAGCAGCCGGGGCTGGAACCGGTGTCCATATGGGATGCCAGCACTTCAGGCAGCTTTACCTGCTGTGCCACAGTGCTGGCCCCGAGAGAGATCTTTCAACTGCTGGTTTACTCCTCAAATGCCTACAATGGCCCGGGCTGGGTCAGGCCAAAAGCAGGAGCCTGGAACTCTCTCTGGGTCTCCCATGTGAGTGGCGGGGACCCAAGCACTTGGGCCACCAGCAGCTGCCTCCCAGGGTGTGCATTAGCAGGGAGCTGGGGTGGAGAGCGGTGCCAGGACTTGAAGCAGGCACTCTGGTGTGGGGTGTGGGCATCTCGACTTCTAAGGCAAATACCCACTTCTCTTTTCAATTTTGTTTTCAAAACTTATGCTGCAGAAAAATTGTAAAAATAGTACAACGATTGGTTTTATCCATGTAACAGTATACTATTTGGAAGTGAAATGTGGGGCCAATGTTGTGGTGTAGCGGGTAAAGCTGCCACCTGCAGTGCCCACATCCCATGTGGGCCCCAGTTCAAATCCCGGCTGCTCCACTTCCGATCCAGCTCTCTGCTATGGCCCGGGAAAGCAGGAAAGATGGCCCAAGAGCTTGGGTCTTTGCACCCGCGTGGAAGACCCAGAAGCAGCTCCTGGCTACAGCCTGGCCCAGCGGATGGAAGATCTCACTCGCTCCCTCTGTGTGTAGCTCTGCTTTTCACGCAAATAAAATAAATCTTTTCAAACAATGGAAAGAAATACCGATGCACGTTACAACATGGATGAACCTCGTGCTAGGTGAAGAAAAGCCGGAAGCAAGAGGCTGCATTTGAGATGTTCTCACTGCTCATGAAAGCTCAGAAGAGCAGAAAGGAGCCCGCGGGGCCCCGGGCTGGAGCAGGGCCGGCACGGCGCACTTCTCTTCCAGGTGGTGGCTGTATGACATTGTAAACCTACTTCCAGCCGTGTAGTGTCTGGACACTTTAAGGTGGCTAATATGGTGGCTTGTATGTTTTTGGTGGGATGGGGTACAGCGTTGTGGCGGCCCTGGCCATTGAGGCCGTTTGGAGAATGAACCAGTGGATGGAAACACGTGCTTGCGTGCGCTCTCTCTCTCTCTCTCTAACTCTGCGTTTCAAATAAAGGAAGAAAAGCACAGCACACCTATCCCTGAGCACCTGCGTGACCTTTATCCAGGCACACCGGTTGCTGCGTGTGGCTGCATTTGCAGGCAGTCACTAGGATATTTTTACCATCTTCTCCATTTGCATGGCTGCTCTCACACGTCTTTCTATTTTGCCTGTCTCATCTGATTATAACCAGAACACATGGCCAGATTTGGAGTTTGTGGAGATTTGTTTGTGGCCAAATACAAAGGAGAAGTGTCCATGCCCACAGCCCAGCTGGGAGTATTCGGCGGAGCCAAGGCTGCTTCTCCCCGAGCCAGAGGGCTGTGCTGGAGCTCCTCAACCGACTCTCACCATTCCCGTCTCGTCTCATCTCCCTGCAGGCCCGGAACCAAGCCTGGACCTCCAAGCAGGGCAAAACTCCTAGGCTGCATTGACCGTTAATTTACTATCTCAACGTGACAATGAACTATGTCAGAATACGGACAATATATATGTACAGCTTAAGGAATAAAAATAAACCGTGCACGCGGATGGAAACAGACATTCCCATGCAATTATTGTTTATGAAACCTGAGGAAAGAAAGCCCCGCAGCCCTGGGAGTGCTGAAATGACAACACAGATGGAAGCGGTAGTTAAAAAAAGAAAAGAAAGATTCTTCCTCCAGTGGAGCATTAGGCCCACGTGGTTTGACAGAAACTCTCCCGACTGTGCAAAGCAGGGCTGCTGCCCAACTCTGTCAGATCTTCATATTAGCCACACAGAGACTGAACACGCAAGGCCAACTGTAGGTCCATTCCAGGCTTGAAAACAAAATAGAAAAATATAGAACATCCTAGCAAACCAGGTCCAAATGTGTATCAGCATCTGTGAATGCCGGTAATGCGAGGGTGGTTACTACTAGAACATCTATGAATGGGCCGGCACTGTGGTGCAGCTGGTTAAAGCCCCAGCCTGCAGTGCCAGCATCCCATGTGGGTGCTGGTTCGAGTTCCAGTTGCTCCACTTGAACATGCTTGATTCCAGAAGCATTTTCTTTAGAATTAGCCCACTCCCAGGGCCTCTGTCCAAGCTTGCTCCTAGAGGTGCCAGCAACACAGTGTGAAAAAAAAAAAATTCCGTCATTATTGCTGATGAAGTGACCAGAAAAAAAAAAAAAGATTTAAAGATAAGTTGGTGGCGCCGGCGCCGCGGCTCACTAGGCTAATCCTCCGCCTAGCGGCGCCAGCACACCGGGTTCTAGTCCCGGTCGGGGCGCCGGATTCTGTCCCGGTTGCCCCTCTTCCAGGCCAGCTCTCTGCTGTGGCCAGGGAGTGCAGTGGAGGATGGCCCAGGTGCTTGGGCCCTGCACCCCATGGGAGACCAGGAAAAGCACCTGGCTCCTGGCTCCTGCCATCGGACCAGCGTGGTGCACCGGCCGCAGCGCGCCGGCCGCGGCGGCCATTGGAGGGTGAACCAACGGCAAAGGAAGACCTTTCTCTCTGTCTCTCTCTCTCACTATCCACTCTGCCTGTCAAAAAAATAAAAAATAAAAATAAATAAAAAAAAATAAGTTGGTGGCAATACCAAGAGAGTTCAGCACAGAGAAGCCAGCAGGGCTAGGGTGGGCGGGGGCTGCATTGTGGCACAGCAGGCTAGGCAGCCCCTTGCGTGCGGCCATCCTCCATCAGATCCTCGGTCTGAGTCCTGGCTATTCTGCTTCTAGTCCAGCTCCCCGCTAATGCACCTGAGACGGCAGCAGAAGATGTTCCAAGTGCTTGGGCCCCCGCCACCGCCGTGGGAGACCCGGGTGGAGTTCTTGGCTCCTGGCTTCAGCCTGGCCCAGTGCTGGCTGTTGCTGTCATATGGGGACTGAGCCAGCAGGTGGAAAATCTCTGTCTCTCCCTCTCTCTCTGTCACTCTACCTTTCAAATAAATGATAAAAACCTTTAAAAAACCAGCCAGATGGTGTGCGTGTGTGTGTGCTGTGGCATAGTGGGTTAAGCCACCTCTTGGGATGCTCACATCACGTGTCAGTGTGCCTGGCTCAAGTCTTTGCTACTCTGCTTTCATATCCAGCTTCCTGCTAATGCACATCCCGGCAGGCAGCAGATGATGGGTCAAGGACTTGGGTGCTTGCTACCCATGTGAGACACCCAAATGGAGCTCCTGCCTCATGCAATTGGCCTGGCTGGCTCTGGCTGTCCCAGGCATTTGGGGAGTGAACCAGCAGATGGAAGATTCTCTCTCTCTCTCTCTCCTTCTCTCTCTGTCTTTCAAATAAATAAGCATAAAAAAGTAGCATTAATCTACTTCCTGGAGCTGGCCCCTTGGCAGCCCCAGGTTGGTGTATTTATTTATTTATTTTTAAAAAGGCCAAGGGGCCAGCACTGTGGCGTAGTGGGTAAGGCCGCCCCCTGCAGTGCCAGCATCCCTTATGGGCTCTGGTTTGAGTCCTGGCTACTCCACTTCCCATCCAGCTCTCTGCTATTGCCTAGGAAAGCAGTAGAAGATGCCCCAAGTCCTTGAGCCCCTGCACCTGCATGGGAGACCTGGAAGAAACTCCTGGCTTCGGATCGGCACAGCTCCAGCCATCGTGGCCAATTTGGGAGTGAACCGGTGGATGGAAGACCCCTCTCTCTCTGCCTCTCCTTCTTTCTCTCTGTGTAACTCTTTCAAATAAATAAATAAATCTTTAAAAAGAAAAAGGCCAATTATGTATATACGACACTCACAAACACATAGGAAATTTTCTTTTGTAAAAAGAGCTCATGTACAATGGTAGCAAAAACTTCAAATTACTCAGAAATAAATAAAATGAAAGAGTCAGAGATTATAACCATGTTTTAAAAAATCTTTTTAGGGACTGGGGTTGTGGTGCAGTGAGCTAAGCTGCCACCTGCAATGCTAACATTGCATATGGGAGTGCGGATTTCTTCACTCCACCTGCTGGTTCACTCCCCCAAGGGCCCCAACAGCCAGGCCTGGGCCAGGCTGAAGCCAGGAGCCTGCAACTCCATTTGGGTCTCCTATGTGCGTGGCAGAGGCTCCAGTATTTGGGCCATTATCTGCTGCATCGTAGGAAGCTGGATCAGAAGCAGAACAGCCGGGACTCAAACCAGTACTCTGATAAGGGATGAGTGCATCCCAAGCAGCGGCTTAACCACTTGTACCACAAAGCCAGTCCCTAGTCATCTGGTCTTTGACCAATGAGCAAAAGCCATTTGATGGGAAAGTCTTTTCAACAAATGGTGCTGGGGCTGGCGTTGTGGTGCAGCAGGTAAAGCCGCTGCCTGCAGTGCCAGCATCCCATATGGGCTCCAGTTTGTGTCCTGGCTGCTCCACTTTCCATCCAGCCCCCTGCTAATACACTTGGAAAAGCAGCAGAAGATGGCCCAAGTCCTTGGGTCCCTGCCGCCCACGTGGAAGACCTGGATGAAGTTCCTGGTTGGCTTCCCCCTGGCCATTGCGGCCATCTGGGGAGTGAGCCAGCGGATGAAAGATCTCTGTCTGTCTCTCTGGAACTCTGCCTTTCAAATAATAAATATTAAAAAGAAGAACACATCACAAAGTTGCCTGTAAAATGCAGGGGGTAACGTAGGTGACCTTGGGTTTGCTGATGGCATCTTTGGATACAACACCACCAGCAGAATCCATAAAAACAGAGTAGCAGACACAGCTTCTGGGAAAGCCAAAGGCAAAGCCTGGGAAACAGGGGTCCTGAGTCGCACATCTGACAGGGTGGGATGTAGAGCAGGGACCATCCACTCAATGGAAGAAAGAGCCAGCCAGTCCAGGGACCATTTGCAGCTGTCTGCAATGGGTGAGGGGAAACTCTTCCGTGGGTGCCATGGTGCCCTGCGCAGGTCCAGGGTTCCTGGGTGGAGACATCGTATGAAACACACACATTTAACAGGAGCGCTCCAGGGACCCTGGAGGACCGTGGGGATGACAGCTCTCACCACGCGTGTCTCGAGAGCATGACATTCCATCCCAGCCTGGCTGTCCTACTGGGACAGTCCCTGCACCATTCTCTTCATGGCAAGTTCAGCTCACAGCAGTGCCCACATCTTCCTTCCCTGCTCTTAGGCCTTTGTATTTGTTAGGATTTTTTTCATCACAAGAAGAAACTGAGCAGGGGCCTTGCTTGGGTTCCGGCAGGTCCCGGCTGCAGTGCCAGCACGGCTCCAAGAGCCAGCCACCCTGCTGGCGCTGGAGGGATCTGTCCATGGTAGGTGAGCTGCTGTGTGCAGTGGCAGGGACTTGGAGCCAGCCCTGGGACATCAAGTGCCTATGCCAGTGGAGCTGTCCATCAGGGCAGAGTGTGGTCAGACCCGCCGGGTCCTGAGGCCAGGCAGGCACAGCAGAAACCCTATGCAAAGGGGTGTTCAAGCCCAGCCCAGCGCCCACTGCCCGACTGGAGCCCTGAGTCACTTCCCTGTCGCACACAGGTCCTGCCCCTGAGCTCATGCCTGCGGACTCCATGCCAGGAAACACAGGTGGCCGCCACATGGCAGCCCCCTCGGGGCAGGGACATCAGTGAGGGGAGCCCCTCTCAGGAGCAGCACGCTCACTTGTCCATTTTGTGCAGGGAGAAATGGCCTGAGATAAGGGCACTGGCACAGTAAGTTTGGCCAGCAAACAGAACAGGCTCGGAGTAGAGGTGCCCAAGTGCCATCACAGAGCATGCTCTGCCAGGGGAGCCCAGCAAGGCCAGGGCGGAGGGAGGCTGTGGTGGAAGGGCTGGAGGCCAGGCTGACCTTGGCACTGCCGGCAGTGACCCATGCTGAACCCTCAATGTGACAGCATTCCTCAAGGAGACAGGCGGGGCCTTTGGTGGCAGGTTGCAATTGGCACAGCAGCCCTGTCTGCAGATCCCTGACCCCTGATCTCTGGGAGCCACGTAGGAAGGAAGGGCTTTAGGGGCGCCTGTCCCAGTCGCGACTGTGCAATGAAGCTCGCAGCAATTTAACCCAGGGACCCTGGGCAGCCGGGCCAGGGACTCCCGGCAAGGCAGTCTCCCAGGCACCTCCTGGGGACCCCTGCTCTCCATCCGCTGCCGCTGCTTTCCAAGCAAAGGCCCTCTCCCTCCAGACTCATTCAAATAGACTGCACAGGTAGTGGGAGAGAAGAGGCAGACAGAGAGATGGCTAAAGCAGGTGCCACCCCCACCCCACCCCCGCACCTGAACGGCGTGGACAGCTCTCTGCACCTCCCCACGCCACGCTTTCCCTCTTTTCTCTAAACAAAGGTGTCCATTTCAGACACAGCGAGGGAATGGCTGAGTTGCGGGAGGCAAGCACTCATTAAGGAGAAGCCAGAGGGAGCAGTAGTGGCGTTCGGGCTGCCACGTCCAAGGCGCTGGCAAGGGCTGAAATCTCGTCCCCCTTCCGAAACCCCAAGGTCTCTTGGGGATCCGGGGGGCAGTTCCTCCCAACAGGACCCCTCTGTCTCAGAGCTGCAGCTTGCAGGCGACAGGTTCAGCGTCAAGTGCAGCCGGAGCGGACGGCAGGGGTCGTGGGGTGCCAGGGGCTCGCCCGGCCGCTCTCATCAAAGGTCCTGCCCTGGGCTTCCCGCGCCAGCTCCCGTGGCTTCTGCAGCCCCCAGCCGCTCCCGCCCCCACCCAGCCCGGCTCCACTCCCCCGCGCGCGTGCGCCCCGTCCCGCACCCCTCCCCCGCCGCCGCCGCCACCGCCGCTGCCGCCGGCGCGCGCGCGCGCGTGCCCGACGTCCCGGGCGGGAGCTGGAGACAGCCGGTGGGCTGCGGGCCAGAGAGCGGGGCGCCGGGAGCGCCGAGAGCGTGGCCGGGCGAGGTGGGAGCGCCGGCGCAGGCCTGGCCGCGGGCGGGGGCCGCCGCCGCGCCGCCGCCCCGCTGTCGGCCCGGCCGGGCCGCGGTGCCAAGCGCAAGGGCCGGGTTCCCAGGTCCAGCGGTCATGGGCGGGAGCCGGAGGCGGCATCGGCAGCGGCAGCGGCGGGCCCCGCGGGCGGGGAGGCGCGCGGCCCACGGCCCCTGAGGGTCCTCGGCGGCCCGGTGCTCCCCCGCGCCTCTTGGGGGTCGTAGCCTGGCAACGCCCGGTGCTCCCGCCCATCCCCCGCTGCCCTTTTTTTCCCCCCTGGCCGGGTGCGAGGGAGCATGCCCGCGCCTGGCCTTGGCCATCGAAGAGTTAAGTCGAGGGGCGTGGAGCTGTCCTCCCCTCGGGGGCGTCCCCCCCTCCCCCGTTAGTCCCCCCCTTCCCCGTCGCACTAGGGTATGGCCCCCGGGCCCGGCCCGGGACCGGAGGTCCCGCGCTCGGGCCAGTGAAAGCGTCTTCCCGTTCCCGCCCTCTTCCTTCCTCGCCGGCCAGCACCATGGGATGTAATATGTGCGTGGTCCAGAAACCGGAGGAGCAGTACAAAGTGATGCTTCAGGTAGGGAGGCTGGGCCGCTGGCGCTGGGGGGCGCGGCCCCGCCGGGACGGGGCAGGCTCCGTGGGTAGGGCGGGCGCAGTCCCGGCGGCCAGCGTGGCTGGGCAGGAGGGCTTGAGGTGGAAAATGCAGGGAACAATCCTCACCCTCAAATTCTGGGTTTGCTGGGTGTTGCCCCTCCGTGGGACCCAACCACAGATAGGGGGAACTCAGTGGAGGTGGGAGAGGGAGGCGCGGCACCCTGACTTGGGCACCCTCAGAAGACTGGGACACGAGCCCCAGGTCCAGATCAGCCCGGGGTGGGAAGTTGGGATCGCACTGGTTGGGGTGTGCTTCGGTCCTGGGCCCCAAGAGCCAGGATGCGCCTTGTGGCCAGCGCCAGAGCGGGATGGAGGTTGCATAGCAACCGGTTCCTTCCCAGCACAAGTCCTCCCCGCTGGACCCAGGGTAGAGGAGGGAGCTGGGAGCCCGCGGAGCTGGGGGCGGCTGAATGTTGGTCCCAGCGGGCCAAGGAGGGGTGGGTGCTCCCTTAGGCGCTCACTGCCAGGATGGCAGACTCCCAGGCCCTTGTGTGTCTTGGGTGAGAGCGTGCCACCAGGGTTGGCGAGGAGGGCAGCCTGTGGGCAACAGTGCCTGGCCAGCCTTCTGTCGGTCCCGCCTTGGGGGGCGTGCACCCAGCGAGTGGTGTGTCGCCGCTGGGGGAGGAGATGCCAAGCCCGGATCCTTGGCCCTGCCACCCAGCCCCACAGCCCTGAGTGGGGCTTCCTTGCCTGTATGTGGCGTGACTACGTGAGTGCGTGCCTGTGCCCCGTCTGTGTGTGTGTGTGGAGGCTCCCCTGGCCCCACACGTGTGTACTTTCTGTGTGCGCTCTGCGAGCTGTCTGGAGAAATGTCCCGGGTGGTGTGGACTGAGACCCACTCGTGGCAGGAGGGGGAGGTCAAGGTCAGAGGGAGTCCGGACCCAGGAGCAGACAGGGGCGCAGACAGGTATGCATTTAGTGGTTCTGGCTTCAAGTTCCGAGTTGATGGCTCAGGATGAGGGAACAAGTGCATGGTGGAGTGATTTTGGCTGGAGAAAATGGGGAGGCTTCTAGTCCAATAGGGGCACCCCTGCAGACATCACCTGGGGCAAGGGGGGCAAGGGGGCACAGCAGAAGGAATCGGAGGAAAGGGGGCAGGGAGGGGTATAAATCTCGCCCCAGGCTGGCTGCGTTTCTCATCTCCTCTCCTGCTGCCTGCCCTCTGCAACCCCCCCCCCCCGCCGCCCCGCCGCCGCCGCCGCCGCCGCCGCCCCCGCCCCGCGCCACCCTGTCCGACCCTTGCAGTTTCCCGGATTGACCTGGCTGCAGCCCAGAGGGCCTCGTGCAGAATCTGCCTTGGGTTCAGGGCTGGCTGGTGGGAGGTGGGCTGGGCCGGTTACTTGATGGCGATTCCAGATCCCATTCTTACTGCTTCCTTCTCTGGGTTCCAATGCAGCTGTCTTCTTTGAAATATTACAAAATTTCTTGCAAAATTTATCAGCGAGACAGAGAACAAGCTGCCCTCGGCTGGTTCACTCTGCAGAGGCCTGCAATGGCCAGTGCTGGGCCAGGTCGCACCTGGGAGCTGAGTGCAGGTCTCTCACGTGGGCGGCAGGGACCTAACTGCTTGAGCCATCCCTGCTGCCTCCCAGGAGCCAGAACATTGATGTGGGACACGAGCATCTTCACCAGGCTAAACACCTGCTGGAATGCGGCGGTCTTGACTTCCTTGGGGAAGCGTTGGCATGCTGCTTCATTTTTGGCTGACTTTCAGGGACCCGTGGAAAGGAAAGAGCACCCGTGGCTGGGACAGGATGCTGGCAACTCCCACGGCAGTTGGGGCGGGGTGGGGGGGCTGGGGCTGCCTTTGGGAAGGTTCCATGTCGGAAGAGGGCCTGAAGTGCACCTGGGTGGGAGAGTCCCCTCTACTTACTGAAAACACAACCCCAAATGGCAGACAGAATGGAGTTTTATTTATTGGTTTATTTTTAACGATTTATTTATTTATTTGAAGTGCAGAGAGAGACAAAGAGATCTTCCATCCACTGCTTCACTCCCCAAATGGCTGCCATAGCCACGGCTGGGCCAGGTCACAGTCAGGAACCAAGAACTCCATCCGGGTCTCCCATGTGGGTGCAGGGGCTCAAGCAATTGAGCGATCCACCACTTTCCCAGGCACATTAGCAGCTAGCTAGATCAGAAGCAGAGCAGCTGGGACTCCAATATGGTGTGTAGGCATTGCAAGCAGTGGCTTAACCTGCTGTGCCACAGCACCTGCCCTGGCTGCAGTTTTAAAAGCAGAGCTATGGGGCCAATGCTGTGGCATAGCGGGTAAAGCCAACGCCTGCAGTGCCGGCATCCTATATGGACGCTGGTTCAAGTCCCAGCTGCTCCATTTCCGATCCAGCTCTCTGCTGTGGCCTGGGAAAGCAGTGGAAGATGGCTCAAGTGCTTGGGCCCCTCACCCACATGGGAGACCCAGAAGAAGCTCCTGGCTCCTGGCTTCAGATGGGTGCAGCTCCAGCCATTGCAGCCAATTGGGGAGTGAACCAGCGGATGGAAGACCTCTCTCTCTCTCTCTCTCTCTCTCTCTGCGTGTAACTCTGACTTTCAAATAAATAAATAAATTTTTTTAAAAAAAGTGGAGCTGTCCTTTAAAATTAAGGGGGGCAGGCAGATGGAGAGCAGTGGAAACCTTTAGACAGCCCAGGCCACCAAGGAGAGAGCTTCCTTCCCATAGCTGCAGCCGCTCTGCTCTTCGCGGCGGAGAGGCCACTTTCGCTGCTGAAGCCCGGTCAGCTTCCTGGACGATTTGCCCAGCTCCGAGCACCGCCCCCCTTCCCCGGGCTCTCCTCCTTGTCTCCCTGAGGGAGCTCATCCACAGGCACAGGAAAAGGTGGTGCAGTCCACGGGACGGACTTGTAGCAGAGCCAGAGAGGCCTGGACCCTTGCCCACCGCCAGGTCAGCAGCCCTCAAACCTCTAGCCTTAAGCTGCAGAGCCTTTCCCCTGCAAGTGCTGCTTGGGCCTGGCGTTTGGCGCAGCACGGCCCTTGTCATTGCCTCGGCTCACATACCAGCTCCAGCCTCCTGGGAGGCAACACAGGCTGGCTCAGGGGTTGGGTTGAGTTCCACGGTTCCTGGGGCTCCTGGCTTGGTGGAGCCCCAGCTGTTGCAGGCATTTGGCGAATGATCCAGCAGGTGTCTGTCTGTCTGTGTCTCTTTCTCTGCCAATAAAATAATCAGTGGCTACTTTCTTGAGTTATATTTACCATAGCATACAGTTTACCCTTTCCAAGTGTACACACTGGTCTTTTTTTTTTTTTTTGTATATCACAAAATTATGGGACTGTCACCACTAGTTCCAGAACATTTCGTCACCTTAGAAAGAAACTCTGATGTGCCTGGGAGAAGCAGCCAGAGATCAGGTGCCAGGGCCCCTGACACCCATATAGGCGACTTGGATGGAGCCTGGCTGGTGCAGCCATCTGGGGAGTGAATGAGCAGATAGAAGCTCTCTTTCTCTCTCTGCCTCTCCCTCTCTTTCTGCCACTGTGCCTTTCAAATGAATGAATGAATGAATGAATGAATGAAATCTTTTTTAAAAAATTCTGGAATCCTTAGGAATAAGCTTCCCAAGCTTCCCAGCCCCACAAGAGCCTGGCAACAGCCAAGCCACTTGCTGTCTCTTGCGATTTGCCTATGCTGGATATTCCCTCTAAAGGAAATCACACAACACAGGACCCTGTGAGTCTGGCGTCTTTTCGCACCATGTTGTCAAGTTTCACGCCATCTGCAGCATGTCTCAGTGCTACATGATCCTTGCGGATGGTAGTCATTGTATGGGGTACCGCGTACTATTTTCTCATGAGCTGACGGGCGTTTGGATCGTTTCCACCTGTTGGCTGTTGGGAATAGTGCTGCTGAGCTCCCACTTTCCATTCTCCCCAGCACGGTATGAGGATTCCAACTTCTCCACGTCCTTGCCGGCACTTGTTCTTTGCTGGCTGTTTCTGAAGCCAGGAGCCAGGAACTCCATCTGGGTCCCCCACGGGGCTGCAGGGGCCCAAGGACTTGGGCCATCCTCCACTGCTTTCCCAGGCCACAGCAGAGAGCTGGATCGGAAGTGGAGCAGCCGGGACTTGAACTGGCGCCCATGTGGGATGCCGGCACTGCTTAACCCGCTACTCCAGAGCGCCGGCCCTAGCACAGTGGTTTAAGCCTCCACCTGCAATGCCAGGAAGCTGGCTCTGAGGTGGAGCAGCCCAGGCTTGAAGTGGTGCTGATGTGGGATGTGGTGTCACAAGCACCAGCTTAACCCACTGGGACACAACTCTGCCCCCGCCCTCCCCCCACCCCCCACCTCCTCCCGCCGAAGTGACCTTTGAATTCTGCAAGTGTGAGGCCTGTGACTTTGTACATTTTTCTTTTCAAGATTGTTTTGCGTATGCTGGGTTCGTTGAGCTTCCATATGAGTTTTAGGATCAATTTGTTAATTTCTGGAAAGTAAGGTGGGATTTTGATAGAAATTGCATTGATTGGGTGACTTTCCAGTTGTTCAGGTCTTCTCAAACTTCTTCCAACAATATCTGGTACTTCTGTTACATTTATTCCGTAGTTTAATTCTTATGATGCTATTGTAAATGGAATTATTTTTGTTAACTTCATTTTTGGTTTTCTGATTGCCACTGTATAGAGAGATAATTCATGCTGTATCCTCACTTATTAACTCTGATAATGGTCTTTTAGTGGTTTCCTCAGAATTTTCTGTATTGTAGGATCATGGCATTGGTGAATAGAGCCTTTTTCATCTTAATTTTGAATGTGGATGTGTTTTTTAAAAAAATATTTAATTTGGGACCAGCACTGTGGTGTAGAGGGTAAACCGCCTGCAGTGCTGGCATCCCATATGGGTGCCGGTTCAAGTCCTGACTGCTCCACTTCCAATACAGCTTTCTGTCATGGCTTTGAAAAGCAGTGGAGGCTGGTCCAAGTCCCTGGGCCTCTGCACCCGAATGGGAGACCTGGAGGAAGCTCCTGGCTCCTGGCTTTGGATCGGCACAGCTCCCGCCATTGTGACCAGCAGATGGAAGACCTCTCTCTCTGCCTCTCCTTCTCTCTGCCTCTCCTTCTCTCTGTGTAACTTTCAAATAAATAAATAAATCTTTTAAATATTTATTTTATTTATATGAAAGGCATATTGACAGAGAGGAAGAGATCTTCCATCTACTGATTCACTCCTCAAATGGTTGCAATCACCAGAGCTGGGCTGGTTTGGAGCCAGGAGCTTCTTCCGGGTCTCCCACATGGGTGCAGGGGCCCAAGCACCTGGCCATCCTCTGCTGCTTCCCCAGGCACATTAGCAGGGAGCTGGATGGCAAACCGAGCAGCTGGGACTCGAACCGGTGCCACAATGGTAACCCTCCCCCAACCTGGATGCTTTGTATTTCTTCTTTTACCAATGTGCTCAGTGCCTGCAGCACAGTGCGAGAGCGGGCATCCTTGCCTTGTTTCTGATGTGAGGGAGGCAAGCGCGTTCCTCACCCCGAAATCGGAAGTGAGCCTGCGTTTTTCCTAGAGCGTCGTGAGGTGGAGTGTTCCTGTCTTCAAGCCTTGTTGGATTTTGTCAAATGCCTTTTTGGCGGCTATTGAGGCCATCACCTGGTTCTGCTCCTCTAGCTCGCTGATCCGGCCTACCGCAGGCACTGGGAAGCCTGTCAGACCTTCAGCCCCATTTCGCACTTCCAGTCCTGGTCTCCTGGCTCACTTAATAGGCGAGGGGTTACAGTAGCAGGTCGGCTAGGAAAACAAGGGCCGGTAAGCTGCTGCCTGCGACTCCGGCATCCCGTATGGACGCCGTTGAGTCCTGTCTGCTGCACTTCTGGTCCAGCTCACCGCTAATGCACTGGGAAGGCAGTGGAGGGTGGCCCAAGTCCTTGGGCCCCTGCACCCGCGTGGGAGACCTGGAGGAAGCTCCTGGCTCCTGATGCCCCCTCCTCTTTGTCAGACCAGTCTACACTGGCTGTCCTCCCTGACACTCTTGCTTGGGTGGGCTGCACTCCTCGTGGGGCCGCTGGGACCCGAGGAGCAGGCCAGTGGGGAGGACACCTCTCCCGCCCTCTGGGCAGTCTCCCAGGGGTTGTTTCCTTAGCATCTACTTGCGGAGGCCCCACTGTGCAGCCCTGTCGCAAGTGCTGGGGGCGGCAGGGGGACACCCAGACCCCGCTCCCAGGGGTTGGGGGTTTCGGTGTGTGACACACCCTGCTCCACCTGCCCTGCCAGCACTTAGTGCAGTGCGTGGCACCAGAGGCCGGGAGAAATGCATGCTGTGGTGGAAACAAATGCGGGGGGGGCTGAATTCGGACAGCTGCAGGCCACCGCAAGGCCACTTTGGGAAAAGAGCTACGCAACCACACATGCATGCCCCAAAGGGGAAAGTCCGCTGCTGCAAGCGCTCAGCCGCACGCCAGCGGAGGCAGTGGAGCGCTGTGGTGATGTCAAGGGAGGCAGCTGGCTCCAGCCCTCACTCGCTGCTGTTGGGCCAGGGCAAGTCACTGAAAGTGTTGCTGGCTTAGGGCCTCAGTTTCCTTCCCTGTTAAATGGGAACGAATGGGGTGACTGGGACAAAATCCGCAGACTGTACATGCCCGGCAGCACTGTCCGCACTGCGACCCCTGGGGAGGGCAGTATTGCTACTGCGTGGCTGTGCAGTGGGTCGCTGTGGGTGGAAAGTGGCCGGAGGGGGCCAGCACTGTGGTGTAGTGAGTAAAGTCGTCCCTGCAGTGCAGCCCCCCCCCCCGTATGGGCGCCGGTTCTAGTCCCGGCTGCTCCTCTTCCGATCCAGCTCTCTGCTGTAGCCTGGGAAAGCAGTGGAGGATGGCCCAAGTCCTTGGGCCCCTGCACCCATGTGGGAGATCCGGAAGAAGCTCCTGGCTCCTGGCTTCAGATCAGCACAGCTCCGGCCGTTGTGGCCTCCTGGGGAGTGAACCAGCAGATGGAAGACCTCTCTCTCTCTCTCTCTCTCTCTCTGTCTGTCTGTACCTCTCTGTAACTCTGTCTTTCAAATAAATAAAATAAATCTTAAAAAAAAAAAAAAAAGCAAGTGGGCAGAGCAGCCTTCCGCGTGCTCATGTGACAGCGCCCAGGGAGAGCGCAATGTTCAGTGTGTGTTCGGAAGCAGCAGCACAGGTGAAGAGCCCTCGAGTAGCGAAGCGGAAGGTGTGAGCTGGGAGCTGCACAGGTAGGCTAGTGCACTCCTGGCGGACGGGCTGCGCCGCCCCTCTCCCCCTGCGTTCTGCCTGGCCGTGCTGCAACAGGCGCTGCCTCAGCGCTTGGCTGCCTTTTGCTCTGATCAGTGGGCCAGGGAGGGCTCTCGGGTCCTGCGTGTCCGCTGCCCTGCAGAGCAAGGGCCTCACATAGGCACTTGGGCTCCATCAAAGCACTATCAGCTGCACATTTAAACCCTGGGACACAGTTCTGGGTTAAAGGGGCGTGAAGCGCTAACAGCGGGTCTCCTAGCTGAGTGCCTGCTTGTCTTGATGCACAGCTCCGGCGCTGACTCCATCCTCCTGCTAATGCACACCCTGTCAAGAGACCGGAATGGACTCCCTCGCTTTAGCCTTAGCACAGCCAAGACAGGCACCTGTGAGCCAGCAGATGAGCGCTCTCCGACCCCTCCCCCACCCCGTGCCCTGCCCCCACCACTCCGCTGACTTTTTATTTCTTAAAATCCCGAGGTGTCAGTGTTGCGGTTTCGGGGAGGATGGGCATAAATGCTTCTTCAAGTACGGGTGTGTGCCGAGAGGGAACAGTCGGAGCTGGGAACCTTCTTTCCCAGCCTCAGCTTTTCTCATCTGCGGAGTGGGTTTCGGGACCCACCCCCAGCACCTGCCCCTAGAGTCACCAATGAGAGGGAAAGGGACCTTCTTCCTGGTCACACAGGAAGTCGCAGGCCTGGGCTCTTTGCTCGGCTTCCTCTCCCCGCTTCCCGCCTTCCCCAGGACTCGGGGTGCAGTGAGGGCTTCCAGTCGCGCCACGCGCAGTTGTACGCGTCCGCGGTGCGCGGGATGCGGGATGTGTGGGGAGATCCCTGGAACAAGTGCTGGGGAGGCGGGGAAGGCAGGCCTTGGGGCCCCCGAGGCGGTAGCGGCAGCGGCTGGAGGCGGGTGGGACCAGCTCCCTGCTCCTGCCGGCCCCGCACCGCTGCCGCCGCGCGTTCTTTGTCTTCGGTTCCGGGCTCCGGGGGGCGGGGCGAGCGCCACTGGAGCCCCGCCTTCCGCCGCCAAACCCTCTGGCTCTCTCGGGCCTTGGAAAATTTTTCTCATGCTCCCGATGCCTCTAGAGGGGACAATGCACTCCCGCATCCCCAAGCTACATCTCGAACTGCCCTCAGCCTAGGGTCTGCAAAAGTTCCCGAAGGCATTATGTTTTATTTCTTTCTTTTTTTGTATTTTTATTTATTTATTTTCATTTCTTTGAAAGGTATAGACATGATAGAAACAGGGACAAGGGAGCAGCCAGGGCTGGGCCAGGTTGAAGTCAGGGGCTTGGAACTCAGTCTTGGTTTCCTGTATGGGTAGCAGGGACCCAAGGACTTGCCATCACTGCAGCCTCCCAGGATGTACGTTAGCAGGGAGCTGGATGAGAATCAGTGGCGTGAGCACGCCGAGGCACAGGACACAGGCATCTCAAGCAGCTGCTTAACCCCTGTGCCAAACACCTGCCCCATCTCATCATTTCTTTTATTTCTTTTATTTGGAAGTCAGAGTTACACAGAGTGAGAAGGAGAGGCAGAGAGAGAGAGAGAGGTCTTCCATCTGCTGGTTCACTCCCCAATTGGCTGCAACGGCCGGAGCTGTGCCTATCCGAAGCCAGGAGCCAGGAGCTTATTCTGGGTCTCTCACGTGGTGCAGGGGCCCAAGCACTTGGGCCATCTTCTACTGCTTTCCCAGGCCACAGCAGAGAGCTGGATTGGAAGTGGAGCAGCCGGGACTCCAACTGGCGCCCATATGGGATGCCAGCACTGCAGGAGGCGGCTTTACCTGCTATGCCACAGCGCAGACCTCCTCATCAATTCTTTTCTTTTTCTTTCTTCTTCTTTTTTTTTTCTTTTTGACAGGCAGAGTTAGACACTGAGAGAGACAGAGACAGAGAGAAAGGTCTTCCTTTCCGTTGGTTCACCCCCCAAATGGCCGCCACAGCTGGCACACTGTGCTGATCTGAAGCCAGGAGCCAGGTGCTTCTCCTGGTCTCCCATGGGGTGCAGGGCCCAAGCACTTGGGCCATCCTCCACTGCCTTCCCGGGCCACAGCAGAGAACTGGACTGGAAGAGGAGCAACCAGGACAGAATCCGGCGCCCCGACCGGGACTAGAACCCGGTGTGCCAGCGCTGCAGGCAGAAGATTAGCCTAGTGAGCCGCGGTGCCGGCCCCTCATCATTTCTTAAATGAGGGACAGTTCCTAGCTGAATTCCACGACTACGGGGGACATGATCAAGCTGCTTTGGTGGCTTGGGTTGGGGACAGGGTATAGCTAGAGAGTGCAGGCTGGAGTGACACACACCCGCGGGCTGTCTCCATCCTGCCCCCAGGGGCCTTCCTCCCCAAGCCCTCGTCTCTTCTGGAGGGACACCTGAGTGGCTGGGCACTGGGCAGCAGTTGTTATTGCGGTAAAACATCCAGAGCATGAGACTTCCCCGTGGCTGACATCTAGTCCATTCACTGTCTACAGCAACAGGGACGCTCACCCCAGGAAGCAGGCACCACCCCGTGCCGCCAGCCCCTGGCATCCATTAGTCTGCTCTGTCTCTGTGGGTTTGTCTAGTGTGGGCATTTCTTATAAATGAATCTTACAATCTGTGGCCCCGTTTTCAGTCTCTTCAAGGTGCAGCATGTATCTTTAAAAAACGTTTTCTATTTATTTTCATTTTATTTCCAAGGCAGAGAGACAGACAGACAGATGGAGACGGGTCTGCCATCCGCTGGTTCACTAACCAGCAGCCCAGAACTGCATCCCAGTATTCCATGTCAATGGCAGGGACTCAAGTACTTCAGTTACCATCCGCTGCTTCCCAGGGTGAGCATTGGCAGGCAGCTGGATTGGAAGTATGAGCTAGAACTGGAACCCAGACCACTGTGGTGTGGGGTGCAGGCATCCCAAGGGGTGACTGAAGCGCTGCGCCACGTGCCTGTCCCGGGACCTCATGTCCCCCTGTGTGCGGACATTTGGGCCGCTCCCAGGTCTTGGCTGTTATGCGTAGCGCTGCTGCGAACATTTGTGTACAAGTCGCTGAGTGTCTCCTCTCAGATCTTTGGGGACTGCTGAGTCACACACAACAGCTCTGTGTTTAACCTCTTGAGGAGCTGCCAGACTTGTGCGGCAGCTGCCCCAGTTTTCAGTCCCGCCACCAACGTGAGAGGGTGCCGCTGCCTCCACATCCTCCCCGCCACTGCGTGGGTTCGTCTGCAGGACTGCAGCCAGCTCTGGGTGTACTGTAGTGTCTCAGTGTGATTTTGATGGGCACTTCCTTGGCGATTTGTGATGCTCAGCACCTCCTTTTTCCTGTGCTTATTGGGTGTCAGGGTTGAGGCCTCCCTGGCCTTGGTCCCCAGCCCAGTAGCAGCTCTAAAACAAACGGACTGACCACACCCCGCCGGCTGCACTGCCGTCCCCAGGGTTAGGAGTCGTGTTCGTCTCTCTTCATCAAGGCTTTCTAGGTGCCCAGTCATCCCACCCCGGGGCATCACCCGGGCCGCTCCCTGCTCACTTACTGCAGCCCAGCGTAACTTAGGCACAGGATGCAATCTGAAATGGCCTCATTATAAAAGCTATGCTCATGGCAGGAAATGCTATAAAGAAAAATAGAGAAGATGAAGTCATTACAAATACTGTTGTTTTTAAAGATTTATATTTTTATTTATTTGAAACGCAGAGTTACAGAGACAGGAGGGAGGGAGGGAGGGAGGGAGGGAGAGAGAGAGAGAGAGAATCTTCAATGCACTGATGCACTCCCCAAGTGGCTGCAATGGCTGGGGCTGGGCCAGACTTAAGCCAGGAGCCAGGAGCTTCTTCCAGGTGTCCCACATGGGTGCAGGGGCCCCAAGGACCTGGACCATCTTTCGCTGCTTTCCCAGGTGCATTAGCAGGGAGCTGCAATGGAAGTGGAGCAGCCAGGTCTTGAACCTGCGCCCAGAAGGGATGAAAGCGTCATGGATGGAGGCTTAATCTGCTACCCCATAACGCTGGCCCCACCTACAAATACTATTGTCCACTGATGAATTTCTTGCCATCTTTAATAAAGTAATGTGTCCGATTCATACAGCCATACGATATGCATGTGCATATGTAATGTGTGCGTCAGTGAGAAAGCCTTTCAAGAACCCCAGAGCCCATCGTGCCCGGAGCCAGTGCATCTGCAGACAGGGGAGGCGCGTGTGAGCTCCCGCACCCTCCCTGCCTGCAGCAGGTCCTCTCCCACGTGTACTTCACATTTGATCATGACACTGTTCCTAGGATCCAAACATGCTTTCAAGAACAATGTAGCCAGAGTTTAAAAATCTTTGGAGAGTAGAAAAAGCCCTCTGAGCTTTCCACTCTCCGCGTGCATCTTGCCCAGCCTCTCCTCATGCATGGATGTGTTTTATAGGAGAGTTCTCATGGCTCACCTGTTGCTCCATCTCTTTGAGAAACAGGCTGGGTTTTGGAAGGCTGCAGGAGAGGGCAGTGGTGCAGGTCCATTAGTTATACACTGCAGTAAAGGTCATCACAATGGGTCATACGATGGGACGTGAAATACTGTGGAATATCATGCAGCCATAAAGGCGGATGTGGTGGCGTGAGTGTTTGGTCTGTCTGTTATGATGCCCATCACTCATCTTGGAGCACCAGGGTCTGAGCCCCGGCTCCTGAGTCCACCTTCCTGCCAGTGCGCACTCTGGGAGGCAGTGGTGATGGCTCAAGTACTTGGGCCTCTGTCAACCGCTGGGGAGGCCCGGCCTGGCCCCAGGGAATAAACCAGTGGATGGGACCTCTGCCTCTGTCACTCCTTTCCCTCTAGCTCTGTGCCTCTCAAAGAAATTAATGAGCCATCCCGGTAAGCATTATGGTCAGGGCAGAAGTGGTCCCAAGAGGCTGTGTGTTCTATGAAACGCCTTGAATAGCCAAGTTCACAGAGATGGAAATTAGATCAGTGGGTGTCAGGGGCTGGGGCCGTGGAGGATGCGGACTGATTGCTTTACGGGTATAGGGTCACCTTTGGAGTGTTGGAAATGTTCCAGGATCAGATGGTAGGGATGGTTGCCTAGCACTGGGAATGCACTAGATACCTCTGAATTCTAACACTTTAAAATGGTTAGTATATAAAATGTTCAGTATATTTACCACAATAATAAGAAGTTTTTTTTTTTTTTAAAGCTGCTTTGGACATCCTTCTAGTTAAGTGATTGTTATGATTTTGGGCTAAATGACTTCGAGCAAATTCCCTGGGGTCAGAATCAGATGAAGAGGGGATCTAGAAAGGAGACCCGGGGCAGAGAGGCAGGACTTTCAGGTATGGGAAGTGTTGGAGGATCAAGTGGATTCCTTCTGGATTGTTCCGAGAGGTACGTTGCGCTTGATGAAGGAGACTTTTTTTTAATAGCGAGTGTTTTCTGACAACGGGCTTGCTTCGCAAATCCCAGTTTCCCCAGTACCAGAGGCAAGGCGGATTCCTTGCGGACTGTTCCAAAGGAGGTAGGTTTGCACTTGATGAAGGAGACCTCTTTGAAGCTGTTTTCCGACGACAGGGTCCAGGCCTCAAGTCTGCCCGTACAACCTTGGCGCTGGGGGCCCCTCCGTGGTCTTCTCCATCGCTGCCCTGAGCACTTTGACCTTGTGCTGGTCCTCTCGGCCAAGGTGTTGGATGAGTTGTCTTGCCGGCTCCCTCGTGGCTGTTACAATGCAGCCGCACGTGAAGCTGCGGAAGCTCTTGTGTGTGCCCCCCTCCTGGCTCCCCCTCATGCTTGCTGTGGCTTCCACGGTGGCTCCTGACAGTGACTCAGGCTCAGCCAGGGAACTCTGGCCAGGAGCGGGCGTGACTGCTGGTGTGGGTGTCTGTGCGCCTGTGTCTTCATCGTTTGCCTTTGTCACAGAACCTGCTCCTGGGACAAAGTGCAGGGCCCACAGTTAGCTGCGGGGGCGGGGCCTGTGCGAGGGTGGTGACAGTGAGACAGTCGGGGGCTCCTTCTCGCTTGTAGATGTGTCAGGAGGAAGGGCAGGATGTGACGGATCAGATCAGCTCCCATGCCAGATTGACAGAGAAAGATATGGAGAGCACAGGTGGAGAGAGATGGAGGGGCAGGCAAGGACACAAGCCGTGTGCAAAACAGTGCACTCTAGGGACGGTGGGCACAGTGGTGGCGGAATGAGCTTAGCGAGGAGGCCCTCCACTGCCAGCCCACACCCAGCCCTCCCACAGTGAGGGGGCTTCTCCCAGCCAGCTGAGACACTGTGGTTCGGAAGGCCTCCTTGCGGCTGCCCTCTGCGACTCCCCTTAGGCAACCAGCAGCCCCAGCCTGTGCTTCCTTGGCTTGGCGCAGCACGTGGGAAAGTACGGGACACCGCCGGGACGTTGCGTGTGCACTGCCATCGAGCCTCGCTGTAAGAACGTATTGAAGGGGGCTTTGACGCCACCCGTGTACACCCATCTGCAGCCTTTGCTCAGGTTGCTACCGAGTCGGCAGGAGCTTTCCATGGTAGGGATCTTCTCCGAGCCTGTCTTCCCCCTCTGAGTTGGAGTGTCCAGAAGTTGTGCATCTTTCCCATTATTGCTTGCCCTGTTGTGGTCATTAAGAATTTCTTGTCTGTTGCAATGCGATAAAGATGGTTCTGTTTGCAGAATGAACCAGTAGGTAGGCAGGGTGAAGGTCAGGGACATTAGCAAGTTTCAGAGCAGGGCGGGGCTCTGGCAGGACGGCAACAGAAGGAGGTAGCTCGCTCTGGCAGGACGGCAACAGAAAGAGGTAGCTCCTCGTCATATGCCTGGCCCTGGCCTCCACCTAGAGAACTGCCTCTCCGGGTGACAACCCAGCAGGCTGTCACAGGCCATCACTCTGATGCTCCCTGATCTGAGGTGCAGAGACTGTGCATGCGCCCATCCCCCTCCTGCCGTCCCAGGCCCTGCCAGCGCGCTCTTCCCCGTGTCTGCGCCCAGTTTCCATAGCAACGCTGCTGCTGGGTAACGATCGCAGGGAGAGACATTCCTGTGGTTCTCAGTGTCAGTGGAGCATCCCACGGTGCGGGTTGCCCTGCTCTGGGAATTGCGGGAGGTGCGATTCGCCCAGAGACACCTTGAGGTGAAGGTTGTGAAATGCAAAGCCCCATGCGGAACACCTGCCGCTGTCCATGGTGTAAATGCTCCCGCCAGAGCCACCGAATGACGTCACTGAGCGCGTGGTTGGGCAGAGGTGCACCTCCATAATCCTTCAGCTTGCAGACACACTGGATGGCAGTGACCCCGAGAACACATCGCAGACAGCAGGGGTAGTAAAATCACCAGCCAGGGATGAGGTTCGGGTGCAGGCTGCCTTTGTTCTGAATATCATCCGTTTGGTTAGACGTTTCTACGATTAAAGTGTTGACGGTGGCTGTTTCGCAGATGTCCCGGCATGTGCTGGCTCCAGGGACCCCGACGGGGCTTCCAGGCCATCCTTCTGTCCCTTTGTCTCTGCCTCTCCACTGCCCTTGCACCACTCTCACAGTGAGCACCTTAGTGGCCGGCAAGTTGTGCTTCCTTTGTACTGTTTGATGTTCTCTAAGAAATGTTCTCTAATTATGCACAAGATGAAAATCTGCCGGGAGGCCAGTGCGATGTGGGGCTCTGGGAAGTCTGGAGCTGCCGCGGGGCGTCCCATCTCTGTGCACAGGGCTGGATTGTTGTGTTGAGGCCATGACCAGATTGTGTAGTCCGACTTGGCATCGCTGAGAGAAATCCGGGGGAGGGAGGTGACGCCATGACAGAGGGTCCTTGTAACCTTCCAAACATTGGGACAACTCATTAAGGCAGTGAAAGAGCTGTCATGTGGCACAGCCATCACTGCCCACGGCCTCCTGTACCCCGCCCTGGGTGGGAGCGTGGGGGCAGCTTCACTCCCACTTCAAAGAAGCCTCCTCTCTCTTCTCTTGGCCCTTCCCTTCCTTTGCCCCCTGCATGCCGGGTGTCACCTACGTAGGGAGGGCACAGAAGCCTGTGCTGTGGGGCTTTGTCATCCACTCCCCAATGCAGGCTGCAAGCCACAGGCCATGAATCCGCGGCACATTTGCTAGGTCTGTCTTGGCCATTAGTCATTCTTCACCACTCCTCCAACGAGGACCTGCAGTCAACGCAGGCCAGGTGCTACACAAACTGGTGACAGGCTGGCGCCAGCCTTGTGCCCAGGGTACCTTGAGGTCACTGTTGGCTCCATCCACCTGGGGCCATCTGGAGATGGGGACTTTCCCTCTCCTGCCTCCAGCCCCCCACCATCCTGCTCTTTGTGCGAAGCTGCTCAGTGCATCTCGCCCAAGGTGGTTGGGGTCAGGATGCAGTGGGGACCCACTTGAGATGCGCAAGAAATGGGGATGGCCTGAGAGAGGGGCTCAGGCACAGTGTCTGTCCTCGAGCCTGCGACTGAGTTGTGGTGAAGGCAGAGTCAAGGGTGGCTGCTGCCGAACGAGGGGCTGAAGGCTGTTCCCCAGGCGGGGGCAGAGCCTCCAGCCCAGGGCGCAGACTCCGGGTCCCCCCGGCCCTCTGTGAGAAGCGGGGGTTTCCCTGGGCATGAGCGCCCCCAAGGTAGCCAGGGTCAGGGGCGGCCAGCAAACTGGCTGAGCAGAACTTCGGCTTGGACCCTCAGAGGGGAGGAGCTGCCCTCGCGGGTTCTCACAGGGCGTGTCTCTGCTGCAGGTAAACGGGAAGGAGCTCTCCAAGCTGTCTCAGGAGCAAACCCTGGAGGCCCTGCGTTCCTCCAAGGAGCCCCTGGTGATCCAGGTGCTGAGACGCAGCCCCCGCCTGCGGGGGGACAGCTCCTGCCATGACCTGCAGCTGGTGGACAGTGGCACTCAGACCGACATCACCTTCGAGCATATCATGGCGCTGGGCAAGCTGCGCCCGCCCACTCCGCCCTTGGGCATCCTGGAGCCGTACGTCCTCTCTGAGCTGTGAGTCGTCCTCAGAAGGGCCCTGCGCCGGGCCTCCGGAGAGCCGTCCCCACGTCCTTAGCCTCTGGAGCTGACCGGGGCACCCAAAGCCTCAGTTGCGTGCAGGCTTCCGGCGTCAGTCTGGGCACTAGATCTGCCCCCACGGCCAGCGGGGGCACCGGCCTGTCCAGGAAGCTCGCTGCCACCAATGCAGCTTCTTCGGCCAGCTGGCTGGCTGCGGGTCAGGCCCCGGCTCCTCCTCCATCCTCTGTCCTGTGCCGCACCATCGTCTTCTGCCTCACAAGCATCACTCTTTGCGTCTCCGTGCATTCCTTGTCTGTCCCATTCCTCCACCTGCTCTGAGCTCCCTCCATCTCTTCGGCTTCTCTCTCGGGCCCACTCGGACGATCGGCCGAGCACTGGCTCATTGTGCCCAACCGTAGGGAGGGCGGGCCTGGCTCCCCCTCTCTGGTGAGCCCAGCCAGCCCCTGGAGGTGGAGTGGGTCCCCTCTGCTCTGCACAGGTCCCCAGGGCCTGGGTGACTCTCAGGGGCATTGCATGAGTGAGGCCAGTGCTGGGTAGGGGAGTCTGATGTGGGGGCTGGGGTGAGGAGAGCAGGCCCACAGGGGTCCTTGGAGTGGACCCTGTGCACATGCCCGTCCCGTTGGAGAAGTGCTTTCTGGAGAAAGTAGCTGGGCCACGTGGCCTGGAGTGTGCACCAAGGCCGAGCACAGTGGGACCGGCCAGACAGGGAGCTGGGACGAGGGCACGGGAGGAGCGTATGGCTGGCTGATCCCGCTTCTCCTGGGCAGTCCCCCCATCAGCCATGAGTATTATGACCCGGCGGAGTTCATGGAGGGCGGCGCGCAGGAGGCAGACCGTATGGACGAGCTGGAGTACGAGGTGAGCTGGCCCAGGATGGCCGTTGGCAGCCTCGCGTAGGCCGGGCTCCTGCTGCCCCAGGTGGCTGGGCCTCGTGGCCCTTCCCGGTGTGTGCGTGACTGAGCCAGGGCGGGTATGGGTGAGGCTGCGGTTCGTCTGTGTCGCTGAGTCCGTGTCCCACGCATGTCTGTGTCCTGCGCGTCTTGAGTGTGTCTTGGGCATCTCCTGGTGGGGGAGACCGTCGCACGCACGCGCCACTTGGGATGGTAAGACAGTGAGTCGAGGGGGAGGCGAGGCACCAGTGGGGCGGCCACTGCCGTGGGCCTCCCTGCTCATGGTGTTCCTGGGGCTTTCTGCCTCTGCTTGCTCCCTGGGGCTCCTTGTGGCAGGAGGTGGAACTGTACAAAAGCAGCCACCGAGACAAGCTGGGCCTCATGGTGTGCTACCGCACGGACGACGAGGACGACCTGGGCATCTACGTGGGAGAGGTACGGAGCAGTGCCTGGGCGTGGTCGGGCACAGGGAGCACCCCCGCACACACTGCCCTAAGCCCATGACCTCTCCACGTGGCCCACGTGTGGCTTGGAGGCCACCCACAGACCGCAGAGGCCAGGAACGGGGGGACTTCAGCTTCAGCGTGTATTCAACTGCCACATCCCCCTCCTCCTTGGCTCTCCTCGTCTTTGGCAGGTGCACGGCCAAGAGGAAGGATGGGCCTAGCTCTAGCCTAGTAAAGCTAAGCTGCCTGGCCTGGCAGGCCTGGGGGTTCGCTGTGGGGGCAAGCACGCGGCCACCTGCACTTGCCCAGCTCCGATAAAGACCAGGCCTCCGGGCAAAAGGAGCTTGTGCGTGAGCAGGCTGCTTTGGGGGCCCCAGGGTGAGGCTGTCCCTCACACCGCCAGGATGCTTGTGTCCTGCAGGTAAATCCCAACAGCATCGCAGCCAAAGACGGCCGGATCCGCGAGGGAGACCGCATCATCCAGGTGAGTGCTGCAGGCGGCCAGCGGCCCACATCCCTACTGCTCTCCCATCACGAGCTTTGCCTCATGCCACGCAGTCGGCCAGACCTCGACCCCGGGCTGAGCCTCGGCTCAGCTGCCCCAAGTGGCCCCCAGGTGCACGGCCTCTGCTCCTCTCCCGCGGCCGCAGCTGTCCCGGAGAACACACGTGCTCTGTGCGGTAGCCTGGCTCAGCGTGCTCAGGGCCTGCCCGAGCAGCAGCCCTGGCGTGCTTGCTGACCATCGCTGGCCTGCTGCAGATTAACGGTGTGGACGTCCAGAACCGAGAGGAGGCGGTAGCCATCCTGAGCCAGGAGGAAAACACCAACATCTCACTGCTCGTGGCCCGGCCCGAGAGCCAGGTATTTGGCCTTCTGTCTGGGGAGCTGCCAGTGTCCGTGGACAGGGACCACCCGACACTAGGGGGCCAGGCTTAGGGCTTAGGAAGGGGGACCACGGGCTTGTCTGGGAGCGCCCTGGAAGCAGTGGGCTCACCATGGCAGCCTTGTGCTTGCAGCTGGCAAAGCGATGGAAAGACAGTGACCGGGACGACTTCCTGGATGACTTTGGCTCTGAGAATGAGGGGGACCTCCGCGCTCGGAAGCTGAAATCCCCTCCCGCCCAGCAGGTGAGGCGGGTGCGGCAGCATGAGGGAGGGGCTCAGTGTGTGCAGGATGGGGGGGGGGGCGTCTCCTTGCCAGCCTTAGCCTCGGCCCTGGCTGGAACAACAGCCGAGACCTGAAACCCCTTGGGGTCCTCCTGCAGCCACCGCAGCCCGGAAATGAAGAGGAGAAGGGGGCGCCCGATGGAGGCCCAGGCCTGAGCAACAGCCAGGAGCTGGACAGCGGGGTGGGCCGGACTGACGAGAGCACCCGCAACGAAGAGAGCTCGGAGCACGACCTGCTGGGGGATGAGCCCCCGAGCAGCACCAATACCCCTGGCAGTCTGCGCAAGTTTGGCCTGCAAGGGGACATGCTGCAGAGCCGGGACTTCCATTTCAGCATGGACTCGCTGCTGGCCGAGGGGGCGGGGCTGGCCGGGGGTGACGTGCCGGGCCTCACCGACGAGGAGTACGAGCGCTACCGGGAGCTGCTGGAGATCAAGTGCCACTTGGAGAACGGCAACCCGCTGGGCCTCCTCTTCCCCCGCGCCTCGGGCGGCAACAGCGCCCTGGACGTCAACCGCAACGAGAGCCTGGGCCACGAGATGGCCATGCTGGAGGAGGAGCTCCGGCACCTGGAGTTCAAGTGCCGCAACATCCTGCGCGCGCAGAAGATGCAGCAGCTCCGGGAGCGCTGCATGAAGGCCTGGCTGCTGGAGGAGGAGAGCCTCTACGACCTGGCGGCCTGCGAGCCCAAGAAGCGCGAGCTGCCCGACATCTCCGAGCTGCCCGAGAAGTCGGACAAGGACAGCACCAGCGCCTACAACACCGGCGAGAGCTGCCGCAGCACGCCGCTGCTCGCCGAGCCCCTGCCCGAGAGCCCGCTGCGCCGGGCCACGGCCGGCAACTCCAACTTGAACCGGACTCCTCCCGGCCCGCCCGGCCCCGCCCCCACAAAGGCGGCTCCTCCGCAGGGGAGCCCCGCCAAGTTCCGCTCGCTTTCCCGGGATGCCGAGGCGGGCCGCAGACAGCACGCAGACGAGCGGGTCCGCCGGAACCCCAAGATGGGCGTGACCCTGGAGCGCGTGGGCCCCGAAGGCAGCCCTTACCTCTCGCGCCGCCATCGTGGCCAGGGCCAGGAGAGCGAGCAGTATCACAGCTGTGTGCAGCTGGCGCCAACGCGCGGCCTGGAGGAGCTGGGCCACAGCTCCTTGGGTTTGGCAGGTGGCCCTCGGGTGGGTGGGGTGGCGGCTGCAGCCCCCGAAGCGCCCCGCATGGAGTGGAAGGTGAAGGTGCGCAGCGACGGCACGCGCTACGTAGCCAAGCGGCCGGTGCGGGACCGGCTGCTGAAGGCCCGCGCCCTGAAGATTCGGGAGGAGCGCAGTGGCATGACAACTGACGACGACGCGGTGAGCGAGATGAAGATGGGCCGCTACTGGAGCAAGGAGGAGCGCAAGCAGCACCTGATCCGTGCCCGTGAGCAGCGGAAGCGGCGCGAGTTCATGATGCAGAGCCGCCTGGAGTGCCTGAGGGAGCAGAGCGGCGACGGCAAGACCGAGCTCAACATCATCGCCTTGAGCCACCGCAAGACCATGAAGAAGCGCAACAAGAAGATCCTGGACAACTGGATCACCATCCAGGAGATGCTGGCCCACGGCGCACGCTCGGCCGACGGCAAGCGGGTCTACAACCCTCTGCTCTCCGTCACCACTGTCTGAGCCGCCCGGCCTGGCCCAGGAGCCTCCTGTGGCCTGGCCCTTCCTCCCCCTTAGAATGTAGTGTGTGTGTGTGTGTGCGCGCGTGCGTGCGCAACACACGCCTGCCTGTCTTTGCCTGTGCACAGGACTTAACAGATGGAAGCCCACAAGGAGAAAGGCACCTGTCTTTCTTCCTCTGCCTCCTTCTCCCCAAGCAAAGCACTGGAGGCACACCCTTCAGCTGTGGGTGTGGGTCGTGTGTGGGCGCGCACACCACACACACCCATGCACACAGTAGCTCTTGCTGCATGGCTGCTTGGAGACAGGGAAGTGGACAGCAAGGAAGCCAGCACCGCCACTGAGCGCAGCTTTGCCCCCTGCTGGAAGCCGCAGTTACTTGTAGACAAAGGCAACCCCGATTTTTGTGGTTTTTCTCCCTTTCTGTGCTTGCCAATAGTTGTTTTTCTGTTGTGTGGACCCGCCCTGGGGGTTGGCAGCTCCCTCAGGTGGTCGGACAAAGGTGGAACCCTGAGTGTTGGCTGGGAAGAAGGTGGGGGGAGGAGGAGAGGGAGGGCTGGGGTGGGAGGGGAGGGGAGGGGAAGGTGGGAGGAGGGGGAGCAGCTGTCCTGGTGGCCTCCACTCTTGCCGTGCAGGGATGAGGCTCACCCCTGGAGGCCACCTCCTCCAGTGAGCGACATAGAGTGAAGCTGCAGGGACACGGGGGGCAGCGCATACCCTAGAAGAAACCACTGCGCCCGCGGCTCTGCCCAGCACCCTCTGGAGGGGGCCTTGCTTTTGAGTGGCCTGAGGAGGTGCTTGGCTGTCCAGGGCATCTAGAAGCCAAGCCCCATGAATGACACAAGACCTCAAGCTGTGTGGCCTGGAGAGGTGGCACTCACCTGAGTGACAGGAGGGTGGGCCGGCTGGGAGGGAGATGGCCCCAACCCCCTCAGGTTGTACAAGTGTGCGCCCCTTCTGCCTGTGGGGTGCCCCTCAGGCTTAAAGAACCTGACTGGAGGCAGACAGGCTGGCCCAGCCCTGCCTCCACCTGCATCTTGAGAATAAAGCAAGCTGCCTTTTTACTCCGTGGAGTCCTGGCCTCTGTTTGCTTTTTTGGGGGGAAGGGGGCAGGGCTGGGGTCAACTGCAGGCCTCCTGTGCACACTCTGGGAGAAGCTGCATCAGTGTCCCTTGTCACTTCTGGGTGTGACCCAGCCATAGGGTGGTGCCCAGGTGCCCAGGCAGGATGGGAGAGGCAGGCTCTCCGTGGACACAACTGGCAAGTGGATGGAGCCTGAGGAAGGAGGTTAGAAGCTGCGCTCCCCATGTGGGCGCACCGCTGCGCCTTGCTAGGTAGCGCTGGGCTGCTGCACGTTAGTTAGAGCACCCCTCCCCCAGCCAGAGACCTATGGGTTCCAGCGCCCAACAACATGTCGAGATGGGCGGGAATGAAAACTGCAGGACTCCGAGGAGGCTGGGTCTCAAGGGCGGTGAGGCCCGTCACAAACCTCCCATGGGAGGAAGACAAGGGAAAAGGCTTGGCCTGTAGGTGAGGCCAGGCCACAGGAATGATGGCTCCCCCGACCCCCCACACCAGGGCCTCTCCAGCTGAGGGGACACTCAGGGCCCATAGAGATCCCAGCGCACTGCTGCAGAGAACTGGCTGGAGCTGGTCACAGGCCAACCGTTCCCTGGCCTTTCTGCAGCCGCTGGGGGCACCCCGCTCTTCCTCCCATGACATGTGGGCCAGAGGGAGGGCACTGTGTCACTTACCTGGCTCAGACAGAGGTGGCACCAGGACTGGCAGCACTCAGCTACTGAGGCCTGGGAACGGTTTCCCACTCAGGCCCCGCTGCCACTGTGCCTGCTACCCCCCCCCCCCACACGCAGGCCTCCTGCCTCGCGGATACTGACAGTGCGCCCTGCTGGGGCTCACTGCACTATACAATGAGCCCACCGCGTGGCACAGGATTCAACCGCTGGTCTCCTGGGTGAGGACACAGCTCTTCCTGGGGCCTGCCCATTCCTTTGGGTGGGAATCCAGGTTCCTCTCCAGTGCGGAGACAGCCCTCAGCAGGCAAAGCTGGGTCGAAAGTGATCCTCGCTGCACTGCACGCTGGCGCAGCCCGGGCAGGGGAGGGCCTCGGCACCGAGGCACCCGTCCTCCCAGGTCCGGGGCCTTCGCCTTTCCGAGTGCATGCCGGGGGATGGCGGCTGCACCAATGCCCCGACGCCCTGGAGTAGGCACTGCTCCCTCACACTGCAAAGGGCTCAGTGGAGATGTGCACCGGCCTCTTTGGTCCCAGGGCCTTCAGTGCCACCCCCGCCCCAGCTGTTGTGCCCGGAAAGCGGGCTGGGAGAGGCTGGGAGAGCACAGTCAATGTGCAGAGAGCAAAGGGTTCCTCAGAGGTGCAGTGGTGTTCGCCCGGGGAGGAACACGGAGCGGGCAGCCCGCTTCAGAAGGGCCGCCCCGAGACAGCTGTGTGCTGCACACTGCAGCTGCAGCTGCGGGCCCCGCCTGCATCAGCAAGCAAAGCTTGGAAAGCTTTGTGGGGCCCCTAACACAGGCACAGCATGAAGATGGGGCTGGCCGTGCCACCGCGTGTGACCCACGGTGCTGGCTGCTGGGTGTGGGGGTGTGGGGCAGAGCAGCCCCTTCACGGCTCTCGCGCCCAGGCTCGGCCAGAAAGGCTAAGGGTCCCACCCTAGCCCAGCGCCGGAAGGCTGGCAGCCCAGGGACAGGGCGAGGGCAGCAGTGGATGTGTGCTAGGAAGGACGGGCCAATCCTCGGGCCCCCAGCCCCAGGCCCTGCCAGCGAGCAGGACAGGGACTCGGAGAAGGTGGCCACTGGGCAAGCGGGAAGCAGGCAGGAAGGCTTCACTGGGCGAGGGAGCGCGTCCTTCGCCACTCTGCCTCTGCTGTCCAGGCAGACGAGGAGCTGGCCCCCAGATCGCACCGTGTGGGAAAAGCAGAGCGACACAAGGCAGCAGCCCTGGGTCCTGGACGCGCCGCTCGTAGCGCCCAGTGACTGTTTATTCACTAAGGAAGGAGGGCTGAGGGGCCTGCCACTCTCAGGCCTGGATGTGGGTCTTTGCGCTGAAGGCCAGGTAGTAGATCACTAAGCCAATGCCTGCGGCCAGCACCTCCGTGGAGACCCAGGGTCCGTTCCAAGTGCCCTACAAGAAAGATCAAAGCCAGCTCAGCTTCCCTCGGGGGCACAGACTCACTGGCCAATCACGGCCCAGCAGGCAGAGAGCACAGAACCTTCCCTCACCCCACACCCCCAAGCGAGGAGCCAGGCCACTCACCCGATGGTCCACACTGACTGTGAACAGGGGCGGGATGATGGAAATGTCCTCATTATTTCTCTGCGCCTGCAAAGGAGGGCAGGGGCTGGGGTCAGAGGTGGCCAACGGGGTGACGAGGGGAGGAGAGGAAGGGACGAGGGGCAGGTGGCACAGGCGTGCAGGAGCACGGGACGGGGCTGTCGCTGTGCCCTGCACCGGTGAGCCCCCGCCCAGTGCCAGCCGGGGCGGACAGCAGGGTGAGCAGGGCAGGGGCAGCTGCAGGACGACAGGTCCCGAGCAGTCCTCACCTTCCTCAGGAGGCTGTAAGACTCCTCGTCAAAGAACCTGACCTCGTAGGTGCCCGCGTGAGCGCTCTTGTGGTCCAGGCTCCAGGACACCTGGGCGGGTGGGCAGGGTGCACGTGAGGGGGCCGTGACACAGCGACACTCAGTGGGCCCCCGAGAGCACGCAGATCTGCCGTCGCTTACCTGGTACCGCCCCACGTCCTGACCCCGGGTGACAGGGAACTGTTTTCCACTGACATCAGCGTAAAGAGCCATGTTCTAGGTGAGAAGACAAAGGGGAGTCACCTCCTCTCTCTGGCCAGGAGCACCATGCAACCACCGAAGAGGTGAGGCTGGCACAACCGGAGCCACGCTGGGAGAGCAACACCCACCGCCTGCTGGCACTGTCTCTCTGGGTCTGTGTCCTCTGGGAGCGAGTCTGTTCCCGGAACCCGCGAGGGGGTGCTGGCGCCAGGGAGACCCCCACCATTGCCCAAGGAGGGCTGCCCTTCAGAAAGGGCCTACTCCCCGCTTGGGGCTTTTAGGAACGCGGGCCTGTGCAATCCCGAACTTGCGGCACACCCAGACTCTCTCTCTCTGGCAAGCGGCATCCAGAGCAGAAGGGCGAGGCTGGGCGTGAGCCTCGCTCTCTCCCGCAGCGCAGACCCAGAGCAGAGCAGGCCCGTAGGAAAGGGGCCTTGCTGTGCCCTGCCCCCTCCTGCTCCCCAGGAACTGAGTTCCAAGAGGAGCACCCCTGGCCACGCCCACCTCTTGCCCCTCCGTCCTCCTGGCGGAAGCCGCACTGCCCCACCTGGACCCTGTTCTTGCACGTGAGGGAGATCTCCACGATGAAGACGGTCTCGGTGGAAATCACGGCGTCAGAAGTGGTGTAGTAAGAAGGGGTGATCTGGGGCTCCACGCACGCCTCTGCTGCAGGGAGGAGGCAAGGCCGGCGTGGGCGTGCTGGAGCCAGGGCACAAGGGCCCTCCTGCCCCTGCCACGGGAGGTGTGCGACACACAGCCGGGGGTCAGGCACGAGTGCGATGGCAAGGGGGGGGGGAAGGCTGGGGGAACAGGGAGGGCTTTGCAGTGAGGACTCATGCCAGCGGAAGGGGGGCGAATGTGTGCAGGGGGCTCGCTTCAGTGCTGGCACCCACGACAGGGAGCCCCGGGGTCCAGGCCAGGATCAGTCCAGAGGACGGGAAGGGCATCTGCCTCCAGCAGCCCTGAGGACCCGTGGGAAAGGACGATGCCACCGAGGTGGCGGACAGGAGGCAGAGAGATGGCTCAAGTGCGCTAAGCCGGACAGCGCTTTGGCTCCGGGCAGGAGGAACATGCCGGGGCGTGGGGTGGAGGGGGTGTGTGTTGGGGGGGTGCGGGGGCAGTGAGTTGGGGGCCAGTCTTCTCTGCCTGCCGCTCCATTGGGCCTTTCCCTATGGAGCCCCCGAGGGGTTCACGGCCAGCTATGTCTCTTGCCAGACATCCCTGGTACAGGGCAGGGAACTGCGGGGTGAGAGAGGTGCGGGCAGTCGGGAGGGCCGGGCTGGCACCAGCGTGAATGTGCAACAACTCCCTTTTAGCCACACTCCAGGCTGACTCCAGGCTGTCCTCGACCCTGCCCCGGGGCTCGGAAGCACTCAAGGCCCCTGCTGCCCGTTTCAGCCCCACACTCCGGCTCTCTGGCCTGCTGGGGAAGCCTGGCCCGCTCCGCACTGCCGGAGGTGGATCCTGCCCGACCCCCCTCTGAAGCCAGGCGACGGCTGCGACGTGTGTCACCTTCCCTGCTGGAGCTGACAGCCGGGGCCCACAGTGTAGGCTTTGCGGCTCTTTATCACGAGCGGATGACGGAAGGATTTGACTGTTTCTCCCCGCAGCCTGGCTGCTTGGCAAACGTGCGTGTGGTCCACTGGTGGCTGCGCCGCGACGCCGGCTACCTCTCGGGGAAAGGCCCGGTCTGCAACAGCGAGCCCCGGGAAGGGCCTGCCCTCGCTTCGCCCGCACCCTTCCTCCCCCCAGCACCACCTGCCGTGGGACAGAGGCTCGCCAGAAATAAACTCCGGCCAGGCCGCTACCTGAGCAGCAGGACAGGCCGGAGAGCAGGAGCAGCGCCAGGGCGCCGAGAGATGCCATCGCCGCCATCGCCTCTTCTCTGCCGACGCGAAAAAGAGCGAGCTCGCCTGAACACGAGGGGCAGACGAGGAAGCGCGACGCGTAAGCGGCCGCGATAGCCAATCATGCTCCGGCGGGCCGGGCCAGGCTTCGTGACGTCGCTAGGGGCACTGACGTGTCCCCTCCCCGAGCCAGGGGCCCAGCTTGTCGCGCCCCCCCTAAGATGGCGGCAGCGGCAGCGGCAGCGCGGCCGGGAGCCGCGACGCTCCAGGCACCGGAAGGGGGCGTGGCCACCGGAGCGGCTGCGCGCATGCGCAGCGCCGGGCGCACGTCTGCCGTGGGGATTTCGCCCAGCGCCGAACTCTCGCGATAGCGATGTCATAACTGTTGGAATCTGCCGCGGCTCTCATTTTCCAACATGGCGCTGAAGTTGACGACGACTGCAGGTGCCGTCGCGAGGGCGGTGTTCAAGCCAGCCGTCCTCAGCCGTCCTTGGGAGGTGAGGGGGAGCAGGCCACGGCGCAGCAGCAGCGTCCGCTACGCGGGGCCTCGCACACCCTTACGGCCGGGCCGGGTTAGAGGCTCCTAAAACGGTCTGATGTTCCATTGGATGCGGGCCCCGCTAAGAGGCAGGGAGAGGGCCAGGGTTGATTGGCCGCTTCTGCTGTCTCTGTGCGTCGGGGGAGAGGGCGGGAGGTGTTTGGAGTGTGGGTGTGAGTATGCGGCTGTGGAATGGCCGAGATTGGCTCGGTCCGTCTCTCCCAGGGGTGTGTATCTGTTGGGCTGCGGCGGCTCCCTAGTGTCTGTGAGAGTCCTCCCGAGACATTCAGGAGTATCCCGGCTCGTCCCGTACTCACTTGCTACTCAGGTTACCTTCTAGTGCGCTTCGCCACCTGTCCCGATGGGGTGGAGAATCAGACGTTCCCAGTAACCCCCATCCCCGTGCCCCACCCCCCACTCTCTGTCGGCCCCGGACGCCCTCCGGAACCGCCTGGCGGGGGCGGGGATGGAGGTGGGGGCTTCTATCCCTCGGTGGTGCTTTTGAGGGCTTGGTTGTTTAGTGTGGCTTCCTGTCCCCAGAGCTCGTGCTCTGTAGCGGCGAGCCAGCCCTGGCCCTGGGAGATGAGAGAGATGACCTGCAGGCCTTGCTCTCCCACTGCCCCGCTACGTGGCCGCCTCTTTCTGTCCACTGAGGGGAAGAAACTTCATGTTGTCAACTTTGACCTTCAGGAAGTCTGTGACTTTGCTGACAGTCCCCGGAGACAGCGCTCTCGGCTGTGCACCTCCCCGCCCCTCCCCCGTGCCCTGAGGCTTTGTGAGAGTCTGTTTAAAAGCTGACTTCCCCCTGCTCCCTGAGGGAGTGACAGCAGCACAGACAGTCTTTCCAGAGGTCTTTCTCTTTTTTAAGACTTAACTCGTTTATTGGAAACTCAGAGCTGCAGAGAGAGGGAGAGAGGTCTTCCACCTGCTGGCTCGCTCTCAGATGGCCAGAGCTGGCCAAGTGCAAGCTAGGGGCTTCTTCCGAGTCTGCCTCCTGGCTGCAGAGGCCCAAGGACTCGGGCCATCCTGCGCCGCTTTCCCAGGCTCCTGCAGTCTGCAAAAGGCATTTCTCTCCCTCCTGAGCTGCGTGTGTGTGTGTGCCTTTGTTGGGGAAACAGCGGGGTGCACTGGCAGTGCTTTGCCTTGAGACAGGCTGCCCTGGTCTGGGAGCCCTAGACAAAGCTGCACGCCTTGGGTCCGGCGGAGTGAGACCTCCTGGGAAGGCGTGCAGCCATGCAGCCACCCCTGGAACCAGATGCGCGGAAATGTGCTAGAGGGAGACGCCTCGGTCCCAGAGTGGCTGCGGCTGCAGCTGCTCCGGGCTTTCTCCCGGGGACCCGGGGTGATCTGGAGGGCAGCGCACGGTGCATTTGGACTGAGGTCCTCCTGGTCTCCATCTTTTTCTTCGTTTTCCAGTTTTTAAAAAGGTGTATTTATTTGAAAGAGATAGAGAGAGACTCTTCCACCTGCTGGTTCACTCCCCAAATGGCCAGAACAGCCAGGGTTGGGCCAGGACAGAGCCAGGAGCCAGGAGCTCCAGCGAAGTGGCAGGGGCCCGAGTACTGGAGTAGCTGACACTGGAATCGCACTGCAGTATGGGACGCCAGCCGTGTAAGCAGCAGCTTAGCCTGCTGTGCCGTGACACCGGCCCCTCTTGCTTTTCTGATGTGCTTGTTTACTCTGGGCCACACGCTGTGCTGAGTTTTGTTTTGTTTTGTTTTTAGGTTTATTTATTTATTTGAAAGAGTTCCACAAAGAGAGAGATCATTCATTTACTGGTTCACTCCCCAGATGGCCGCAATGGCCAGGCCTGGGCCAGGCTAAGCCAGGAGCCGGGAGCTTCTTCCAGGTCTCCCCCATGGGTGCAGGGGCCCAAGGACTTGCGCCATCCTCCGCCGCTTCCCCAGGCGCATGAGCAGGGAGCTGGATGGGAAGTGGAGCATCTGCGTCTCGAACCAGTGCCCATATGAGGTGCCGGTGTCGCAAGCGGTGGCTTTACCCACTGCACCACCGTGCCAGCCCGCAGTGCTGGGTCTTGAGATGACAGTAGGGAACAGACAGACGTGGCCGCTGCTCTCAGGGTCCTGAGGGTTGGGGAGGGAGCAGTGCAGTGGATAACCTAGGGAGATGTCCGTTGCTGTTGGCGGAAGGAAGGAGGTAGGGCTTGGGGAGCCAGCTTTGCCGCCTCAGGGCATCGCGAAAGGCTTCTGCGAGCTTTATTGAGAGCCTGCAGAGAAGATGAACCCAGATAATTGACACGAGTGTCAGAAAGTGGAAGAATCCTGCGTGTGCCCGCACCTGCGGATCTGGGCGCCACGCAGATCCGTCGAGGAGACTTTGAGGCTCTGGTCCTAGTGGGCAGCTCTTTCTGGGCCCTGGCTTGTGACTGCCAGCTGAGTGGACCCAGACAGGTGATGTTAGCCTGCCTGCGCCTCCTGCGTTCTGCGTAGTGGGCCAGGCACAGGGCATCCCCAAGTAAAGAGCAGGACCTTGGCCCTGCCGCCGTCTCCTCGGTTGTGTTGCTAGGCGGCGTGCAGCAGGCACTGGAGACACGAGCCTCTCACTCCATGACAGTGGGTCATTTCAGAGCATCTGGCCTGTTTGGCCCTAGCTTTTGCACTGAGCTTTCACGGAGCTGGGGACATGTGCCATCTATCTAGGCCACGAATCATAGAGGCGGCTGCAGTCTGTCACCGTGGTGTGACGAGGGGAGATGACAAAGGCGCCCGAACGTCGCGGCTCTGGAGTGCGGTTTCTCTATTGCGCTGTGGTTGCTTTCCTCTTTTTGCTTGTTATGCTGTGCATTGCTGTGCAGTGATTGGCCAGAAAAAAAAAAATCAGAAGCCAGAAAGCAGCAGAGGCTGCCCACAGGTTTGGTCCTGAGCTGGTCCAGGAGCTGCAGGCCGCAGAGAGGTTGAGGGTTGAGGTGACTTCTGGTGCTTCAGCCACGCTGTGGAGGCGCGTCGGGCCGTGCATGGTGCATGCTGCTGTCTGCGCGCTGTGCTGCGCCGCTGGGGGCCTGTCTGGGCGCCGTGGCGAGTCTCTGCTCCCGACCAACTGCTTGGCTAGCCCTTGCCAACCCGACTGGGGGCCGACCCCAAACACTGGCATTTGGGTTCTCTTTGCCAGGTTCTAAGTACCCATGAGGCCCCCTGGAGGAGCATCTCCTCAGTAAGTACCGCCCATGTACATGCACGCGTGCCCTCGAGGATGTGTGTACGGGTGAGGCTGCCTCTGTGCGTGTGCACACACTGCATGTGTTAGTGTGCACGCTGTGTGTACGTGTGGCCCTGGTGGCCTGCCCTCGGAGCCACAGCCTCCAGAGGTCACCTACCTACCCACCCTTTGCCTTGCCCTGAATTGTGCTGGACATAGCCCTAGGGAACAGGCCCAGTCCGTGGTCACAGCCTTGTTCCTCCATCCTTGGCTGATCTGAGTCTTCTTCCTTTCTGTTGCCCACTAGCAACAAACAATTGTGAGTATTCTTCTTCTCTGCCTGTGAGATTTGGGGGGTCTTAGTGGCTTTGGGGTTCAGCCAGGTCCAGTCGGGCCCGGGGCTGCTGCTGACGAGGCAGGCAGCCCCAGGATGAGCAGTCTTGGCTGGGCTGGGGGTGTCCCAAGCTGGCACCTGATGATTGGCCAGCCTGCAGAGTCGGCACTGGTGGGGAGACGGGAACTGGCTCGGGCCCCTGCGTGCTGAGCCGGGACCATGTGGCCCTACTCAAAGTCCCCCCGGCCCTCTCCTTGCAGCCTCCATCTGCGAAATATGGCGGGCGGCACACAGTGACTATGATCCCCGGGGACGGCATCGGGCCGGAGCTCATGCTGCACGTCAAGTCTGTGTTCAGGTATGAAGCCCCTGGGCCTACCTCCCCTTGCCTTCTCCCCAGCCGGGGGGGGGGGGGGGCGGTGCTGAGCGCCCTGTGCCGACATGGGCAGTGAGCCCAGAAGCCCACCCCGTGCTAGGGGCACCCGGCACAGCAGAGTGCACGGCGGGCTTCAGCCAGCGTCTCCTCCCTTGTGGGCGCTGTCCTGAGCCTGCTCTGTCCCAGGCATGCGTGCGTGCCAGTGGACTTTGAAGAGGTGCACGTGAGTTCCAACGCTGACGAGGAAGACATCCGCAACGCCATCATGGCCATCCGTCGGAACCGCGTGGCCTTGAAAGGTGGGCTTGGGGCGAGGCTCGGGCACGACTCGTTCTCGTGGGGCGCCACAGCTGATGGCAGGGCTTCTCTGGCTGGGTGGGGGCCAGGTGGTTGGAAGCTCCCCCGAGCCTGTTCACGCAGCGATGCTGAGTTCCCGGTGGCAGTGGGCCGTGCCCCTGCCGCTGCCCCGCCTTCCCTCCTGAGGCAGCCCTGTCTGCGGGGGTCAGCCGTGACCTGAAGGCTCTCTTCAACCCCGTGACACAGAGCCGAACGTGCCCCTCCCGAGTTTCCCTCACTTGGGTGCAGGTTGTTCAATGGTTTCCATCATGCACTCTGCACCCTCAGCCCACCTGCCCTGTGAGAAGAGCATGTGAACAAAGCCGAAGCGGGGTGGAGCCCTGGGCCCTGGCACTCAGGTGGACACCGTCGGGCAGGGTGCGGAGGGGTGGACAGCCCTGGTGGGCTGCTGAGAGAGGCCTCTCCGCTTGGCACCCTGTCCCTGCCTTCTGCCAGTGGCTGCTGCCTGCCTGCCCGCCCCGGCTTCTGGTTCCCTTCCTCCGGGTACCCTGGGCCACTGGGCAGAGCTTGGCCGAGCAGTGGCCTTTTGCAGGCAGCCCCTGCCTACCCCTGAACTTGGGCTTGAGTGGCTTCTCGATGTGGGGCCTGGCAAGAGCTGCAAGGTGACCTTGCTGGCGCCACCCTGGCCGGCCAGCCTGTTAATAAAAGAAGTGGTCACTTCCTGTGAAGCCAGGTCTGCAGCCAGCTGTCAGCCCTTACTCGTTCGCTTATTCATTCATCCAGTAAGGCCTTATTGAGCGCCTGCTGTGTGCCAGGTGCTCTTCCAGGTCCTTGCAACCCCTGAGCCTCTCCGTCTCGCATTTGTCCCATAGGCAACATTGAAACCAACCACAACCTGCCACCATCTCACAAATCCCGAAACAACATCCTTCGGTAAGGCTCAGATGCTCAGGTGGCTGCTCCGTGGGGCCGGGGTGAGGGCTGCCGGCAGAGGGGCGCGGCCCTGGCCGGCTGCCAGGGAGCTCGCCGTGCCCCGTTCTGTGTCCCCCAGCACCAGCCTGGACCTCTACGCCAACGTCATCCACTGCAAGAGCCTGCCAGGAGTGGTAACACGGCACAAGGACATAGACATCCTCATCGTCCGGGAGAACACGGAGGGCGAGTACAGTAGCCTGGAGCACGAGGTGGGCAGGGCCTGGGTGACCCTGGCAGGTCAGGGGCTGGGAATGAGCCTGGCCAGCTTCCTTCAGGAGCTACGAAGAAGTGGGGCCTGCGCTCAAGGGAGAAGCCAGGAGTACTCGGACTCGGGTGCTTCGCGCCGTGCCCCACAGAGAGGCGCCCCGAGGGCGGGCTGCGACAGGTCACGAGTCTCTTGTCCGCTGTTCTGTTCTCAGAGTGTGGCAGGAGTGGTGGAGAGCCTGAAGATCATCACCAAGGCCAAGTCCCTGCGCATTGCTGAATATGCCTTCAAGCTGGCCCAGGAGAGTGGGCGCAAGAAAGTGACAGCCGTGCACAAGGCCAACATCATGTACGTGCCCCCACCCTCTGCTCCGGCACTTGGTGTCCGGGACCTGGCCACACCCAGGGCTGTCCTCGCATCCCCTCTTGGGCCTGCGCTCTGAGAGGAGGTGGGGCAGGATCATGCCAGGGTTTCGGATGAGGGGCAGATTGGCAGTTAGAGCTGAGCCTCCCAGGGCCCTCAGCACACCCTGTTGCAATGGGCCAAGCCCATGTCCTGTGTCCTCCTCTTCCAGGAAGCTGGGCGATGGGCTCTTCCTGCAGTGCTGCAGGGAGGTGGCGGCCGGCTACCCCCAGATCGCTTTTGAGAGCATGATTGTGGACAACACCACGATGCAGGTAGGAAGCTCCCCCAGCCGTGCACACGTGCACACACACACCCCTACGCCCCTGCCCTGGCTCGGGGGCCTCTCGCCCTGGACGCCCAGGCTTCCGGCACCTGTGCTTCTGAGTCTGCTCTTCAGCCCCTTTTCTGCCCTGCAGCTGGTGTCCCGGCCCCAGCAGTTCGACGTCATGGTGATGCCCAATCTCTACGGCAACATCGTCAACAACGTGTGTGCAGGGCTGGTCGGGGGCCCAGGCCTCGTGGCTGGGGCCAACTATGGCCATGTGTATGCAGTGTTTGAGACGGTGAGTGTGCCAGCGACTCTTTCCAAGGCCACGGTCCCCTGTTCGCCAAGGTGTGCAGCCTTCAGCACTAATTGCAGCGCATGCTCGGTGCCCCGCAAGGAACCCCAGCGCCAGCAGCACTTTGCCCTTGCTCCTGCCCAGGCCCTGCACCTGCTCGCCTGCCTTCGGTGTCTGAGGATGCGCCTCTCCGGGCCACAGCGCGTGAGTGGGCCCCTGCCCTGTGTGCGTGTGTCCCCACCCAGCTTCCTCTGCCTTACCCTCTCCAGGCTACCAGGAACACAGGCAAGAGTATCGCCAATAAGAACATTGCCAACCCCACAGCCACGCTGCTGGCCAGCTGCATGATGCTGGACCACCTCAAGTAAGTGGCTCCCGATGCCCGGCCGGAGGTGCCTGGCAGCCGCCTAGGCCCCGCGGGCTGAAGGCGGCCTCTCTGCCCTAGGCTCCACACCTACGCCGCCTCCATCCGCAAGGCTGTCTTGGCATCCATGCACAACGACAACGTGAGGCTCCCTTGCCCCTCCCCCCATCGGTAGCGGGTGTTGAGCTGGTGTACCTCGGCCTTAGCGCCAGGCCGCCCGCAGGGTCCATAGCCTGCCCGTGCCCCGCAGATGCACACCCCGGACATCGGGGGCCAGGGCACCACCTCGGAAGCCATCCAGGACATCATCCGCAACATCCGCATCATCAACGGCCGGGCTGTGGAGGCCTAGGCTGTCCCGGGACCGGCACGGCGCACTCCTCAGACCCGCCACGCCCCCGGCACCCCTAGCGGCGCCGTGGGCAGATCCCAGAATAAACCAGTTTCTTGTCCGCAGACCTCGGCGGCGGCGTGTGTCCCTACCCAAGGTGCTGGTCTTTCAGTGCACGCTTTATTAAGAAACACACGTACTTTCCCTCTCGGAGCACGCTCCAGGAGGCTCACGGGCAGGACAGACTCTGCAAGAGCAGCCTGGCCGCAGCAGCCCCCGTCCTGCCATCAGCGCCGGGGGTGGGGTGGGGGGTGGGACTTGTCCCGCTTTCGCTCAAGGCACTGAGAGCTGGGGGGGGGGGGGGCGCAGCAGGCCTGGCCCAAGCTGCCCCAAGCCACAGCGGGGCCTAGGGATTGAGCCAGGGGTGCTGGAGGCAGTCGGCAGCGCTGGCCCGCTTTTCAGGGATGTACTCCATCATGGGCAGCAGGAAGGCGCTGAACTGCGTGGCCTGCTCCAGGGGCCACTCGTACTTCTCCATGAGGACCTCGTAGAGGCCCCAGTGCTTGAGGTTGTGGATGTGCCGCAGCTCCCCTGGGGGCGGCAGGCTTTAGGCTCCACGCCCGCTTCCGGAGGCTCCGTCGCCGCCCCTCCTGCCCGCCCCCCCGGCTCCCACCTCTGCGGTTGAAGAACTCCCGGGAGTAGCGGCCTGAGAGCGCGAAGGCTGGAGGGATGTCTCCCAGAAGCTCCACGATGTGAGCGATGTGGTCTGCGGGCCCAGAGGAGGTTGGCCGCTGCCGGAGGAGGCCCCCAGGTCCCCCAGGCCCCCAGGCCCCCAGGCCGAGCCCCGGGCCGGCCTCTGCCTACCCTCATCACGACTGTAGTCCTCTCCAGAGTGAGGCTCGAATAGGTAGTCTCCGGTGGCCAGCTCGAAGGCCTGCGGAGCGGGAGGAGGGGAGGCAGCTGGCAGGTGGGCGGCCGCCGGCTGGAGGCGCCTGGGCGTGCCCACACTTACCATGCACGCCGTGCTCCAGATGTCCGCTGGGGGCCCGTACTCCGCCCCGATCAGTACCTCCACGGCCCGGTACTGCCGAGTCTGGATGTCCTCAGTAAAGTGCTTGTGCTGGAGGCAAGGGGAGCCCTAGGGACAGGCGCCAGGGCCCAGGCTGGCGTGCCCCCACCCGCTCCCGCCTCTGGGCAGTGGGGCTTGCTCTGAGCCTCGGGATCCCCCACGACCCTCGAGGGACTGGCTGGTGAGCCGAGGCCGAGGCTGACCCCTGCCCGGTAGCCCCCTGTCCCTTGCCCTGGGCCCAGTGCTGGCTGGGGCTGCGGCAGGCAGTGGAGCTGAGGCCTGGCGCGGGCCACTGCTGAGCGAGCCCCTGGCTGGCCAGTGCCTGCAGCAGGCTCCCTGGGAGCTACCCCGTGCCTCCCCCCTCAGCCCAGAGCTCTGCTCTCCAGGGTGCTCTTGTACCACCCAGCAGGCGTTGCCCAGGTCTGCGATCTTGATCTTGATCTTGTCTGCATTTTGGGGCTCCAGGGGGTTCACCAGAAGATTCGAGGCACCAAATGGTGCTGGGGAGGGAAGAGAAAGGAGGGAGACTGAGCTGGGCCAGCCCCTCCTGGCCCTCGGTGCCCCCTGCAGCCTCCATCCACTTACTGCTGGGCGACAGGAGGCCGCCGGTCTCGCGCTGATTGGACGAGCCCGAGAGGATGGAGCAGGAGGCCGCAGAGAACAGGGAGCCCGAGAAGCCGGAGGTCTGCGAGCCAGCACTGAGGCTGCGGCCACCCCCTGGGGCCGGGGAGGAGGAAGCTGGCGAGGGGCCGGCCCCAGCACCCCCAGCGTGGCAGCCAGAAGATGAGGTGGAGCCGCTGCCCGCCTCGAGCCTCAAGCCAGAGTCTGGGGAGGCGGGCAGGGGTGGCTCGTGAGCAGACGGCGCGGTCAGCGCATGCGCTCAGGCGCAGCGCCCCGTCCAGCCCCTCACCCTCGGCCGCCGCCTCCATGGCCTCCAGCCTCTGCAGGTCCCGCAAGCGCTCCTCCAGCAGCCGCTTCTGCTGCTTCCGTTTGCGCCTCATCTTCTTCCTCTTGTTTTTGGACAGCTTCCCAGTCTGCTGCCAGAGCCAGGGTCACCCAGGGCCCCGTCACCCACCTGCGGTCTGCTTGCCTGGGGTGCTGTCCCTGCCCAGGGCTCCCGTGGCTGCCAGAATGCGACGCCCACCCTGACCAGCCACTTACTCCCTGCAGCTCTGGGTTGGAGATGACCTCTGACCCACCCTGTGTGCCGCCATCATGGGGCCCCAAGCTGCTCCCACCAGGGAGGTCCCGGAGGTGAGGGGTGCAGCCAGTGTGCCCAAGGAGGGGGAGAGGAGCAAGGAAAAGGGGGATGCCCCCAACTTACCAAGACTTCCTGGGGGGCAGTGCTGACTGGCGGTGCAGGTGTAGGGGAGGAAAGGAATGGAGACTCTGGCAGGCGCACAGCCCAGAAGCCCCCGCCCAGCCCTAGCCGTGTCCTCCTCGGTACCTGTGGAGCGGGACGGGGGTGGGGCCCCTGACTGCTGCCACTCGGTGGCCTCGGCGGCCAGGCGCCTGATGTAGGCGTCCCCCACGCACAGCAGGATGTTCTCAGGCTTGATGTCCGTGTGGATGATCTTGCACTTGGTGTGGAGGTAGTCCAGGCCATGCAGCACCTAGGGGGAGCCGCCGCTGAGCTCCCGGGGCCTGCGCAGGCGGGGCGGACAGCCCGCGGGCAGTACCCACCTGCCTCACGATGCTCTTTACGCAGGGCACGGGCAGACCCTGGTAGTTGGACTTGATGATCCACTTGAGGAGCTGGTGGCCCAGCACCTCCAGCACCATGCACACATCTGGGCCTGGAGTAAAGGGTGGCCAGCGGGCACACGGCTGGGCACAGGCGCACCCGCCCTCCGCTGGCGCTGAGCAGCGAGGCTCAGGAGGCAGCAGGACTTGCCCGGGGGCCGGGAGGCACCGCCATCCTGCTGCCGTTTATAGCATCCCTGTCACTCAGAGGTGTGCCAGTTGGGATGGCACATTTTGTGTTCACCCTGGAGGTGGCACTGGGGGAGCAGACCTACTCCCGGTGTTCCTTTATGCCCAGAGGCCCTGTGGCCGTCCCCAGAAAGCAGGGGGGGGGGCTGCCACAGAGGCGGCCCCTGCTATTTAGAGGAAACTCAACAACGTCTACGTCTACAGGTAATGCCAACCCGGTTCCCCACTCGGCCCCTCACACACCTAAACGCCAAGTCGTCGAAGGGCTGAGGCTGCTTCAGAGACCCGTGTCGCTGCATGGGGATGTCCCCATTGCAGACCAGCACAGAGGCCCTGGGAGCTGGGAGACCTATGAGCTGGCCCCTTCGCTACCGCGCTTCTCTACATCATAAAGGATACGGACTCCATTAACCCCGGAGATCCTGAAATCATCAATGAGCTGGACAATGGTCTCTCTTTTGGGGTCACTGGGGTCACTGTCCCGGACCTGGAACAAAAGCCAAGAGGCCACATATGGCTGCAACCTGCCTCTCACTAGCTGCTCCCCTCAGCGTCCTCTGGGCCCCCGCTGGAAGAAAAGCCGCCTGCCCCTCCCGTCCCTCTGCCTAGTCCAGCAGAGCCAGCTGGAGCCTGCCCTGGTGGGAGCCCCGCCCCGCCCCGCCGAGCCCCAGCAGGCCCTGCACCCACATGGGCAATTCCCGGGGAGCAGGGAGCGGTAGGGGAGGTGCCTCACACATTTCAGGAGCTTGATCTCATCCACAGCTGTCTCTGTGTAATGCCCCGCGCTCTTGACTACTTTCAGGGCCACGAAGCGCTTGCGCCTGTAACACGGAGACCACTCATCGTGGTGGCCTTGAGCGAGCCCAGGGGCAGGAGCCTAGCCAGTGCTGGGCCCCGGGGCAGACAGGGCGCACACTCACTGGATGTCCCAGCAGAGCCACACGGTGGAGAAATGGCCCCAGCCCAGCTTGCGAACCACGTGGTATCGCCCATTGAACAGGTCACCAATCTTCACAGGGTAGTAGCCACCTGTCAAAGGAGTCCGTGGATGACAGTGGGGGCACCTCCCGCCCTGGTGGCCATCTGGCTCACGCGGGCCCGGGCTCCGGCACCCTCCTCCTCCCCGGGGCCACCCTGAGCTCCTGCAGTGGCTGTGCGCCCGCGAGCGCGAGGCCAGGCCTCACCCTTGCAGTAATCCTTGGGGTCTTCCTGTTCTTCGTCGTCGGAGCCCAGGAGCCCCTGCAGCATCCGAGGCGCTGGCGCGGCCGGGGCCAGTTCAGAGCCCGAGGACTCGGGCCCGCAGGAGGCCTGCGAGCTGCGGGGAGGGTGGGCGGGCAGTGAGTGTGTGGAGCACCAGGGGCCCCCGGATGCCCGGGCTGAGCCCTACCTGCTGCTGCTGCTACCACTTTCGCCGCCGCCGCCGCCGCTGCCGCTGCCGCCCACGCTGGCGCTCATCCCGGCCTCGCGGCCCGCGACTCCGGCGCCCCGGGCGGCTGCTCCGGTGGGGCCCGGCCGCGGCCCGCGCATTTATAACCTCGGCCGCTGATCTCACCCGCCTTTATAAATAGCCTCCCAGCTGCTCCGCTGTGGGCAAGGTATGCGGCGCGGGGAGGGGGCGGCGCACGACGGTGGCCCGGAGAGCCCGGCCCAGCCCCGGGGGCCAGAGGGAGCCACCGCACGGGGTCGCCAGTGACTCAGTCCCTAGGCGGTCCTCACAGCTCCCAGACAGGCCGAGGGGGACCAACTACACCGGGATGAAGCCACTAGGACCGCAAGCTAAGCCCCGCAGCCAGGGCTGACCGCGGGGACCACCTAGGAAAGGCTGAGATCGCTGCGCTCCAGGGCAGAGCAAATTCTCAGAGCTCCCAATTGGTCCCTGGAGGCGACCCCTCCCGTTCCCATGGGAACCCCACCCCCCCCCCCCATTCCCGGCCTAGTTCCTGCTTTTCTTGTGGCTCATCAACCCCTCAGGAGGAACGCAGTACTCTCCTGGGACTGGTGCCGCTGGGGACCCCTGGCCAGGTGGGACATGTACAAATGTGGGAAGTCTCCCATGTAGGGTTCTGCCCCTCCTCCACGATCCGCCAACTGCCCACCCTGCACCAGCTCCCCGTGAGGAGCAGACGCGGCCCCCATGACCTTGGGGTAGCCTCCTGAGAGACCAGGAGCGTTGGGTGCCCAGACAGGACGGGTTCAAGGCTCGCCAACACCGGCCCCGCTGCAGCGTGGTTGGGAGCCGGAGGCCAGCTGGGGTCTACTGGGGAGTCAGGAGGAAGCCGAGGGGGCTTGGCAGTAACAGCGGTTATGTGAAGAGATGGCAGGCAGAGAATCGGTGGGGTGGGGGTGGGGGTGCAGCTTTCCTGATGGGACGCACGGGCTGGGGTTGGGCTGTTCCGCAGAGACACGAATATTTTATTTCCAGATGTGACTCTCCAGCAAGCAAATAAATACCACGGGGAAGGGGCAGGGAGGGATCAGTATAAATTAGCAACAAGCCAGCTGCAAAGGTGTGCACTCGCGTGGCGGCCGGGGAGGGGGAGGGGGCTGCTAGGGAGCTGTTGGGCCCCCTGCAGCCCCTAGCTGTGGCAGCCCCTGCGCAGCTGCTGGCTCGGTCAGGGGCCATAAGGCACGATGGTGGCAGATCCTGCTTGCTGCTGTGGAAGCTGCGGGGCCTGGCCCCCCGGTGCTGGTGCTCACAGGTCAGTCACTTTGTTCTCTACCAGGGCAGCGACCTGCTGCAGGCGGCAGGCCAGCTGCATCTTCTGGCCCACGGGGTCCTCCTCCAGGGCGCTGATGATCTGCCCGGCGGGGGTGGGGGGAGAGGAGAGGAGGGGACTCCCCTGACGCCCCGCACTGCTGGTATCACAGCGGCGGCCCAGGGATCCAGCAAGGGAATCCAGATCAAAGCCTGGCCCCTTTGCCCCCACCTGGGCCCTCCGTCCTCCTGCCAGGATCAGGCGCTGGCAGCAAAGTGCCCCGGGCCCTGCCCCCTCCCTCGGGAGAGCCGTGGGCCTCACCTGGTCGTAATACCTGTGGATGTGCAGATAGAGTTCCTGCAGGGCTTCCAGACAGTGCGGAGCTGAGGTGTACTTCTGGGGGGAGGGGAGAGGAGGGGGCGGTAGTGAGACCCCAGCCTGGGCTGCAGGCGCTGCGCCTCCTCCCTCCACTCTGCCAGCTCTTGGGCCCCACATGTGCAGGGTGCAGCCTCACCGCAGAGAGCTCCGCCAGAGCCGAGTTCATGTCCTGGCAGCCGGCGGCAGAGCTCTGGCGAATGTCCGCATAGTATCTGCAGGAACAGCAGAGTTCGGGCCAGGGCAGCCCCCATCCCTGCCCGGCCCTGCGGGCTCCCACACCTACTTCTCCACCATCTGCTTGTAGCGAGGGATCTCCCGGGCGTAGAGCAGTTTGTTCACCGGGGAATCCTGCTCCGGGTGGAGGAGGTGCCAGGCGTGAGTTGGGAGGCGGAGGAGCCCGCAATGTGCCCGCCTCCTGCCCGCCCCAGCTGCTGCACAGCGCCCCCTGGCGGGGGCTCCTCTGCTCTCACCCGGCCCACTTTGTGCTCCGAGATGGTGCAGGAGTCCATGAAGGTCTGGGCAATGACGGCGAGGATGGCGTCGACGTTGTCGGACACCCTCACATCAAAGACAAGCTGTGGGTTCTTCAAGGTGTTCACCCAGAACCGCAGCAGCAGGCTGGGGACAGAGGCTGGGCCTGGGCAAGAGTCCTCCCCCTCCTCCGGCACCGCGGCCCTCCCCTCCCACCCTAGCTGGGAAACCCGGGCAGCCACGCCCTGGCGGGGGCCCCCAGCCCCCATTTCTACAGCATCTGCCCTGGGCCTCAGCTGCCCGGGTGAGTCCGTGCTGGGGGTGGGTGTGCGGCAAAGCCTGGGGCTCCGTGGCCCGCCGGCGCGGTGCTGTGGGCAGCGGGGAAGGCACCTGTTAGTCTTCCAAATGTGCAGGGTCTCCGGGTCTTCAATGCCGTGCTTCTCTGCCAGCTCGTCCAGGAAGTCAAACAGGTACTTGACGGCGATGGGCACGGGCCGGTTCACGCTGAGGATGGCCTGGAATGCGTCGTCCACGAACTTCTGCAGCGTGCCCTGCGTGGCGGCGGGCCAGGGCCAATGCGGGGGAGGGCCTCTCCAGAACCACGCCCATTCCCCCGCCCCAACCCCGCCCCCCGCTCCGCTGGCCACACCCACCTTCATGGAGAGCAGGCGAGTGAGGTAGATCTCCGGGATGGTCTTGGCCCGCGCCCGCTCACGCTCCCGCAGGCTGTTGCGCCGCACCTTGGCCTCTTCCGGCTCCTCCGTGGCCTTCACCAGATGCCAGAGGCGTATCCCGCCCTCCTCACCATCCTCCGGCATGGGGAGATCTGAGAACACGGGAGCCCGCTCGGTGTGGAGCCCTGCCTCCCCGCCCGCTCCTGCGCACTCTGTGCAAGGGAGGCATGTGGGAGAGCGCGGTGGCCCGGGGACTCGCCGGGCCCAGCAGCCCGTGGCTGGTGTGCTGGCCCCAGTCCCGCAGCACGCAGCGCCTGCTTGCGCTACAGGGGCAGGTGGGCGAGTCCAGGCCAGAGGACTCACTCTCTCCCGAGGGGCAGCTCTGGGCCAGGTTCTGGGAGACAGTGCCGCCGTTATGTAGCTGAGGGATGAGCCCCACCGTTGCTCCATCTGGGACCTGGCGGGGAACAGGGGCGTAGAGTCGGGACCCCTTCGCGGGCCGATCCCCGAGGCAGGGCCTGCCCCCTGCTCCCGTCCCCACTGCACCCCCGCCCTGCCTGTGCGCCCCACCTTGTAGTGCTGCAGGGTGTTGAGCCTCTTCCAGTGGTTGTGCGTCACGGAGGTCAAGTCCTCGTCGGACAGGGTTAGGTGACCAGCCAGGCCCGAGCGCCACTCTGAAGGAGGCCAGGAGGAACTGAGCGGCTGCACGTAGCAGAGGGGCCGGGCACGGGTCCCTGGCAGGGCTGGCCCTCTCACCGAGGTCCAGGGCATGCACGGAGGGCCGCTGCGAGAAGGGGGTGCCCTTGTAGACTTGATCCAGCACCTTCTCCTTGACCTGGGTGATGGTGTCCGTGTCGAGCACCCGGGCCGGCACGCGCTGCACCTCGCTGCTCCCCACGGCCCCGCCAGCCCCAGGGCCCAGCAGCACCATGAGCGTCAGGGGCCGGAAGTCCACATCCTCCCGTAGCAGGCGGCTGTCATTCAGGGTCCGCTTGGCCTTGCCTGTCACGGCATCTACGGGCCCCTTGTCCACCTGGTACTGGATGGCCCGCAGGAGCATGTACAGTGGCTCACCAGCCACCTCCTACAACCAGAAAGACGGGCCCGTGTCAACTCCAGGGGCCACCATGCCGGGTGAGGCCCAGCATGGGTAGGGAGGGGGCAGCTAGCAGCGCAGAGCAAGGGTGGGCGACAGACAGGAGGCTTGTGCAGGGGACATGGCTCGAAGTCCCGCCCTCTCCAACCCCTCTCTGGCTGAGGCCCCTGGGGGACTTTGGGCACAGGCCACAGAGGACATGGGCAGCCAGCAGTGCCCGTCCGGCGGCAGGGGAGGAGGGTGCCCTGCAGGGTTGGGGGCTGCCTGGACCTGGGCCCTCACCCGCAAGAAGGCATGGAGACAGATGGACAGCCAGTTGGTGAGCAGTTTCTCCACCATGGTCTCCGTCCTGTGGAGAGCAAGCCCCGGGTCCCATCCTCGTTGCCTCCTGGGGACTCCTGGCCCCACACGCCCTGGGGCAGAGCCCGCCCAGGCCATGCACGCAAAGGGCAGGCCAACCTGCGCAGCATGAGCTTGGGGTTCTTGTGCACGTAATGGGCTGCCAGGTCACCAAGGAGAGTTTTCATGATGTCGGTTAGGTACTCCAGCTTGCCGTGCAGGGCCAGGGACAGCAGCGAAGCCACGTGGCAGCGATCCCTCTGCGAGAAGCCCGGCTGCTCCTCCAGCGTGTGGATGAGCTAGGCAGGGAGCCAGGGCTCAGGTCCGGAAGCCACACCCCCCACCTTAGCGATGGCCCTCTGGCCCAGCCCCCCACGTCTGCCTGGAGCCCCTGCCCGCACGCGGCCCTCACTGTGAGCAGGAAGAGTTTGCTGTTGAGCAGGTTGGAGAGCTGCGTGAGGCCCTGGCGCACGGTGGCGCGGCGGCCCTCTTCCCCGGGCCGCTCGAGCTCCGGCTGCAGCGGGCAGCCGCCGTGGCCCGGGAAGAAGGCGCGCTCAGCATACGTGTGGTAGTCCAGGAAGGGGATCCCACTGGCCTCCAGGTCGCTGCTGAGGTCGGTCATCTCGGTCATCAGGTCTGCGGGCCGGGAGCCACCGGGTGTGGGCCGGGGCCGGGGCCGGGGCCGGGGCCCTCTGCCCAGCCCCCGCCCGTGCCCACGCGCACCTGTGAACTCCTTCCGGCACTGGTCGCCCACGCCCGTCTCCAGGCTCTCCAGTTGCACCAGCACCTTCTGGTAGTCGCGCAGGGCCTGCTTGCTCTTGTGCCTGCAGCGGCGGGCCGGGCGTCAGTCACAGGCCGCAGCCAGCATGCCCCTTGCTCCCCCACCCCACCCCCCCACCCCGTGAGGGGAGGAAGTGTGCGCAGACGTGTGCGTGTCTGTGTGCAAGGCGCCGCGGGCCCTCACCTGTACATGAGGGTGAGGAGGAGCACGGCGGCGGTGAGTGCGGCAGCACCCATGCCCAGGCCCACCTGGGCCTCCACGGGGAAGGCAGCCAGCGTGGGCTCCGCCTCGTACTGGACGTGGCCGAGGGCCAGCCGCACGTTACCCATCTGCACCTGGGGGAGGGGGCGGGCAGAGCGTGTGAGCGCGGGCCTGCAGCGCCCGGGCCGGCCGCCAGGGGCGCAGACTCACCACGAACTGCGGCAGCGCGCCCGAGCCGTTGGCCGGCTGCGGGGCGCGTGGAGGCGGCTCGCAGTACAGGTGGGTGAGCGTGAGCGTCTTCACGCGGCACTCGCCGTCGCCGATGAGCACGCGCACCTCCTCCTTGCTGATGCCCAGGTTGAGGCCCTCGCCCTGGAACAAACAGCGAGAGCCTGAGCTGGGCCAGCCCCCACACAGCCAGCCCCAGCGCGCGCCCTGGCGGCGGCGCTCACCTCCACGTCCAGGACGTGGCCTGGTTTGAGGCGGTAGGGGCGGGCTGGCCCCTCCCGGCTGAGGGGGGCCAGGCGGGGGTTGGGCTGGTACAGGAAGCCCTGGCCCCCGCTGGCGCTGGCGAAGTCCACTTGCACGTTGTCTAGGGCGAAGAAGACCCGCTGGGGGCGCGCCCCGTCGGGCACCGCTGGGCTCCGGCACAGGAGGAGGCTGGACGAGTTGACAGCGCAGATGGTGGAGCACTGTGGGAGGCCAGGGCCGGGCATGCGGGCGGGTGCGCCGGGCACGGCGACCCGCCCCACTCCCTCACTGGGTACAGCCGGGGGGGGGGGCTCACCTGCAGCAAGCCCCCCTCAAGCTGAATACAAGCCTGGGGGTCAGCAGCAGGAGCCCTGCAGCTCCTCCTCGGGTCCGGGGCCTGGGGCGGGGCCCCCAAAGCCTGCACCTCCGCCTCACCCTCCAGCCACACGGACAGCAGGGGCCGCCACACAACGTCCAGGCCCGTGCCCCTGACTCGGATCAGCCGCCCACCGCTGTGCCAGGAAGACAGGATGGACAGACAGTGGGCAGCGCAGCCCTGCCCCAGCTGCACCCCCTCCCTCTGGCTCAGTGCACAGCCCACCCCCAACAGGGTGACCCCACTTCTCACCCCCGGAAGCTGACGCTGGGCTCTGCTGCCACCAGCTGCGGGTTGGCAGTGTAGTGGAAGCGGCTGCTGGGCAGTGTGCGCCGGGCGTGGCCGAAGACCACGAGGACCACGGCTTCTCCCGGGGCAGCCTGGGGCATGGTGCGGCACACGATGGCGTCGGGACACACCGGCTCCCGGCTGCAGGGGCGGGGAGGCTCTCAGCTTGGGCCCCGGCCCGGCGGCCTTCACTCGATGAGGAGCACAGGAACCACTTCTCTCAGAATCTCACTGGGGGCCTTAGGGAGCCTTGACCGCACCGTTTAGAAGGGGCGCTGGGCAGTTAGGCCTGGGCCACGAGGCGAGCAGCCCCCGTGCCCAGCCGACAGGTGGGGCTGGGTACTCACATGGGACACGGTTGGCCTCCCACAAAGGCACTGATGTTGCCCCCCGTCTGCAGGTGCTGGCCATGGATGGTGAGCTGGGTGCCCCCTGCCTGGGGCCCCCACCGAGGGCTCAGGCTCAGCAGCACAGGGTCCTGGGGAAGGGGGCACAGTGCAGTAGGCGTGGCAGCCTGGCTGTGGCTTTCCCACTTTGAGCTTTGAGGGGCAGGCTGCTTCTCTAGGAACCGCAGCTGCCACCGCCTCTGTCCCCCAGAGCAGGCTTTGGTGGCTGTGCCACACAGAGCCCCTGTCTCCTGCTGCTCCCATCTCCAAAACGGCCCCACCCTAGCCCAGGGCTCAGGCCCCAGCCTGCATGCCCCTCCCTCTCCCAGTCCCTGCTGCCTGCCTCCCACGCTGGCCTGTGGCGGTGTCCTCAGCATCTCGCCTCCGAACCCTGCACGCCCACGACTCCTGGACACGCTCTGGGACGCAGGCTCACGTCGTCCCCTCGGTGCCTGCCCTCCCACTGTCCCCTCCAAGGTGGGCACTGACCTGGTAGGTGAAGTGTTGGCTCGAGATGCCTGGCCGCCGACTCTTGATGGCCACTTGCACTGGCCCCGTGGTGCCATTGGGGGCGGGAGATGTCACACACACGATCCTGAGGGTCGAGGCCCAGTGGCTGCTCAGGGCCTCGGGCAGCTGTGGGCTGCCTGCCAGCCGCTGCCCAGGCCCCGCTGCCTCCAGCCCTCCCTGGCTCGTTTTCCTGTAGGCTCTGACCCAGGGCCTCGCCTTTCTTGGCCACAAGCCTCCCGTCTCTCTGGGTGGCCGCTTTCTGAGGGCTTCCCCACCTCGAGGGTGGGGGGAGACACCCTGCCTGCTCCTGCCCCGCCCCCGCCCCACCCTGCCCCCTCTTCGGGCGCCTCACCGGGCAGAGGTGCGGTAGAGAGAGGGGTCGGGGCTGCACGGCCGACCCGCCACACTCACGGCATCCCGCACGTCATCGAAGGCCCGGCCCAGGTTGGAGCCCAGGATGGTGAGGGCCAAGCCGCCCTCCGGGGGGCCGGTCAGTGGCTGGATCTGCAGTGGGGAACGTGCCTGAGAAGCTAGGACGGCAGGGCGAGGAGCGGGCAGCATGGCGAACGAGGGCCCGCCGGGAACCGTGGGCAGCCCTGGAGCTGGGGTGCTCACCGCATCGATGCTGGGTGTCGGGCACAGCCCTTGCACAGCTCCCGGCGGGCACAGCGGCCCATAGCGGCAGGCGGGCTGGCCGGCCCCACACCATACACAGCCCAGGCTCCCATTGGCTGCCTGGCAGTGGCTGCAGTCCGGGTGCCCCACAGCGCAGTCGTACAGGGTCACTAGGGAAGGGCAGGCGGGGCACTGAGACGCTGCCCCTGCGCCGTGCACCCCGCCCCTGCACCCCAGCAGCCTTGCTGTCCCGGGGCTCACCATGCACAGCGCCGGCATTGTCCAGCCGCTGCGCCTCGCCACGTGTGACGTAGATGGGCACTGGGAGCTCCCGCTGGGACAGGGACGGGTGGAACTGAGGGCAGAGGGCAGGGTCAGGCACGGCCCCAACTCTGGCCTTCTCCGGTACCCGCTGCCGGCGCTCAAGAATGGGGGTGATTGTTCCCAGGGCTTGGCACAGAGCAGGCTCTCATGCACGACAGTGGTGAAAGCCGAGGCCGGGGGCGGGGGGGAGGAGGGCGAGAGGGTTTCGGCGGAGTGGGGCATCAGAGGCCTGGCGAGGCTGGGGGAGGAGTGGTCCATGCGCACCTGCTGGGCCTGGCAGTGGATGAGGCCTGAGTCCTCGTCCGCCTCCTCCAGGGAGGCTGGCAGCCTCCGCACTTCGCCGGGGAGCTCCAGCCAGCAGTAGTAGGAAGCGGGCAGGCCCTACGGGGGAATGCGGTCAGGACCTCGGGCGCCGCTGTCCCCGCTGCCCTGTCCCCTTGCCCACATGGAGCTCACTTGGAAATGCTGAAGGTTGTGCACACGCAGGGCCACGCGGCTCTCCCAGCCCACAGGCACCAGCTGGGAGCCTGCCAGGCCCTCAACCTGGGGGCAAGCCCCTGGGCCACGCGCCTGCATGTCCACCTGGGGGAGTCAAGAGCCCTTTGTTAGCCCCACAGGCCACAGGCGGCCGGCCCGCACGGCGGCGGCAGCGGCGGCGGGGCGGGGGGCAGAAAGGCCGGCTCCGCCTCTGTCCCGCAGCCTCTGCTGTGCGCAGCGGGCTCACGCACCTCCTGCGCACTGTACACAGTCTTCTCGCCCTCTGGGCAGTGCTCCCCGTACACGCAGAGGCTGCTCTGGGGGCACCAGTGGCACCGCCAGAGGCTGCCCACACAGGCGCGGCACCTGCAGGGGCACGGGGCTGTTCAGGTTGGGCGCTGGCTGGGGTTGCCACCCCTACCCAGCAGGAGCCAGGCTGGAGAACTCACGGGGCAGCCGCCTCCAAGGCCCGGACCGCACTGCAGTCGTAGAAGGAGAAGTTGGTGGCAGCAACAGCCACATCTTCAAACATCAGGGCCAGGGCCAAGGTGACGTGGTCTGCGAGCAGAAGTGGCAGTGGAGCAGCGCGTGGGGCTTCTGCCCCTTCCCCCTCTGGCCTTGGGCCCGCCCAGAGGCCCCCTCACCTGTGCCTGGAGGGTTAGGTGGCAGCTGGTCTTGGGGAGGGCTGACACAGGCCACGTGGGGCCCTTCCACGTGAGCCAAGCTGTCGTAGTCCCCAAAGGCACAATGGAAGTATTCATCGGCAGCCAGGGTGGGCAGCCGGGGGACAGACAAGGTGACCTGGGACGCACGGGAGGGGAACAGAGGGGTGGGCCCAGACCACAGTGGGGTGGTGGCTGGGTGGGACAAGCAGGGCAGCGGCTCGAGGCAGCTGAGGGAGGAGAAGGAGCAGAGGAGGCAGCCAGGGGCGACCCCTGCGGGCAGCAGCCGTGCTTCCGGGAAGGCCCAGTGGCGGTGGGCACCTTACCTGCCGCTGCTCCTGGCGGGGGTGGTGGGCCGGCAACAGGCTCTGGATGTGGAGGCAGGAGCTGTCCTCCTCATAGCTCCACAGCCACTGGTTTGGCTGTGCTGCCCGAGTGCACTGGCCCTTCCGGGTGCACCTGCCAGGTTACCATGTGGGAGATTGGGAGGATGGCCTGGCTGGGTGCAGTGTGCTGAGGGAGGACCGGGCTGAGGACACAGATCTGGCCCTTGACTGTGAGAGGGAGAGGCTGTGGTGGGACCTGCAGATCTGATTTAGGATTGCTGCACAGGCCAGGGGACTCTGGCAGCTGTGCGGGGTGGGGGCAGAGGTGACAGAGGCCGGGGGTGGGGAGGCTGCGGGAATGAGACATGACCAGGCGGGGCAGTGTTGAGAAGAGGGGCCAACCAGATTCATGGCTTCGTGGCAAAGGGCAGGATGCGGGCCTCAGTCTGCGCCTCGGTGACCAAGGCTGGCCTCCCGGCACACATCCTCTTGGCAAGCGCTACCTGTTGGCTCAGGCCGGGATGTGAGCCCCACACTCACCTGCCCTGGAGGACACACCAGCCGCACAGCGGGTCCCGGGCCTGCAGGCAGCTCGTGCAGTCTGCGAACTGGGGGCAGGTTGCTATGGGAACCTGGTCCACCTGGACAGGCAGGCAGGGAGGGAGGGAGGGAGACGGGGGTTAGAGAGCTGCAGGCTGTGTGGCCCTCCCTGACCCAAGAGCAGCTCTCACCTGCTGGGCGGTGAGGACGTAGACGTGGCTGCCACTACTGTCCACCAGCAGGTCTGCACTGATGGCCGAGCCTGGAGGCCCCACCTGCTGCGAGTGGTACACCTGGCCTTGGGAGCCATTGATGAAGACCTGCTCGGGGGGACAAGGACAAGGCTGCTCCAGGACTCCCACCAGGCAACTACAACATGGGGAGGGGTGGAGACAGAAGCACTGTAGACGAGGTGCTCAGACAGCTGGGGCCGCTCTGCCAACAGTCACCAGGACCCCACGGAGACGCTTCTGGGGCCAGTTTGGCTGTGAGCGCCAGGCACTGCCTGCCCTGCCCCCACACCACCTTGAGCTCCCAAAGGCCGGGGAAAGGTGGGGCCGCCTCAGGAGGCTCCTGCATAGTCATCCCAAGCCACCCACGCGGGAAGTGGCCAACAGTCACGTGGCTAGGCTGTCGGAGCCATGAGCAGGGTGCAGGCTCGGGAGGAGGGCAGCACAGCCACCCCCCTTCAGTGGGGGCCTCACCTTGTGTAGCTGGCCTTGGGTGTCACCCAGGAAGGCTATGGTGTGCCCATCCGCCTGGAGGGCAGCTACAGCACTGATGGGCTGCCCGAGCCGCAGGACAGGCCGGGCCTCCAGGGGCTGGCGGCCAGCGATGGGGCTGGGCGTGTGCTCATCACCACAGGGGTACGACTCTGGGGAGTCCTAGAAGGGCAGGGAGCGGCGGGTCAGGCGAGGAGGGGCCGGCCAGGCCTCGTGGCACGTGGGGTGGGGGCAGGCACCAGCGCAGGCCACTCACGGGAGGCAGGGTGACACAGCGCGACGTGACACCGTACTCCACAGTGGCTTCCTCCGCCCCGCTGGGGCCCCGGCCACCTGCCGTGTAGCAGAGGCGCCGGGCCTGCTCCATGCGTCTGTGCAGCTCCACCAGGGGAAAGGCACACAGGGCCGTCTGGGCCCCTCGGGCGCCCGCGGCGAACGCCCCTAGTAAGGTGCCAGGCGCGAGGAAGGCGGCCTGCACGAGGCCCTGATCCTGGCAGGAGAGGGGCACTTCGACATAGGAGTAGAGATTGGCGTCCCCCAGGCAGACCCTGGCCACGTAGGAGCGGTACTCGGCCTGGGCGCGGGCGCCGCGTCGGCGGAACACGAAGTAGGCCCAGTGGGCATCAGCAAAGGCCCCCACGTAGCTGTTGTTGTAGTCGGAGAAGTCACCCACCACGAGGCGGCCCAGGCCCTCGCTCGAGAAGGGCTGAGGCCCGGCCAGCTGGCGCACGGCCAGGGGCGGCACCCCTGCCGACAGCTTCCCCGCCAGGCCTCTGGCCACGAGCAGCAGGTCGCGGCCCGGCAAGGGTACCACCAGGCCCACCGTGGCCACTCCGGGGGCGTTGGCAGCCACAAACTGCCCGTCCCCGGGGTCCTCAGCCTGGTACAGCACCTTGGTCACGTCCCCAAGGTGCCGCTTCTCGCACACGCCCTGCCTCACCTGCCCGCAGGCCAGCAGCTCCTGGGCCCGGCTGCTCACCACCAGCAGCTGGTTGGCGTTGTCAGTGAGCTGGGCCTGCGGGCACTCGGCTGGGTCCCGGAACGGCAGGCAGTCGGGACTGTCAGCGACGGGCCCGGTGACAGCCACCGCCTCGAGCTGCAGCTCAGGGCTCAGCTGGAAGAGGTGGTTCACGGCGCCCACGTAGAGTGTACCGCGGCCCGGGGCCAGCGCCAGGTGGTTGAAGGTGGTGTTGGGGGCCGAGAAGCGGTGAGCTCCAGTCAAAGGCAGTGGCTCTGGGGACAGCAGCAGCAGTAGAAGCAGCAGCAGCAGGAGGCCAAGGCCAAACGGAGGCCAGGGAGCCATCACAGGCGCCTAGGAGAGAGCCAGGCAGCCTGGGGCCCATTGGGAGGGAGCCACCGGCTCCCAGGGGGCACAATGACACTCCCCAAAGGCACGAGTCTGGGCAATGGGCCAGGACAGAGGGGGCCGAAAGCAGGGCTGAGACAGGGGCAGGCGGGTGGACAGGGGGGCCAGGGACTCCCGGGGAGAGAGAGGGAGGGGGTGGGGAGGCTGAGAGACAGAGGGGGAGAGAGAGAGAGAGGCAGAGGTAGAGGCGGTACTGAGGAAGGACAAAGAGAGTGGGGGAGGGCGCACCCCGTGCTGCGAGCCGAGCCGGGGAGGAAGGGATTCTTTCATCTCAACTTGACAGGCGTCTGGATTGTGGGAGAGAGGGCAGATCCTGCAAAGCCACGCATGCAGGAACGCAGGCACCGTGAGTGACAGAGGGCCCGGGCTGCAGAGCTGAGCCACCGTGGCGTGAGGAGGCAGGGATGCAATGAAGCCGGGACGCCCAGCCCCGGCGTGGGAGTAGGATGTGGGGCGGCACAGAGTGGGGGAACCATGTCCTCACAGACGAGCCGGGAGGCCCATGCAGTAAGTGGGGACACGCACAACACGAGGGCCAGGCAGAGAAAACCCGCCCCGGACAGCTGCAAGAGGGAGCGTGGGGGGAAACTGAGGCAGCTGGGAGCTGCTGGCTGAGACACTGGCGCACGGGTCCGGAGGTGGCAGGGAATGGGGGTGGTCAGGGCAGGGGTGGGGGAGACCTGGGGAGGGTGCTGCGCGGAGGTCAGAGCGTGCGGTGGGGAGTGAGGGGGAGGGGATCCAGCCTCTCCTGCTGCGGCCACCACCTCACTGCGGGCAGAGCCCCTGGAAAGGGGACAGTAGCCTGAGGCCCAGATCCTAAGCTGAGCCAGTGTGCACACGCCTGGCCGTGTGGGCATGTGCCACCCAGGCCCAGGGCAGCGCCCCAAGCCCCTTATCTCGGGAGCACAGACAGGAAGTTGGTGGCAGTGTCTGCTGGGGCCCTTCCCTCCTAGGGACATCTTTGGGGGACACGGGACCCAGGCACTTACCGGCAGGAAGGGCTCCAGCAGAGGGCTAGCCCAGGGCGGGTGGCCTGCTCCAGCTCCTCAGCTCAGCTGCCCGAGGGCAGTGGGGACAGGCGCAAGATGGCTGTGGGGGGCATTGTCCTGAGTGGGAGGGAGACAGTCAAGGCTCAGCCCCATTCATGCCGGCCCTGGGGGAGGAAGAGGACTGGGCGGGGGGGGGGGGAGGGCAAGGGCCTGCCGACCGGGCTCCACCACAGCTGGCAGCTTTGTCACTAGTGGCCGGGCCAAAGCAGCCCTGCCTCCACCCCAACAATGTCCCCTCTGTCCGGAGGCCCAGACCAGGGACCCACTATCTGGTGCTCTTACCCCCACTCGGCTGCTCCGCACGGGGGCTCCCTGCCACACCACGCCCCCAGGAGACACCCCCTAGGATCTAGGGACAAAGGGACAGGGTTTCCTGCTGTCAGCCCTCCCCATCTGGCCTCATCACGCTGTGCCCGCCGTGGGCGCCCCTCCCCCCAGCCCCCTGGGTCCCTGTGAAGGGCACAGGGGTAGGCCTCAGAGTCCCCGGGACAGGGCCAGTCTCAGCCTTGGTAGCCTTGGTGCCTGGTCGCCGTGCCAGCCCTGGCCCTCAATGCCAGCCTTTGTCTGGCTGAGGGCAGAGGAGGTGCTGACAAAGGCAGTTCGTCCAGAAGACCTTCGCCCCCGCCCCCCGCCCGCTGGAAGACTGGCCAAGGAGCACAGAGCCCTGAGCCGTGCCAGGTGCAGTGTGGTGGTAGCGGGCGGTACCAGTGAAGGATGCTGCACAAGGGGCGTGGAGGACACTCAGTCACCCGGACCCCAACCCGTGGCTGGGTCTGCCCCCGCTGCCAACCCCCACCACCCATGTTGCCGGTAGGGAATGGAGAGCCACAGGGCCCGTGGTACAGGCACAGGTGTGGTTGGGTTGGGGTCTCCGCCTCCCCCACAGTGCATGGCAGCAGGCTCCAGGGTGAGGGGCAGGGCGGGCTGCTGCCACCTGGCTGGGCCAGTTGGGTGGCTGTGGGGGTGGGGAGCCAGGCCGGCAGCCTCCCTGCTCTGCACCCTACCCAGGGCTGGCACTGGCTCCTATTTGGGGTCGGAAGCCCCTGTTCCCAACCTCCTGGTGCCAGGGCCACCCCCTGGTGGGAGGTCACCAGTGTGGGGAGGTGAGGGCTTAGCGCCTGGGTGGCTCCTGTGCGCCCTCGCCTGAGCCCAGCTGCTCCTCAGTGCGAGCACGCCCCGCCGCGGCACCCCTCGCCCTGGCGGTCGCAGCGCCCCGTGCCCGCGCCAGCCCCGGCTCCTGCCTACCTGGGCGGGCTGCCGGCGGGGACCAAGCAGCAGCTGGCAGCGCCAAGACTGCGTCGCCGAGCAGCCCCAGCCTCCCTCCCCACAATGCAGTCGCGTCTAGCCCGTCTCATCCCCGCGGGGCCGGCCGGGCGGTCCAGCCCCTCCCAGCCCGCCCCTTTGCCCGACACTGCAGGGCAGGGCGCTGCTTCCCTCTGCTGGCCGAGGCAGGCATGGCAGAGGACTGACCGCAGGCGAGGGTGGCGGTGCCCCGCCCTCCATATGTGGGCATTCTGTAAGCTTCCACGAAGTGCCTACTAGGTGCTGTCACTAGAGTAACCCGGAAACAGCGTGGTGTGAGTGTTAGCACATTTACTCCTCCCAGCAAGCCTGGCTCACAGGTTGGGAAACTGGAGCACAAGTGTGTCAGAGGCAAGACTACTTGTTGCGGCCAGTGCTGTGGTGCAGTGAGCTAAGCCTCTGCTCGCGGTGCTGGAATCCCTCCCATATGGGCGCCAGTTCAACTCCTGGCTGCTGCTCTTCCAATCCAGCTCTCTGCTATGGCCTGGGAAAGCAGTAGAAGATGGCCCAAGTGCTTGCGCCCCTGCGCCTGTGTGGGAGACCTGGAAGAAGCTCCTGGCTCCTGGCTTTGGATCGGCACAGCTCCAGCCGTTGCGGCCATCGGGGCAGTGAACCAGCAGATGGAAGACCTCTCTCTCTCTCTCTCTCTCTCTAACTCTACCTCTCAAATAAATAAGTCAAATATTTTTTAAAAATTAGAAATAATTTATATACCGCAAGTTCCAGCCATTTAAAAGTGCACAATTCATTTTTTTAAAAGACCATGTGTTAACCACAGGACAGGCCCCCATACTAGACCATCAGGGTAGGTAGCCTCGAAGCATGAAACTTGGCATATGGGTGCCCAGGTCTGCAGTCACAGAGGGGGTTGCATGGTGGGGAGGAGGCAAAGGCAGGAAAAGCCAGGAGACCGTGCAGGTGGGGAGTGGAGGACAGTAAGGCGGAGGTGCCGATGAGGCCGCTGGGCTGTTGAGGCCAGAAGCTGTGTTTGTGCACTGGAGGTGGCACAGGTCACTAACAGGACTTGAAGGGGTCTGGGGATGAGGCCGAGGCAGAGGGACCCACAGGCTGAAGGCCCAGCAGATGTTTAGTTCCTTCGAACACCACAGAATAAAAAAGTTGCCCAGATGTAGGTGTGTCTTTTTTTTAAGAGATTGATTTATTTATTTGAAAGTCAGAGTTAGAGAGGCTGGGGGGGGGTGGGGTGGGGGACACTTCCATCCAATGGATCATTCTCCAAGTGACTGCAATGGCCAGGCTGAAGCCAGGGACCTGAAGCTTCATCTGGGTCTCCCACATGGGTGCAGGGGCCCAAGGTCTTGGGTCATCCTGTGCTGCTTTCCCAGGTGCATTAGCAGGGAGCTGGACTGGAAGTGGAGCAGCAGGGACTTAAAGTGGCATTCATATGGGATGCCGACACCACAGGCAGGGGCTTAGTCCACTATGCCACAGCACTGGCCCCTTCAAGTTTTATCTATTTATTTGAAAGACAGAGAGGAGGGGAGACACACACACACACACACACACACACACAGAGAGAGAGAGAGAGAGAGAGAGAGAGAGAGATCTTCCATCCACTGGTTCACTCCTCAAATACCCCCAGCAGTCAAATCTAGGCCAAGCCGAAGCCAGACACTCCCTCTGGATCTCCTGCATGGGTGGCAGGGTCTCAAGTACTTGAGCTGTTGCCTCTAAGGGTCTGCCTTAGCATCTGGCACTCCGATACGGGATGCAGCTGTGCTAAGCAGCGGCTTAACCGGCTGTGCCACCACAGCTGCCCCTCCCCCTTCCCCAGGCCTATTGTCTGAGGTCGTTTGTCCATGGAGCGCGGTCCATGAGAGGGGTTTGAACCCGAGGACCCAGGCCAGCGCCACACGGATCGTTCCCTTGGTCAGTGCTGTGTCTTCATCAGTGTCCCTACTGAGAGCTGGGGAGGGGAGGTGGCCTTGACTGGCCTGATGCTGTCTCTCTGCCACGAGCGAGGTGTCCTTGATGCTGGAGGAGGACTTGCTGGGTCAAAGAGGACTTGGGCCATCTTCGACTGCTTTCCCAGGCCTTTAGCAGGGAGCTGGATCGGACTTGAACCGGCGTCCATATGGGATGCTGGTGCTGCAGGCGGTGGCTTAACACGCCGCGCCACAGCACCGGCCTCAGCATGAAGCTTCTGCATCTCCATAGCTTCACGAACGTGTGCCTGGCACACCTGGGACTTTTTTCCATTACACAGGGTGTGAAGTGGTATCTTACTGGATTTCAAATTGGCATTGCCCGCGTACTAGTAATATTGGGTCTCTCTTTCTTCCTCTGGGAAATGCCTGTGCATGGCTCTGCTGAGCTTCCTGTGTAGCTTGTCTTTTCCTTTTTATAGCTCTTCTCTGTGTATTCCTCGTAGCAATCCTTCTCCTCCACCTGTGGCTTGTTAGATTGCTCATGGTGTCATCTGATGAACAGTAGGTCTTGATTTTATTTTTTTAAATGTTATTTTATTTACTTGCAAAGGCAGTGTTATGGAGAGGGGAGAGAGAGAAAGAGAATCCTCCATGGGCTGGTTCCCTTGTGCCGCTCTTCCCAGGCACATCAGCAGGGAGCTGGATTAGAAGCGGAGCAGCTGGGACTCGAAGCAGTGCCCATCTGAGATGTCAGCAGCATGTATGCAATGCCTTTACCCACTACGCCACAAGGCTGGCCCAGATCTTAATTTTAACATAGCAGCATTTATCAGTGTGTCTTGTTTAAGAAATCCTCTCCTGGGGCCAGCTCTGTGGAGTAGTGGGTAAAGCTGCCACCTGCAGTGCCGGCATCCCATATAGGAGCCGGTTCAAGTCCAGGCTGCTCCACTTCTGATCTAGCTCTCTTCTTTGGCCTGGGAAAGCAGTAGAAGATGGCCCAAGTCCTCTACACCTGTGTGGGAGACCTGAAGGAAGCTCCTGGCCTCAGATTGGCACAACTCTGGCCATTTCGGCCATCTGGGGAATGAACCAGCGGATGGAAGACCTCTCCCCCTTTCTCTGCCTCTGCTTCTCTGTAACTCTGCCTTTCAAATAAATAAATAAATCTTTAAAAATTAATACAAAGTAATAAAAAGCTCTTTAGAAATCCTCTTGAACTTGTACATAGTGTGAGGTAGGGGTGTTTATTGCCCAGCTCCATGCTTTAGCCTGGTATCGGTCTTGGTACTTGGGGGTCACTTGGCTTCTTTCTCCCTCTCCTCCTCCTTGCTCCCTGCCTCCTCCTCTTCTTCCAAAATGATCTTGCCTGTTTTGGTTCCTTCAGTTCTCTTGTCGAGTTGCACGGGACGCTCTGTTGGGACTTGAGAGGCATTGTGGGCAGATTTTGTTGAACCCTGGGTCACTCCGGAGAAGTCATCGCTGAAACCGAAGGAATGCACTGTCTCTCGGGATCCCGCTCCTCAGAGCCTTTCACTGATTTTTTCTATAAAGGACTCGCATATCATTTGTTCAACTTTCTGCCAGGAACTTGCTTTTTTATGCGAGTGTAAACGCTCTCTTCTATTTCATTTCTTTTTGGAGAATGTGTTGCTGGTGTATAGAGAAACAGAGGCTTGTTTAGGATACGGATTTTCTACCAAGTAGCTTTATCTACTCTCATATTAACTGCAAGAATTGCCTTTGGAGTGTCCTTGTGGATTCGCTTTGGTTTTCTGCTTATACAATTGTATCATCTGCAAGTAGCAATCATTTTGTTTCTTCTCTTGCAGTCCTTTTAACCTTTTCTTTTTTCTTAAAAAGACATTTCCATTTATCTATTTCCCTCTTAAAATAATATTTTGTAGGCCGGCGCCGCGGCTCACTAGGCTAATCCTCTGCCTGTGGTGCCGGCACCCCGGTTTCTAGTCCCGGTTGGGGCACTGGTTCTGTCCCGGTTGCCCCTCTTCCAGGCCAGCTCTCTGCTGTGGCCTGGGAGTGCAGTGGAGGATGGCCCAAGTGCTTGGGCCCTGCACCCCATGGGAGACCAGGAAGAAGCATCTGGCTCCTGGCTTCGGGTTGGTGTAGCACGCCGGCCGCAACGCGCCAGCCATAGTGGCCACTTGGGGGATGAATCAACGGAAAAAGGAAGACCTTTCTCTCTGTCTCTCTCACTGTCTAACTCTGCCTGTCAAAAAAATAATATTGTGTATATTATTTATTTGAAATACCGTGTTACAGAGAGACAGGGACAGAGGGAGAAAGAGATCTTCCATCCTCTGCTTCACTCCTCAAATGGCTGCAACAGATGGAGTTGGGCCAGGCCGAAGCCAGGAGCCCTGAATTGCATCCAGGTCTCCCACATGGGTACAGGAGCCCCAGCACGTGGGCCATCTTCTGCTGCTCCTTCAGGCATATTAACAAGGAGCTGGATAGGATGGGAAGCTGGCATTGCAGGTGGGGGCTTAAACCACCGCAGGGGCCGGCGCTGTGGCATAGCCGGTAAAGCCACCGCCTGCAGTGCCTGCATCCCATATGGGCGCCAGTTCGAATCTCAGCTGCTCCACTTCCGATCCAGCTCTCTGCCATGGCCTGGGAAAGCAGTAGAAGATGGTCCAAGTCCTTGGGCCCCTGCACCCACATGGGAGACCCGGAAGAAGCTCCTGGCTTCAGATTGGCACAGCTCTGGCTGTTGCAGCCATTTGGGGAGTGAACCAGTGGATGGAAGACCTCTCTCTCTCTCTCTCTCTCTGCCTCTGCCTCTGCCTCTCTCTCTGTAACTCTGTCTTTCAAATAAATAAATAAATAAATCATTTTTTAAAAAAGGAAGTCATGAAGCATGTGATTAAAAAAAAAAAAAAAAAACCACTGTGCTACAATGCCGGCCTCCTAAATTATTATTTTCCCTCCTTCTTCTTCCTCCTCCTCTCCTTCTTCTTCTTTGTTATTTTTTTCTCTTTTTCCCTCTATTTCTTCTTGAGTGAGATTTTTTTTTGAAAATATTTTATTTATTTATTTGAGAGGCAGAATTACAAAGAGAGAGAACTAGAGACAGAGATCTTCCATCCGCTGGTTCACTCCCCAAATGGCCACAATGGCCAGAGCTGTGCCAATCTCGAGCCAGGAGCCAGGAGCTTCTTCCAGGTCTCCCACATACATGCAGAGACCCAAGGCCTTGGGCCATCTTCCACTGCTTCCCCAGGACATAGCAGGGAGCTGGATGGGAAGAGGAACAGCCAGGACTTGAACTGGCGCCCATATGGGATGCCGGCACTGCAGGTGGTCGCTTTACCCAGTATGCCAGTGCGCGGGCCCGAGTGAGATGTCTTTGTTGTGGTAGTTTCAGTGCGCAGTTGAGTGGTGTGAGTCATGTTCACGTTGTTGTCAAGCAGAGTCCCACAGCTTCGCACCCTGCAGATACGAAACTGTCCCCATTAAACAGCTCCCCTTCCCCTCCCAGCCCTTGGAAACCATCAGTCTACTTTCCTTTTTTAAAGTTGTATGAGTTTGTTTATTTGAGATGCAAAAAACAGAGTCAGAGGACAGAGCTCCCACGTGCTGCTTCACTCCCCAGAGGGCTGCAACAGCTGGAGCTGGGCCATGCCCACGGTGGGAGCGGGGAGCCCAATCCAGGACCCTTGTGGGGCTGGTAGGGACCCAGCCACTTGGGCCACCACTGCTGCCTCCCAGGGTCCACATTAGCCAAAAGCTGGACCCGGGAGTGGGGCCAGGCCTGGAATCCAGGCACTTTGCTAGGGGATGCGAGCGTCCCAGCGGGCAGCTTAAGCACTGCTGGGCCATCTGTGTCTGGCTTATGTCACTGAGCGTAATGTCCTCAAGCTTAACACCCCAGGATTTCCTGCCCTTTGATGGCTAATTAATAGTCCATTTAGTTTGTCCCTTGGACGTTTGAGTGCTCTGTGCCTCTTGCACTGTGAGCGCTGCTACTGTGAGCATGCTTTCGCTACTTGGGGTACACGCCCACGCGCGGGATTGCTGGGCCACACGCTAGTCCTCTCTTTCTTTCTCTCTTTCTTTCTCTCTTTCTTTCTCTCTTTCTTTCTCTCTTTCTTTCTCTCTTTCTTTCTCTCTTTCTTTCTCTCTTTCTTTCTGGCAGAGTGGACAGTGAGAGAGAGAGACAGAGAGAAAGGTCTTCCTTTGCCGTTGGTTCACCCTCCAATGGCCGCCGCGGCCGGCGCGCTGCGGCCGGCGCACCGCGGCCGGCGCACCGCGCTGATCCGATGGCAGGAGCCAGGAGCCAGGTGCTTTTCCTGGTCTCCCATGGGGTGCAGGGCCCAAGCACCTGGGCCATCCTCCACTGCACTCCCTGGCCACAGCAGAGGGCTGGCCTGGAAGAGGGGCAACCGGGACAGAATCCGGCGCCCCGACAGGGACTAGAACCCGGTGTGCCGGCGCCGCTAGGCGGAGGATTAGCCTAGTGAGCCGCGGCGCCGGCCGCTAGTCCTGTTTCTAGTTTCTTGAAGCCCCTGCATTCTGTCTTCCACAGCAGTCGCACCACTTTCCACTCCCACCAGCAGTGCACCAGCGTTCCAGTTCTTCCGCCCCCTCGTCCCAGTTTGAAGCCTTGGCACCCCTGGCAAACATCTGACCATAGTGCCTGGCGTTGTGGTGCAGCAAGTCAAGGCACTGCTTGCAAAGCCAGCACCTCCTATCGGAGCACTGGTTAGAGTCCCAGCTAAAGGCAATGGAAGATGCCCCAAGGACCTGGGCCCCTGCACCCATGTGGGAGACCCAGATGAAGCTCCTGGCTCCTGGCTCCTGAACCAGATCTTCCTGTTACAGTCATCTGGGGAGTGAACCAGTGGATGAAGATCTGTCTGTGTGACTTTCAAATAAATAAAGAAATCCTTTTTAAAAAAATCTGGCTATATATTCAAGAGTTTATTTTTCTACTCCCTATTCTATTGTTAAAAGATTTATTTATTTACTTGAAAGGCAAAGTGACAGAGAGATAGAGAGGCAGAGGATGCTTCACTCCCCAAATGCCCACAGCACCCAGGGCTAGGCCAGGCTGAAGTCAGGAGCCTGGAACTCCATCGGGGTCTCCCATGTGGACGGCAGGGGCCCAGGGTGTGCCTTCAGAGGAAGCCGAATGGCAAGTGCAGTCAGGACTCAGTCCCAAGCACTCCAATACACGAGGCAGGTATCCAAAGCTATGGCTTAACCCAATGCACTGCCCCTTACCTTTTTAAATTTTTTAAAAAGATTTATTTTTATTTATTTGAAAGACAGAGTTAGAGAGAGAGAGAGAGAGAGAGAGAGAGAGGTCTTCCATCTGCTGGTTCACCCCGCAGATGGCTGCAAGGGCCGGAGCTGTGCCCAAAGCTAGGAGCCAGGAGCTTCTTCCAGGTCTCCTATGTGGGTGCAGGGGCCCAAAGACTTGGGCCATCTTCTACTGCTTTTTCAGGCCATAGCAGAGAGCTGGATTGGAAGAACAGCAGCCAGGACTAGAACCGGCGCCCATATGGGATGCTGGCGCTTTAGGCCAGGGCATTAACCTGCTGCGCCATAGCGCCGATCCCACTCTTTTAATTTTTAAAAAATAATTTTTATTTATTTGCGTCAGAGTGACAGACAGAGGGAGAGACACAGAGAAAGAGATCTTCCATCTGCTGGCTCCTCCCAAGTGCCCATAAACAGCTAAGGCTAGGCCAGGCTGAAGCCAGGAGCCAAGATCTCCATCCTGTGGCCAGGGCTTGGCCAGATGGAAGCCAGGAGCCAGGAGCTTCATCTGGGTTTCCCACAGCATGTGGGCCATCTTCCGCTGCTTTGCCAGGTGCATTAGCAGGCAGGTGGATCAGAAGTGGAGCAGCCGGGACTCGAACCAGTGCTGCAGACGATGGCTTAACCCGCTGTGCCCCAGCGCAGGCCCCCTTAGTGTGGTTTTGAAGTCACCTGGTGTGTGGGCATCTGCCAGTTATCGCATTTCTACACAGCTTCTAAGTGGAGGGTTTTCCCGCTGACAATTTATTTTTCTCAGCTTCGCCAATTAGTCCTTTTTTTGTCTCCCGCGTCAAGGTTGCAGATAGGGGAGGCAAAGAAGCAGGCAGACTACCAGAGTTTTGGAATTTGCTTTTCTCAGATCCCCCGGTTAAACCGTCACTGTCTCCCACCTCCCATCTCTATGATCTTTGTATTTCTGTGGCATGCATTGTAAGGTCTCCTCTTTCATTTCTGGATTGGTCTGAGTTCTCTCTCTCCACGTAAAGATTTATCTTCTCAAAAAACCAACTCTTAGGGGCTGCTGTTCTTCCGCAGCAGGTTAAAGACACCGGCACTGGGGTCAGCGCTTGGCATAGCAGTTTAAGCTGCCATGTGCAGTGTGGCATCCCATATGGGCGTCAGTTCGAGTCCCAGCTGCTCCACTTCCGATCCAGCTCTCTGCTATGGCCTGGGAAAGCAGGAGAAGATGGCTCAAGTCCTGGGGCCCCTGCACCCATGAGGGAGACATGGAAGGAGCTCCTGGCTCCTGGCTTCAGATCAGCACAGCTCCGTCTGTTGTGGCCAACTGGGGAGTGAACCAGCGGATGGAACACCTCTCTCTCTCTGCCTCTGCCTCTCAGATAAATAAATACATGTTTAAAAAAAAAGAAAGAAAGACACCAGCATCCTGTACGAGTGTCGGTTTGAGTCGGCTGCTTCACTTCCAGTCCGGTTCCCTGCTAATGGGCCTGGGAAAGCAGCAGGTGGCCCAGTCCCTTGGGCCTCTGCTACCCATGTGGGACCTAAGTGGAGTTCCAGGCTCCTGGCTTTGACCTGGCATAGCCTCAGCTATTGCAGCCATTTGGGGGAGTGAACCAGTGGATAAAGATTCTCTCTCTCTCTCTCTCTCTCTCTCTCTCTCTCTCTCTCTTTTTCTCTGTCACTCTGCCTTTCAAATAAACAAAATAAACCTTTTTAAAAAGCAACTCTTGGTTTCATTAATATTTTCTATCGTTTTCCATTCTGTATTTGGTTGATTTTTGTCATGATCTGTTGCTTGGTTCCTTCTGCCGACTTTGCCTTTGGGCTTAGCTTTGTTCTTTGGCTGGCTGCTTCTACCCTCTCAGAACTGCTTTTGCTGCATTCCAGGAGTTTTGCTGTGTTGTGCTTCCGTTTTCATTTGTGTCAAGACATTTCTGGGTCTCTCTTTTTAGTTTCTTCTCTGACCCACTGGTTGTTCGGACAGGTGGGTATTACCAATTTTCCTTCTGTTCTTGGTTTCTCCTTTCACACCGTTGTGCTCAGGAGAGATGATTGATTGCTATGATTTCCATCATCCTGACTTAGCTGACTTGCTTGGCGATGTGTCCTGGAGAATGTTCTGCGAATGTCTGCTGGGGCCGTTATGCAAGTCATGGAGGGAACTCCTCACTTTATATAAATGGAATCATACCAGACATATTTGCTGTGGCAGCCTTCCAAGTTGATGCACACACTAGTTGTTTTTTTTTTTTTAACAACAAAAATTTCTCTTTGCAAATGTCTGTTGATTTATTTTCTAACCCAGATCACTTATTGGCTTGTCTTGCTTCAGCTTGTCTTGTTATCATAACGGGAGACACACGTCAGAAATAGCCCCATCGGGTGATTTCCTTTTTCAGAGTTGCTAGGCGGCCTAAATGTGGCACCTTTATTTAGTGGGCCATTAAGCCCGTAACTATCAAGCAAGTGAGAAATGTGGCATCACAAAAATTAAACTAGAAAGAAGGAAGGGGCAAGGAGGTGTCGGATTCTTTGAATTGCGTCTAGGAGCTACATGGGACTTGATATCTTTATAGTAATAATAAAATTTAAAAATAGACAAAAACATTGTCTTTACTCATATATGCACACAACTACTGTGGGTGAACTGAAAATATTGTCTTTCTAGAACATTATTTGAGGACAATGCCTTTTCAGAGACATTGGTACTCAAACTTGCTTTATAACAGAATGACAGATCAATCTTTAATTTATTTTTTAAAGATTTATTCATTCCTTTATTTATTTGAGAGATAGAGTAATGGTGGAGGGGAGAGAGAGAGAGAGATCTCTTCTATCCACTGGTTCATTCCCCAAGGTGAAGCCACGAGCCAAGAACCCTATCTAGGTCGTAGCAGGCACATTATCAGGGAACCGGATTGGAAGTGGAGGAGCTGGGACTTGAACTGGTACCCATATGGGATGCTGGTGTCCCAGGCAGTGACTTAACCCACTGCACCATAACCCCTGCCCTATAACCTTTTTAATTTATCTCTTTTTAAAATGATTTTTAAAAAAATTTTTAAAAAGATGTACTTTTTTTATTTGAGAGGTAGAATTACAGAGAGAGGGAAAAGCAGAGAGAAAGGTCTTGCTTCCCCTGGTGCACTCCCCAAATGGCCAAACAGCTGGAGCTGGGCCAATCCAAGAAGCCAGGAACCTGGAGCTACTTTTGGGTCTCCCAGACAGGTGCAGGGGCCCAAGCATTTGGGTCATCTTCACTGCTTTCTCAGGCCATCAGCAGAGAGCTGGATCGGAAGAGGAACAGTCAGGACTGGAACCAGCGCCTGTATGGGATGCCGGTGCCACAGGCGGAGGCTTAGCCCACCATACTACAGCGCCGGCCAAAGAACAATTTATTTTATTTGAAAGGCAGACTGACAGAGACAGAGAGGAGAGACTGAGAGAGTGATTTTCCATCCACTGGCTTACTCTCCAAATGTCTGCAACAGACAGGGCTAAGCCAGGTGGAAGCTAGGAGCCAGGAACTCCATCCAGATCTCCCACGTGGGTGGCAGGGACTCAAGTACATGGTCATCGTCTGCTGCTTTCCCAGGCGCATTAGCAGGGAGTGGGATTGGAAGAGGAGCAGCCGGGATTAGAACCAGTGTTCCCATCTGGGATGCCGTTGTCAAAGGCAGCAACCTAATCTGCTACTCCACAATACAGGCCCCTGTATCTTTCTTCAAAAGCTGATTTCCATTCATTGCTGATTTCCATTCATCTGTTTGAAAAGATACTGGCAGATTTGGTAGCCTAAAGCTGATGTCTTTTTAAAATTTTTTACGTATTTTGGGGCCGGTGCCATGGCACGGTAGGTTGATCCTCCACCTGCGGCTCCAGCATCCCATATGGATGCCAGTTCGAGTCCCGGCTGCTCCTCTTCCGATCCAGCTCTCTGCTTGGCCTGGGAATGCAGTGGAAGATGGCCCAAGTCCTTGCGCCCTTGCATGCACGTGGGAGACCAGGAGGAAGCTCCTGGCTCCTGGCTTCAGATCAGCCCAGCTCCAGCCGTTGTGGCCATTTGGGGGGTGAACCAATGGACGGAAGACCTTTCTCTCTGTCTCTCTCTCACACAGTAACTCTACCTCTCAAGTAAATAAATAAAATATTAAAATTTTTTTACATATTTATTTGAGAGACATAGAGACAGAGTTTTCTTTCTTTCTTTTTTTTTTTTTTTTGACAGGCAGAGTGGACAGTGAGAGAGAGAGACAGAGAGAAAGGTCTTCCCTTGCCGTTGGTTCACTCTCCAATGGCCGCCGCAGCCAGCGCGCTGCAGCCAGCGCACCGCGCTGATCCGATGGCAGGAGCCAGGTGCTTCTCCTGGTCTCCCATGGGGTGCAGGGCCCAAGGACTTGGGCCATCCTCCACTGCACTCCTGGGCCACAGCAGAGAGCTGGCCTGGAAGAGGGGCAACCGGGACAGAATCTGGTGCCCTGACCGGGACTAGAACCCAGTGTGCCGGCGCCGCAAGGTGGAGGATTAGCCTAGTGAGCCACGGCGCCGGCCGAGACAGAGTTTTCATCCACTGGTTCACTGCCCAAATGCCTGCACTTGTGGGGAGATGCCACAGCCAGGAGCTGGGAACTCAATCCTGGTCTCCCATGTGGTTGAAACACAACTGCTTGAGCTGTCAGTGCCGCCTTCCGGGGTCTGCATTAGCAGGGAGCTGGAGTCAGGAGCCGGAGTCAGGAGCCGGAGCCGAACACCAAACCTTGGCACTCTGGTGTGGGAAGGGGGCATCTTAACTACTAGGGAAATGCCTGCCCCTGAAGCTGATGTGGTTAAAAGCACATGACAACAAGAAGATTCCAGAGCGATTGGGAAGAAGCCACGGGGAGTCCCAATGGCATCGCCAGAAGTCCCGTCTCGCCATTCCTAAAGACAGTGGCCGAACGCGTTAGAACACGTGTTGTGTTGGGGCCCCCGTGGAAGGGGTGGACATACTCAGGGCGCTGCTTGGGTAGTTCCCGCACACCCTGAGGCTCTTTGGTGACAACGCGCAGGCCCTCACACGGAAGACCATCATGTACCCGGGAATGTTCGTCCATGGTGAGGCCCCACCGCGAAGATGGCTATCAAGGACACAGTGACCACAGCCCTGCAAAGACCACAGCACCTGCGTCATTGACCTTAAAGTCAACAACTGCTCTTCTGGAGCGTGAGTGATCACACTTTCCACACAATAGCCTTGGCAATGGCTGCATCTCAGCCGGCATCTGTGCACTGCCTCAACCGAGTTAACAGCTTCCAGATCCCTCCCACCTGTTAGCAGGGGGTGCAGCTCTTTCAACAGCAGCCCGGTCCATCACAACCACTCTTCCTTACGTTTTATTTTATTTTATTTTATTTTATTTTATTTTATTTTATTTTTTTAACATTTATTTATTAGAAAGGCAGAGCTACAGAGAGGCAGAGGCACAGAGAGGCAGGTCTTCCATCCACTGGCTCACTCCCCAGATGGCTGCAATGGCTGGAGCTGCACCCATCCAAAGCCAGGAGGCAGGAGCTTCTTCCAGGTCTCCCATGCAGGTGCAGGGGCCCAAGGACTTGGGCCATCTTCTCCTGCTTTCCCAGGCCACAGCAGAGAGCTGGATCGGAAGAGGAGCAGCTGGGTCTAGAACTGGTGCCCATATGGGATGCCGGCATGGCAGGCGGTGGCTTTACCCGCTACGCCACAGCGCCGGACCCCTTATGTTTTATTGAGAAATAAGACGTGGGCATCTTTAAAGGCACAGTGTGGTGTGAGGGTGCAATGATCATCTCAAGATCTTAGGTATCTGTCACCTCACTCATTTGTCATTTTGTTGTGAAGAGAACATTTAGAATCCTCTCTTCCAGGGATCTTGAACTACGTGATATAGTGTTGTTAACGATACTCAAACAGCGACCAAGATGTGCAGGGCACAGGCTGGTGTTGGGGTGCAGCGAGTTCAGCTGCCACTTGCGACGCCAGCATCCTGTATCGGAATGCTGCTTCAAGTCCTGGCGGCTCTAGTTTCCTGCTAATACTATCTGGGAAGGCAGCAGAAGATGGCCCAAGTACTTGGGTCTCTGCCACACACGTGGGAAACCTGGATGGAGCTCCAGTCTCCTGGGTTAGGCCTAGCCCAGCCCTGGTCGTTGAGGCCATTTGGGAAATAAACCAGCAGACGGAAGATCTCTTTGTCTCTCTGTCTCTCTATCCTCTCCCACCCCCCATCACTCCACCTTTCAAATAAATAAATAAATTCATATTTAAGAACGGGGCCCGGCAGGGGGGAGAGGCTGTGTTGTGGCATAGCCGGTAAAGCCGCCACCTGTGATGCCGGCATCCCATATGGGCGCCAGTTTGAGTCTCAGCTGCTTCACTTGTGGTCCCGGCTGCTCCATTTCCGATCCAACTCCCTGCTAACAGCCTGGGAAAGCAGTGGAAGATGTCCCAAGTATTTGGGCCCCTGCCACCCAGATAGAAGACCTGGAAGAAGCTCCTGGTTTTGGCCTGGCCCAGCCCTGGCTGCTGTGGCCATTTGAGATGGAAGATCTCTCTCTCTACTTGTGCCTCTCCCTCTCTGTAACTGCCTTTCACACAAATAAATAAATCTTTTCTTTTCTTGAAAAAACAAATGGTGTACAGAGGCTGGGGCTGGTGTTGGGGCGCTGGTTAAGCTGCCGGTTCAAGTCTTGGCTGCTCTATTTCCAATCTAGTTTCCTGTTAATGTGCTTGGGCAGGTACCAGAAGATGGTCCAAGTACTTGGGCCCCTGTCAGCCACGTGGGAGACCCAGATGGAGTTGCAGGCTCCTGGCTTCAGCCTGGCCCAGCCCTAGCGGTTGCAGCCATCTGTCTTTCTGTCTGTGTCCTCTCTCTTCCTGCCCCCTGCCCCTGCCCCTGCCCCGCCCCGTGACTGTTCTCAGCCCTGGTAACACTGTGGCCCACACTCTGTCCATCCGTCAAGGCTGGTCGCCCTGGGAGAGCCCCAGCTCACACAGGCCCCCAGGCTGCTCCCTCCTGGGGAGGTTTTGCCTTCAGGCTCCGTGGCAGCAGCTGGGTTGCAACCTCCCCGGGAAGCGCCCGGGGGAACGTGCTGGGAGCCAGCCCCCCCACAAGGCCTCTGAGGAAACTGCTGCCTCCAAGTCGTTTTACTATCACCACTTTTAAGTGCTTATTTATTTATTTTCATCTATCTGAAAGGCAGAGAGAGAGAGGGAGAGCGAGAGCGAGAGCTCTTTCACCTGCTGGTTCACTCCCCAAATGGCCACAATGGCAGGGGTTGGGCCACTTTGAAGCCAGGAACCGGGAGCTTCATCTGGGTCTCCTGTGTGGGTACAGGGGTGCAGAGACTTGAGCTGTCGTCTGCTGCTTTCCAAGGCACACAAGCAGGGAGCTGGCTCAGAAATGGAGCAGCCGGGACTCAACAATGCTGGTGTCCCCAGCGGGCCTTAACCTGCTGCACTCATCCCTGGTGCCTCCAATTCTCTGCTGCTGGCTGCCCCCCCCCAAGTATCCAAAAATGTGTTTTGAACTGCAGAATTGATACACTTTTAAAAAAACTATTTTATTTATTTATTTGAGAGAGAGAGTTACAGAGAGATGCAGAGACACAGAGAAAGGTCTTCCATCTGCTGGTTCACTCCCCAGATGGCCACAACAGCCAGAGCTGTGCTGATCTGAAGCCAGGAGCTTCTTCCAGGTCTCCCACGTGGGTGCAGGGACCCAAGGACTTGGGCCATCTTCTACTGCTGTCCCAGGCCATGGCAGAGAGCTGGATTGGAAGTGGAGCAGCCGGGACTCGAACTGGCACCCATATGGGATGCCAGCACTGCAGGTGGAGGATTAACCCACTGTGCCACAGCGCCGGCCCCTAGAATTGATACACTTTTTGCTAGTGTATAACTGAGGCCACCAACACAATTTTGGCAAGTGATTATTACATATAAAGGTAAAATTGGTTGGTTTGTATCTCTTTTCCTGAGACATGGAGGTGGGTGTGTGAACTTGATTCACGGAGATAGTGTGTTCCAGTCCCTGGAGTTGGTGCTAGGGTACAAAATGACCTCTTTGAGACTGGCTTCATATACGTTGGCGGGAAGCGTGTGTGTCCTGGTGCAAAGAGCGCTGGGAAGAGGCAGGCCCGTGTGTGAGCGTGTGCAAAAGCCCTAAGTGATGTCATTCTTTCATTCCGTTAATGGTCATTGAGGATCTGGTGGCAGACAATGAAGGATGTGGTGAGGGCGAACCCCATAGCTCTGCTGGGGGGACCAGAAGGGAAGTCAGTGAGTTGAGTTTCTGGTCTGTGAGCTTGAGGGTTCATCAGAAGAAACAAGCCATCAGAGTTCGTCACCATCAAAACTGAATGGCAGGGGCTGGCGTTGTGGCTCAGTGGGTTAGCTTGCCACCTGCAACTCTGTCATCCCATAGGGGCGCCAGTTCGCGTCCCGGCTTCTCCACTTCCCATCCAGTTCCCTGCTGTGGCCTGGGAAAGCAGCAGAAGATGGCTCAAGTCCTTGGGCCCCTGCACCCACGTGGGAGACCCAGAACTCCTGGCTCCTGGCTTCAGACCCACCCAGCTCCAGCCATTGGAGCCATTCGGGGAGTGAACCAGCGGATGGAAGACCTCTCTCTCTCTCTCTCTAACTCTGCTTTGCAAATAAATAAATAAATCTTAAAAAAAAAACACTGAAATGCAAAGAGCACTCACTGAGCATCTGTTTCGTACAACAGTGGAAAGCGAGAACAGTCTTCCTTTAAGTGTAGCCCGTGCGGGAGGAGAGGCACCAGTGTTCTCACACTTCCGTGGATTGGGAGCTCAGGTAGGGGCTGAGGCTGCTTCTGGATGCGGCTCAGAGGTCTTGGTCCCTCCCTGCATGGGCCTCTCAGGCCGTGACTGCCACCTTCCCCCTTCCGGAACTGGAATGAGACAAGGATGTCTGCAGTCACTCCTTCTTTTATTATTATTATTTCTGTTTATTTAAATGATTCGCGAAAGTAGAGCAGCTAGGACTAGAACCGGTGCCCCATGGGACGCCGCTGTGTCAAAGGCAGCGGCTTTACTGCTACGCCACATCACCGGCCCCGTGGTTGTTTCTTTCTGGCCATGCCTGGTCTGACAGTTCAGCAGGCTGGAAGGCCAAGATCAAGGTGCCAGCAGGCTTGCTCTCCTGAGGCTGCTCCCCTTGGCTGCTGGCCTCACAGGGCCCCTGGTGCCTTCCGCCGCTTTTCCAGTTGGCTCTGATCTCTAAAGTCAGAGCCAAGGGCAAGTCTGATCCGCTGCTTGTTTTCCAGCTTCCATTTTTCACAGTTGCACTCCCTTCCCTCCCATTTCAGAGCCGTTTGCAGCAATAAGGGCTAAAGCCATGTTTAAGCTCCTGTGCTTCCCCGTAGTTACACCACCACCACCCCCCTTCCTTCCTGGTGTTGTTTATTTGCGTTTTTCTCTGCTTTCATTCTTGCCAGGGGAGCGTTCGTCTCCCCGCTTTCAAAGCAACGCCTTGCGCTGCGAAGGCTCTGTCTTCTCGCGCATCCTCGTGAGTTCGTGAGTTTCGGCTGTGTTGAGTTCCTTCTTCTGCCGTCTTGCGTCTTGCGTCTTGCGGTCGGGAGCCCTTTCTGCTGCTGTCTGCCTTCCTCCTTTTAAGGCTATAAGCTTCCCCGGCAGCTTTCCTAGGCTGGGTTTTCACTGTTGCTCGGTTCTAAACGCTTTCAGATTTTCATTGGAATACTTGGACCAATGCATTACCTGCAAGTGTGCTAGTTAGTTTAAATTTGCAAAATCTGGGATGAGTCCCTTACGTGCTATCAGTTTCTCCTCTTGCGGCTGGAGAACTGGGGCTGAGGATCGCGAAGCTCTGACTGTCTGTTGAGACTTGTTTTGCAGCCCGGGGCGTGGGGCATCTCAGCAGATGTTCGAAGTGACTCTGAAAACAAAGTGTCCCCTCTGCTTTTTGGATGCTTGTTCGCGTGTTTCCCATGTTCTCACTAATTCTGTCTGGTTGAACTATCATGTCCAGCGAGAGGTGGTATGATTTACTGTGGAGAATCTACTACTTTATTCATTTTTCCTTTGCTCCTTTTCTTTTGGTTTTATACTCATTCATGGCCCCATTATGAGTGGTCATTGTGCAGTGACCTCTTTAATCCTACTTGTGATTTTGCCCCTGAAGCTCACTTTGTCCAGTATTCTCTTCTCTCTGCCTCCCCTGGGATCCGGAACAAATCCTAACTTCACAATGTAGATAAAGCACAGTCTGTTCTCGGCCCCCTACCGGAAGCCCAAGCACCTCTCCCCAGGCTGTCCATACCGGGAGTCCCACGCCTGCTGCTGCTCTGCCTGCCCTGCTGTCGCTGCACACCAGCCTCATGGCAGCTGCACCTTCCCCTCAGACCTGCCCTCCCCTGGGGCTGCCCCTCCTGGCCAAGGGCACCAGTGCCCCAGCCCTCCCAGCCAAAGCCCAGGGCCCTCACCTCGCCTCCTCTGCCACAGGCTCCTCTCCCTTCCCTACCTAGCGTCTGTCAAGGGCTTTTGTTACAGATTTATTTATTCAAAAGGAAGAGTCTCTCTCTCTCTCTCTCTCTCTCTCTCTCTCTCACGCACACACACACACACACCTTCCATCCCCTGGTTCATTCCTTAGCACGGCCTGGCCTACCCAGGAGCCAGGAACTCCATCTGGGTTTCCTATGTGGGTGGCAGGGCCATCCTCTGCTGCCTGCCATGCACATTAGCAGGAAGTGGGATCTGAAGTGCGGAGCAGACAGGACTGAAACCAGGCACTCTGAAATGGGATGCAGGTTTGCCAAGCAGTGGCTTCATCTGCTTTGCCATAACGCACACCCCACATGCACAGCCCTCTCATCTCCGTCTATCCATGCATCCACTCATCCCTCCCTCCCTCTAGCCATCTATATGCACTTATCTGCTCATCTATCATCCACCCTCTTTCTAGAATCATCTGCAATTTAGCTGTCTATAAGCAAGGATTTATTCATCTGTCATCAATCACCTATCTCCCTATCATTTATCTATACTCATTCATCTATAATCTATCACCTACCAAACATCCATCTTCCATCTCTCTCTCTACCATCGCTGTTTCTCTGTCTGCCTGTCTGTCTATCTATCTATCAATCATCTATTCGTCTGCCATGGGTTGAATATGATTTGTCCCCTCTCAAACTCTTGGTGAAATGTGACTGTGGCAGAGTTGGGAGATGCGGGCTATTTTCACTTATTTTTTGAGGTGAAATTCCTTCTCAACTACCCCATGCAGTGTTCAACAAATCCACAGTATTGGGCAACCTCTCCTCCGTAGCTCTGTGGCTCCGTAGCTTGCATCTCCCCAGAAGGCAACCCTGGACCCTTTAAGCAGTCCCTTTTCCTTTGCCCCCGCCCTCCACCCCAGTAACCATGAATGCAGCATGGGATGTGTGACGTCACCAAGCATGACTTCAGGGTGCAGCCCTGCTATTTCAGGGCTCACTCATGGCCCGTTCCATGGACATGCCCTACACTGTCCATTCAGCTGTCACTGGACGCTTGGGCTGCTACGGGCATTCATGTATCCGTGTTTGGTTGCATGGCTGTTCTGAGTTCTCTTGGGCGTGAAGTGAGGTGGGGCACGCTGAGCCCATGGAACCTCCGTGCCTGGCTGTCTAGGGCTGGCTCTCCTCAGCTGCCCATGCCCATGCCAGCCCAGCTCCTCCCTCCCCTCATCCTGCTCCTGATTCACCCCTGGCCTGGCACAAGCAGTGCCCTCTTCCTAGGTCTAGAAGCACGAGCATCCTGCCTGGGTCTCAGCTTAGCCAGCTCCCAGCTCCTTGCCTGCTGGCCTCATTCCTGGGGCTCCCCCCAGCCACCCTTGCTTTGCAGCTTCTGTCGGAGGGTGCCTGGGGGGCAGGGAGCCTGCAGTGGTCCCCTGCCCCCAGCACTGGGCTCAGCCAATAGTTCTTAGGAAGTGGCCTTGTGGGCTCAGGCTCAGGGCCTCATTCATCTCCCCACAGCGGCCTGGAGGCTTAGGCTGCCTCCTTCCCTTAAACTCACCCTTTCTGCCCCTCCCCCTCTCCCCAAAGCAGACACTGAGGCTGGGAGGCAGGACTGCATTTTCCACAGAAGTCTTTACTGAGGGGACCGAGGGAGCACCCAGCCCGAGGGCTGAGGGCCAGGAAAGGCACATGGCGGTGGGGTCTCCCTTTGGAGTGAGGGCTGGTGCCCCCTGCCGACCCCTCTTTGGCACTGAGCTGGGAACACGGCGCCCTCACTCTGGCCCGGCCCCAGTGGCGGCTGGCAGTGTAGGCGGGCAACAGGAGCCGCCACGGGCCTCTGAGGCAGGGCAACGTGGAGGGAACGCGGTGGCCACCTCCCTTGTGGCAGGTGCTCCCGCCGGCAACTGCCACGGCTACAAACAGAGACTCCAATAAATTAGGCTGGAGGGACAGAGGGACCGGCTCTCTGTGCAACTTCTCCGGGGCTCCTTGGGGCCCCTGGCGGGGAGGGGAGGGGAGGGGAGGGTGCAGACGAGGGGCTCTGTCTGACCAGGGTTCCTATCTGTTGGCTTCCGTGGCAGGAAGTGCGTCCTGTGGGACAGCAGCCTTGGTTGGTCACCCTGGGGGATGGCCACAGGGATGGACCATGGAGTCTTCGAGGGACTGAAGAGGTAATGGGCTCAGGCCTGGGCCTCCCCAGGCCTCTGCCCTGTTCCAGAGAAAAGTACAGGACCCAGGAATTGGGGAGCAGCCCCCGGGGCGAGGGATGAGGGATGTGGGCTGGTGGCAGGGGCATCTAGGCTCGCTGGGGTCTTCAGGGAAGGGCGGCGGGAGGCGGAGCTGGGGCCATGGGGGAGGCATGCAGGGGCGGGCTGAGGGCAAGGGGGATGGTGGGGGGTGTTTCTGCTTCCTTCATGTGATCCGAGAGCTTGGGGACAGGCTCGGGGCTGTGTGGTCAGGCCCTCCGTCAGGTGGGGACCCCAGGGCCCGGGAGGCTGGGGTTCGCCAGCTGGCCTGGGGTCACGGCCTCGCCCAGGATCTGGCACAGCTCCTGGAGGCGTCGCTGCATCTTGGGGATGCCGGCCAGCTGCTGCTCCAGCCGCTGCTTCTCCTCGGTCAGGCTCAGGCGGGCGGCCGAGTCCAGCTTCTCAAACTTCCAGCCTCCTTCCCCGTCAAACTGGAGCAGGTGTGTGTGGTACTTCCTAGCCAGGAGAGAGACGAGGATGCGGGCGGCCCAGGGAGGGGTCCTCCTCTCCCGGGGAGTAGCCCCCTGCCTCCAGCTGCAGGCCCGGAGAGGTGCCTACCACAGGGAGGGCCGGTGCGTGATGGACAGCAGTGCGATGCCGGCGTCCTTGGCCGCCTGGAAGATCTTGCCTTCCACGTCGATGCTTACGGCGCTGGTGCATTCATCCAGGAGCGCGTACTTGGGCCTTGGGTGTGAGGACCGGGATGTGGGGAGAGGGTGCAGCCCGTCAGCTGCCTGACCCCTGCCACCCAGCCCCAGCCCCAGCCCCCGCCCCAGCCCCAGAGCTGCAGAGGGAAGCCGATCCGGCGTTCGTCTCGCTGCCGGCACGGCCCACAGCACTCACTTGTGGTAGAACATGCGGGCCATGCCGATCCTCTGCTTCTCTCCTCCCGAGAGGACGTCCTTCCAGTCACACACCGCTTCCCAGCCTAGGCAAGGGGCAAGGGACCCCGCTCGATTCAACAAGGGCCCGGGGCTCGGGGCCTGGGGCCTGGGGCCTGGGGAGCTGGGCAGCGATTCAGCGCAAAGAAAGGGCAATGCTGAAGCTGTGTCCTTGTGGCCTGGGACCCTTTCAGGATCGAAAGAGCTGGGACCAGAATTGGGTCCCCCAAAAAGATGTATTGGAGATCTAACCCCTGGTACCAGAGAGTGAGCGTATTTGGAGGCAGGTTGCTTGCCAGAGGTGATCAAGTTCAAGTGAGGTCATTAAGGTGGGCCCAAGCCAGTGCGACTGGTGTCGTCGTCACACACAGGGGACATGAGGGCTGGGAGACACACGTACAGGGAAGCCAATGTGCACAGACCCCCGGAGAAGATGGTGGCCGCCACGCCACGGACAGGCCCTGGAATGCATTCTTCCCTCACCGCCCACACGAGGAACCTTGGCCTCAGGCCTCAGGCCTCCAGAGACAGCAGATGATCCACCACGTGGCTGAAGCCATGGCAGCCACAGGAAACTCTCACGGGACTACCAGGCCCCTCCCTGACGGAGCAGCAGCCGCCACTTGGTTCAGCGGGCAGCAGAGAGGACGGGGCTCAGCTGGGCCGCGTGAGCGAGCCACTCAGTGGGTGATTCAGCTGCGGGGCACTGCAGTCAGCGCCTCCTCTCCCTCGTCTGCTCTGCCTTCCCAGCCTGTGGCTGCCCAGAACGACCGTCACACTTCCTAGCTCGCCTTGTGGTGAGCTGTGACTATGTGCCTGCATCGGCGGCGTAGATGCAATGGCCCATTTGCACCATGAAGGCCCTTGAAGATGGAGGACACACACAGCAGCGGGACGTAGCAGAAAAGCCTGTCCAGGGACTTCCAGCACAGAAGGGGAAACTCGGGAATCATCCCTGCCGCTGAACTTGACCCTGCTAGGTTGTGATGTCACCCCTGCCACGCAGGACAGGCGGCGGGGGGCACTCCCACGCCCAGGGCAGCAGGAGCGAGTGCTAAGGGCAGGCCAGCGGCCCCTGGGGAAGAAGCTTCAGAGTGGGGAGAGGGCTCGGCCGGCAGCAGCCCCAGCCTCGCGTGCCGCTGACTTCCTCACTTGCCTGCGTGGATTTACCCTGCAGGAGGTACGCTGCTGAACGCTGGGCAGAGGCAGGGGCTGGGCCCTTCCCCTTCTAAGGTGAACAGGCTCCAGGTCATCGCGCGCCCGAGCAGGGCAGGAAGCGGCTCGGATTTCTCTGAGCAAATTCCACGCCCTCCACTGTGTCCCCGCAGCTGGACACCCACGGTGCGGAGAACAATGGACACTGCACAGTCTTCTTCATCAGACACCTTTGCTTGCCCCCAGCCTGCCCCTCCCCCTGCCAGTCTCTTCTCAGAGGCCCCTCTGACTCTGCCCTCCCCACCCACAGTCCCAGGCCGCGCACACCTTCGCTTGCCTCTTCCCCGGCTACCCGCCGCACTGCACCTTGCTAGAATGCAAAACTGACCAGTCCCAGCCTGCTGAGGACAAGCCCACGCTCCTCGCTGTCACACGTGCTCCTCCGTGAGCCGCTCTCCACTGCCCGCTGTCCCCAGCCCAGGTGAGCAGCAGCTTTCAGCTGAGACCCCAGTGCGGTGAGTGGTCTGCTGGATGCCCTTTGCCATTGCCCAAGCACTCATGCCCCTGGGGACCACGTGTTTGGTCCTCCTTGACAGGTGGGGCTCTCCGAGCCTGGCACCTGTGTCGCAGCTTTGCAGCACCTAGCACTTTGGACTCCTGGGTGCAGAGATAATCTTCATGCCCCGGGGCCAAGGGAGAGACAAGATAGGGGCTGGGATGTCCGAGTCTTGGGACAAAGGGCGAGGGTCACTTGTGTGCTGCCCGCCTACCTCCTTCCCGCTGCAGGATGTGGTGCAAGTGCACCACATCCAGGATGGCTTCCAGGTGCTGCTCCGAGTAGCCTTTCCTGCGCATGTCCTCCACCGAGTCGGGGTAGATCACTTGGTCACGCAAGGAGCCCACGGACATGTAGGGTCTGTGGGAAAGCTGCGTGTCCACCAAGCCCGCACAGCCTGCCACCCCAGCGTGTGCACACCAAGCACAGCCTGCCCCCCAGCGTGTGTACACCCCGCACATGCATCTGCAAGCACGTGCCACACCCTCCCAAATCCGACAGCCACAGGCGAGCCAACTGGGCTGCAGCCCGTCTGTGGCTCTGGGTCAGCATCTTGGGGTCCTCTCCTGAGGGGTGACTCTCCTGCTTCCTGCAGTGCACGGGCAGCAGGAGGCAAGGGAGAGACAGGGACTGGGCCCCCGGCAGCCTCCTCACCTCTGCGGGATGTAGAACATGCGCTGGGGCGGGGGCTTGTAGAGCACACCCCCGTAGGTGGGCCACAGCCCACCAAGGATCCGGAACAAGGAGCTCTTGCCGCAGCCGTTGGGGCCCGTGATGAGCAGATGCATGCCTTCCTCCACCTGGGGGGGGGGCGGGGGGGCATGCAGGCCTGGCACCCGGCCTGGGGTCTCCTTCCCAGCCTCAGCTCGCTCCCTCCCCTGAGGCCCGAGGTAAGCCAGTCTGGACCACTTGGTAATGCACTACTGGGCCTGGGGGAGCGGAGCGCCTGGCCAGCACTAGAGAGGGAGGGCCTATCTCGCTACAGCGGAGTGAGTGGGTGTGGCCGTGGAGCCCATTCCCCTCCCCTTCTTCCCCTTCTAGACTTCAGGTACCCCCCCCCCCCACGCCGCCAATCCCTGCTCTCCCCGTGGCCCTCTTTGCCTCCACAGCTACCACGGAGCTATGCAAACACCTGCTGTTGGGGAAATGCTGGCCAGGGCAGTGGGGCAGTGTGTAGGAGGAAGGGCTCAGAGGGCAGAGGGACCATGGGCCCTTCCTAATAGGCCCCATTTAGTGCCCGTGCCAGCAGGGTGAGGGGTCGGGAGAGCGCAGGCACTGCAGGGCACAGATTGCCACCGCCCCTGCTACTCCTGCCTGGGCCCTCCTCTCTCTCAGCGCGTGCCTTTCCGCATCCGGGAGATCCACAGCACGTTGCGGGGGCCCCTGCCAAGATCCGATGTTGTGCTCACCGCGGGCGGCCTCTGGCTTACCTCGGGCGGTGTCACAGGTTGGATTGTATCCCTCACCCCCAATTCATACGTCCTAGCTCCCAGTACCTGGGAATGCCATTTAGAAAACATCACGTGGAAACAGGGCTGTGGCAGAGGTACTGAGCAGGACTGACACGCAGTCATGCTGCAGCCAGGTGGGCCCCGACTCCAGAAGCACTGGTGCCTCGGGAGAAGGGGGCTCTGGACGGCCGTGTGCGTCAGGAGGAGGCCATGGAACACGAGGGCTCAGGATGCAGCGCCGGGAGCCAGCGAGGCCCAGAGAACGTTCTCCTCACAGTCCCGAAGGAGCCCGCCCTGCCGCCCCTGGCTCCCGGACCCCCAGCTGCTGGTAAGGCTGCGGGGCCTCTGGCCCTTTGTTCCCGCAGCCCCTGGACACTGACTCAGTCACTATGGATCCACTAGCCAAGTGAGTACTGCTCAGGATGACGGGGATCACAGCCGTGTTTGGGGTGAAGTCGTGTGTCCCGCTTCCAACCTGCTCTTGGGCCTGTCCCCCATGCTCACCTTCTACCCACCCCTGTGTCCCTGTGGCTCCACTCCCTCCAGGTGTGTGGACCACCTTTCTTGTGGCCCCTGCTATACCTGGGACAGCTAAGTGAAGGCCTCTGTAATACATCACTGCTCCCTCCTGAGTGGGGACACCCTACGAGCTCCCCTAAATTACCTCTGGTTTCCAGAAGGAGGGAATAACTCCCTCTCACTTTCTCCCCTCCCCCTGCCACGGTCTTCCCTTACTCTACAGCACTGTGGCTGGGACACAGGTGACCAGGGACAGCTGAGCTGTCAAAGATTCCCTTCTGTGGCCTTGCCAGTGGGCAAGGCTGCACCAGGGGCTTCTCAGGGCGCACAGCAGAGGGGCTCAGGTGAGTAAAGTAGAATCAGAGCCCCCACGTCTTGCCTTTTCGGGGGGAGGGTGTAGGGGGACAGGTGATGATCAGATCAGAAACACTTGGGTGACCCTTGGCCAGCCCTGGTAATAGCTAATCCCTTTTATCAACTCTGACTCCATTGCCCTAGTGCTAATAATCAGAGACACGCTGGTGTGTGACCCTGACCTCGGCCTACCTGCCACGTAGATCCGGGGACAATGGCTACTGCCAGCACAGGCAGCCAAGAAGCCAAGGGTTGAGGCTTGCAAATGCAGATGGCCAGGCAGCCAGGATGGACCTCTGCCTCATCCACTCGGCCCAGGCCCACTAGCGCTTCCAGGCCAGGTGCCCCTGCTCCAGTGGACCTACCCTGATGTTGAGGCTTGCCACTACCACCTCTCCTGTGGGCGTGATGATGGGGATGTTCTCACAGATGATCCCCTGCTCCACATCTACCACCTGGCCTGTAGAGAGAGCGCAAGGAGGACACAGTATTCCGGTGGCCTGTAGTGCATTCTGCACAGCCCCCAGATGTCCTCCCTTGCTCCCTGGGCCCTGGCTTACCCACCCCCAATATGCCTTTGGGAATTAACCAGTGTCCCCTCCCCCTCCAGCGTCTGGTACTGTGCCTTGGGAACCCCAGGAACCTGGAGCACTGAGTCTACTTTTGCTCTCCAGCGCTGCCATGCTGGCAGACAACTCTGGGAAGGAAGGCTGTAGAAAGCCCTCCCCAGAGGCCCTGTCCAGCCAGGGCAGAAGACCTGAGTGACCCTGCTGGGCAGCTCTGCCGTCTCTGGGGGCCCAAGAGGCAGAATGGGGCTAAGAGGAGCCAGGACAAGAGAAAGCACTCTGCATGGAGGGGGCAACCTTACCTCGGATCTTCAGGGGTGTGTCCACTCGAACACCAGACCGTGCCACAGTCCCACTCCCGATCTGAGCATCTTCCGGTTCCCCAGGCCTCTTGAAACGACAGTGCTGAACATCTTCAAATACCTGGAACATCTCGTGAACCCGGGCTGTGTAGCCGGCCAGCTCCGTCACCTGCAGGGAAGGTGACCGTGGCTCAGCCGCTGCCTACTTAGGGAAGGGCACGGCCAGTGTGGGGGCTGGGCCCGCGGTACCTCCTTGTATGAGGACATGATCCGCTCGATGGCGTCTGCAGCAGCCGTGAGCAGGTTGCGGGCAATGGTGAACGCCTCTGTGCGCTCACTCACCAGCTCCTCCTCCTTCTTCGCCAAGGCCGCTTTCTTCACAGCTTCCGAGTCTGCGGAGCACAACGCGGGCAGGGGGGAGGGGCAGAGACAGCGGAAGGTCACACAGTGCTGGGACAGCCTGCGAGACAGTGACCCCTACCTCACACTCCACACTAGCGCAGAGTGGGTTACAGGCCACCATGGAAGAGCGCACATCGCGAAACTCTCAGAGAGGGGGTGGTTCTGGGGCATAGCGATGCAGAAGCCCACACTGGAGGGCCAGTTTCTGTCCCGGCTGCCCCACTTCCGATCCAGCTCTCTGCTAATGCACCTGGGAAGGCAGGGGAAGACGGCCCAAGTGCTTGGGCTCCTGCCACACACGTGGGAGTCCAGGTTGGAGTTCCAGGCTTCTGGCTTCAGCCTGGCCCAGTCTAGGCCACCGTAAGCATCTGAGGATTGAACCAGCAGGTGGAAGATCTCTCCCCCTCTCTCTATAGCCCTGCCTTTCAGATCAGTCAGTCAGTCATAAAGGAAACAAAACTCTCAGAAGAAAACAGGGTGACGCTTTATAACCTTAGGTATGGCAATGGTTTCTGAACTATGACACTGAAATCACAAGGAACAAAAGAACCAACTGATCCTCACTGAACTAAACATCGTTGTGTACCAAAGGACGCCAGCGAGGACATAACAAAGGAACATACAGACCAGGGGAAAATATTTGGAAAGCACCTATGTGATAAGGCTGTAATATTCAGAATAAATAAGGAACGTTTACAACTTAACAACAAACAACCCCAGTAAACAACAGGCAAGCTAGTGGGTGTTTAGCCTTCTGCTTAAAGTGCTTGTGTCCCACATCAGAGTGCCTGGATTTGATTCGAGGCTGCAGCTTCAACTCCACTCTGCTAGCACAGACCCTGCAGCAGCAGGGATGGCTCAGTGATAGGAGACGCGGATTGTGTTCCTGGCTCCTGGTTTGTAAACCAGTGGATAAGAGTGTGCGCGCTCTCTCTCCTTCTCTCTGTCAAACATATAAAGCAACCAAATGAAAGCAACAATAGGAAAAATATCTGAATAGACATTTGGCCAAAGAAGATAGGTAAATGCCCTAGCTTATGGAAAGATGTGCCGCATGATCTGTCATTAGGGAAGTGCAAATGAAAACCACACGATGCTTCCTCCCACCTGCTAGGACCACAGGAACCAGGGATCCCACAGCAAGCTGGATATGCAGCAGAGGCAGGCACGTGTGTCTACAGAAGCTTGTGTGGGGATGTTCACAGTAGCCCGAACGGGGCAAACAGCCCAAACATCCATCAATGGATGAATGGAATATCATTCAGCCATAAAAAGGAAAGAAATGATTCATCTTAAAATATGGATGAACCTTGAAACCCCCGTGCTCGGGGGCAGAAGCCAGACAGAACAGACCTCATGTCACATGATTCCACTGATACGACATGTGCAGGACAGGCCCACCCATGGAGACAGAAAAGAAGTCCGTAGTTGTCAGGGCTGGGCAGGGGAGGAACCGGGGGTAGCTGCTAACGGGTCTTGGGTTTCTTTTAGGCAATAAAAAGGTTCTGGACTTGGTGGGGAAGGCGGCAGAACTCGGAATATATAAAAAACTGCTGAATCACAGGCACAAAAGGCTGGAGTGCATGGTATGTGAAAAATGAGCCACTAAAAAAGAATGGAATCCTGTCATTTGTGGCAACGTGGCTAGAACTCGAGGCCATTATGTTAAGTGAAGTAAGGCAGGCACAGAAAGACAAGTACTCCGTGATTTTGCCCATATGTGGAACTCAGAAGAGCTGGCGCCCTGGAGGTCAGCAGCAGCTAGGAAGGCTGGGGGTGGGGGCTAAAGGGAGGAGGAGGCCCCAATGCCGCCCAGCACGACAGGGCACCGGGAGTTCCGAACGATTTAGTAGATAGCTCCTATTACAACTAGACGAGAGGACTTCCAGAGCCCCCAACACAGAGAAATGGTAAGTGCTTAAGGAGATGGAAATGCTAGTTACCTGATTTGATCACTTACACAGTATATGCGCATCAGATAATCACAGTGTACACTGTAGGCACATAGGCAATGGTTAGCCGTTAATTTAAAACCAACCAACAAATAAAACTTCCATCCCTGTTCCTACAGCTCTCCACTGTACCTGAAGTAAAAATCTACACTAAAACAAAACAAAACAAAAACAGAAAACGCACCAACTGGCTCCTTCTGCCTAGAACACCCGTGCCCTCTGTCACGTGCTGGTGAGGTCAGCCCTCCTGGCTTGGCCTGGACTTCATCGTCTGACACCAGAGCTGTTTGCCTTTGGAAAGGGGATTTTCTGACCTCCATGGCTGCGCCTCCCTCGGTGCCATGCCCTTGACCTCCATGCCACAGTCATCCTGTTTTCTCTCCCAGGAGCTGCTCCTTAACCTGATTTGCTGTTGAAGTCTAGACCCCCATGGTCATGTCTATCAGCCTTTCTTGTCAATGACCTTGACTCCCTTGACCCTTGGAACTTCCCAGAGAAGCAAGATTTTAACACAAGGAATCTCCCTGGAAATGGCAGAGGAGAGCAAAGAGGAGGCTGACTCTGATGGTTCTGGAATGTGGGTAGCGAATAGCACCCACTACTGAGGCCCAAGGGTGGCAGTAGAGAGGGTTCATGATCCAGGGGCAAATGGGGTCCTGGGGTGGGGGCCTCGGGCTTAACGGCAAGAGTAGGGTGGGGAGAACAGCAGGGAGTCAACTCAGATAGTGTGGGGAAGACAGGGGACAGGATGGATGGACAGGGTGCCTTGTGGTGCCTTCTGGGGCCCTGTGTGGGAAACCCGGCCAATGAATCAGGCTGGAAGGAGACAGGGGGCTTTGCTCCTGAAAGTCCAAGGTCCTCGGCCTTTTTTCCCAACAGGCACGGGGGACACTGGTCATCCCCTCTGGATGCCTTGAGAGCTGGACGGTAGGTAACTAGGGACAAAGCAAGGAGTCCGCAGGATTCCCAGGGCATCCGGGCAAGAGCCTGCACCATTCAGAAGACAGAACTAACTGTCCTCTGTCGGCAGGTAGCGAAGGCCCCCCAAGTGACAGGGAAAGGCTGCTGGGCTGGAGTGGGAACTCCAGGCCCCGCCCTCGTCCCAGGCCCTGCAGGCTCGCCGGCCAGCAGAACAAGGCTGGTGTCAATCCTGCCTGCCTCCTCCCAGCAGCCTCAGCAGACAAAAAGCCTTGCCCTCAACCAGCTCTCCACAGTCTAAAGTCGGGGAGAGATAGAGAAACCAGACACAGACGTCACACAGACAGGATGCCGCGACACAGGCAGGATGTCGGCACTTGGGAGGGCGGTAAGGCAGAGAAAGGGAAAAGGCAGGCAGGAAGGCAGCAGGCCACACCTAGAGGGCCTGGGAGCAAAGCTCTCTCTGTCAAAGGGAGGCGCTGTGCCTGGGGTGGAAGAGGAAAGAGCGTTCCTGGCAGCGCCAGCAGCACATGCAAAGGCCCCGAGGCAGAAGCATGCCTGGTATTTGGGGGAATAACAAGGAGGCCAGCAAGCCAGAAAACAGCCCGGGCAAGGGAGATGGGCGCTTTGTCCATCTTGCAAAGATAACCAGATGTAAGGGCCACGAGGGTGGGGTCAGAAGCTCCTATTTCTTTGAATGGCCTACAAAGCCTCACGCAGCAGAGGCTCCAAAACGTCTCTGGCCTTCAGGGGGACTAGACAGGCCGTGCTGTGTCCAGGCCTAGCCACGGACAAAGTGGCTGCAGCTGCGGGTTGGTCCGCACGCTCTGTAACCGTAGACTTTGGCACTTGTGCCGGAACCAAGACCACCTTGACACGGGGGCCTACGTGGTGGAAGTAACAGCATGCTCCAGACCACAGTCTTCCTCTTGGGTGCCGCCCAGAGAGGGACACAGACAGCGAGGGTATGGCAGCCCAGGGTGAAATCACAAATAGGGAGAGAAGCAGAGAGACTTCTGTTTGTGAAATGAGTCAGGCTGTAGCAACACATCGATGACTGAAGACCCTCTGACCACCACCAACTGCACAAACTTGAGGTCCCTCTAACGCAGAGCTGTGCTGGAAGAACATCAGGGTGCTGGCTTAGACACCCCCTCCCCCCAGAGACAGACAGAGGACCAGGAGCTTCGGTCTCTTAGCTGGGGTTCTGGGTGCATAGAACAAAAGGTCAGCCTACGAATCTGTAATTACGTGTCCGGGGCTCAAATGAATACTACCTCCACGCTCAGGAACCACCTCCCCACTGCGCAAGCTGGGAACTGGACATGAACACGGCCTGCACCTGGTTAATTACCCCTGGAGTGCTTGGCACAAACAAAGTGAACAGGCACCAGGGAATTATACCCTCCATGGAGGCCACACGGATCCTCATGGAAGTCCTGCTGCAGAGCCTACAAGGAACCGGTTCCCCATGAGTAAAATCGGAGGAGAAAGGCGCATCAGATGCCCAAGAACTCCCGAGAACCAAACTGCTCGAGAGAGTTGGGGAATACGCATGACTTATGGGGTACCCAGGAGCGGCTGCTGTAGTGCGGTGCGGAGCCACCGCTCAGGATGCTCACGGCTGTATCAGAGTGCGGGTCGGCATCCTGGCTGCTCTGCTTCCCATCAAGCTTCCTGTTACTGTACCTGGGAAGGAAGCAGTTGCGAGCTCAAGTGCTTGGGCCCCAGCCAGCCACGTGGGAGACCCAGATGCAGTTCTGGGCTCCTGGCTTTGGCTCGGCCCGGCACAGCCCCGGGTGTTGCAGCCATGTGGGGAGTGAACCAGTGGATGGGTGAGTTCTCTGTGTTGCTCTGCCTTTCCAATAAATAAATACAGCTTTAAAAACAGCAGGCATCCAGCATCAAAGGATTGTTTGAAGAGACACAGACAGAAGAGACTTACAAAAACGGTGTGGAATTTGTATTTGAAAAAGAAAATTTCTCCTTTCAGACTTTTGTTTGAAATGGAATCCAACAGTACCTGAAATGTAAAAAGTCTTCAAAGCAGACATGCCTGAAGGGAAAATTGCTGACCTGGTGACCTGGTGAGCAGGAAGAGATCTGAGGAACTCTCTCAGGGGGCAGAACAGGTAGCACGAGACGGGACAGATGGAGGGGGCGACGGAGAAAAACTGAAGGTTAGCAAAGGGCTAGCAGGGGTTCTGGAAGAGAGTAAAAGGAGGCTCAGGTGATATTTCTATAGGCTAATGGCTGAAAATATTCTAGCCTGGAGAGGCCTGAATTCACACGTGTTCAAAGGACATAGAACCAGTCTCAAGACGGATAAACCGAAGCCCACACCCGAGCACATGGTAGCGACACTGCACAGTGGCGAAGAGTAACAGAAAATTCCGAAAGCACCCAGAGAGAAACTGCAGGTCACTATGCAGGCACCACTACACTCACAGCTCCAGAGGAGCCAGAAGACAATGCATATCGTCAAAAGGACTGGGAGAAAATAACTGTCCACCTAGATTCGCACAGCCAACTAAACTTTAGCCCGGAAAGAGTGATGAAATAGATATTTTTGGACAACAATCGAGAATTTCCGAAGATGAAATCCTTGCTGAAAGAGATGTCTACCTGGAATAAAGGAACTGAACACAGAAGAAAGAAACGAGGACGCTGGCACTGTGGCGCAGCAGGTTAAAGCGCCGGTCTGCAGTGGCATCCCACATGGGTGCCACTTCGAGTCCCGGCTGTTCCACTTCTGACCCAGCTCTCTGCTATGGCCTGGAAAGGCAGTGGAAGATGGCCCAAGTGCTTGGGCCCCTGTACCCACGGGGGAGACCAGGAAGAAGCTCCTGGCTCCTGGCTTCGGATCAGTACAGCTCTGGCCGTTGCGGCCAATTGGGGAGTGAACCAGCGGATGGAAGACTTCTCTCTCTGTCTCTCTCTGCCTTCTCTGTAGCTCTGCCTTTCAAATAAGTAAATATTTTTATTTAAAAAAGAAATAAATGATATGTAAGGATATGATAGAGAAGGGGCTGGCGGTGTGACATAGCCAGTGAAGCCAAGCTGCTGCCTACAAATCCAGCCTCCCAAAAGGGTGCTGTTGCAGTCCTGGTTGCTCCACTTCCAATCCAGCTCCCTGCTAATGCACCTGGGAAAGCAGTGGAAGATGGCCCAAGTGTTTGGGCCCCTGCACCCATGTGGGAGACTCAGAAAAAGCTCCCGGCTTCACCTTGGCCCAGCTATTTGGGGAGTGAACCAGTCGATGGAAAATCTCTCTTTGTCTCTTTGTCTCTCCCTCTCTCTCCCTTTCAAAATAAACCTTTTTTTTTTTTAAGAATAGGCTGGTGGGGCTGGCGCTGTGGCACAGTGGGTTAATGCCCTGGTTTGAAGTGCTGGCATCCCACATGGGTACCGGTTCTAGCCCTGGCTGCTCCACTTCCAATCCAGCTCTCTGCTGTGGCCTGGGAAAGCAGTGGAGGTTGGCCCACGTCCTTGGGCCCCTGCACCACATGGGAGACCCAGAAGAAGTTCCTGGCTCCTGGCTTTGGATTGGCGCAGCTCCGGCCGTTGCGGCCAACTGGGGAGTGAACCAGTGGATGGAGGGCCTCTCTCTCTCTCTGCCTCTCCTCTCTCTGTGTAACTCTTTCAAATAAATAAATAAATCTTTAAAAAATAAAAAATAAAATAAAAATAAAAAAATAGGATGGTGAGAGAAGCAATGAGTAGACATGTGGGTGAGTTAAAATATGCACTGACAGGATAAAGGCAGAGCCAAGAATAAAAGCAGCGTGAAGGGCCAGCGCTCTGGCATAGTGGCTGAAGCCGCCGCCTACAGTATCGGCATCCCATATGGACTCTGGTTCTAGTCCTGGCTGCTCTTCCAATCCAGCTCTCTGCTGTGGCCTAGGAAAGCAGTGGAAGATGGCCCAGGTCCTTGGGCCCCTGCACCCGCATGGGAGACCCGGAAGAAGCTCCTGGCTCCTGGCTTTGGATCATCTCATCTCCAGCCATTGCGACCATCTGGGCAGTGAACCAGCGGATGGAAGACCTCAATCTCTCTGTCTCTTCCTCTCTGTAACACTGCCTTTCAAATAAATAAATAAGTCTTAAAAAGAACAGGCTTCCCGCTCCCCTGAAAGGACTCAAGGTCGCGCCTTCCACCTTCTGCTATCTGCAAGAGCTGTTTTAGGGGTGGGAAAATCCAGGCTGGGCTGAAGAGTATGCACACAGCATACTCCCCGCATCTTCCCACCTCCACGTTGGGCCAAGGCTAGGGACAGGCAGGCAAGGGCACATGTGTGGTGCTGGGCTTGGCTGAGTTGTCCCCAGGAGTGCAAGCTGTGTGCAGGGCAAAAGGCACCCAGGAGCTACAAGGACAGTCTGGCCTCTGCTAGCCGCCAGGCTGCGGCAGGATCTCAGTGTCCCCTGCAGAAGGGGCCGGCAGGCTGGCTGGGCACCCCGTGGTACGGCTCTCACCTGATTCCGAGTAGCCAGTAGCAGTGATGATGGGGACGGCCACCATGAGCAGGCCCGAGGCGCTCCACACGTATTTCATGAGGAACTGCTCCAGCATGACGTACCACAGGCGTTCCAGCAGGATGAGGTGGATCTGCGAGGCCAGGTCTTGGTAGGAGCGCTGCAGCAGTGCCAGCTCCACCTGCAGGGGTGACAAGCACCCAGAGGCCTTGTGGCAACTCCCAGGCACAGGGTGGGGGTGGGAGGAGAAAGGGGAGAGCTCCCAATGCCACTCACATGCACCATGCCATCTGATGGTCCCAGCAAGGCCGAGAGCTGGTGGCTACGGTTAGGCAGGGACTGGCTGACACTGCAGCTCAGCTCCCATCCCCTCTGTGCCACCTCTCCAGCTGGGACCACTGCCGGCCCGTGGCAGTCACCATGCAGTCCTCTGCTCAGCCCATTTCCTCCTGCCTCTGTCGCTCAGGCACAACCGCGCCCCCCAGAGAAGGTCATCAGCGCTCTATTTTCCCACGGTTCCTCTGCGTGAGAACCTTGCAAGGCATTTTCCCACGGAAACCAGGAGAGCCTGCTCCCCGGCTTGGCTCTGCCGCCTCAGCAGTGGGCAGCCCCCTGTGCTCTGTTCTACTGATTTCCTTCCTGCCCTGGCCGCCACCTGCCCCCTCAGGAGGGGAAAGGGACCTCTGCAGGGAAGGGGGCAGCGGCAGTGAAGGCAGGAAGAGCCACGTTGTAAGGATGCTCTGACTTATAAAGGCCTGCTTTGTTGTGAAGCAGGCTCAAGGCTATGTGTCTGTCCCTGCGCCTGTGCGTGCACTCGGACAAGCGTCTGCTCTGAAAGGCCCAGAACACCACGCTGTTGGTCTGAGCCTAGGCCTGTGTTCACAGGGACGTCAGCCAGCGGGACTGCACTGGGCCACATGCCTGCACTGCAAGGACACGCAATCCATGCATGAGGGGAGCAGCACCCCCACGTTTTCTAGTGTCAGTGTAGCTTTCCAGCCACGACCTACACAGCCAGCCTGCAGACGGACGCCCGTGGATGCCCTCCCGCCCAGGCAAGCGAACCCTCTGGGTGAAGGAATGTGCTGTTTCCTGAAGCTAGCCCCGAGCAAGTCCTTCAAAGAACTGGCCATCATTGTCACCACTCCCTACCCCCCGCAGCTCAGCTTTCCCGGAGCCTCCCCTGAGAACCCCGGTGATCCAGCTGGGAAGCTGGCAGCCGTGCCAGCCCAGGCTGACAATGTAGCTGCAAGGAACGTGCCAAGCACCTCACCCCAGGCCACGACTGGCTGCCAGGGCGTGGTGGCCTGGCGCGAGGGAGGAAGGGGGACGGGAGAGGGGGCTATCCTGAAGGCCGGTGCTTTTCCTCCTCATCTGCAGCCTGGCTCCGCCCTGGCTGTCCTTCTCTCCAGGGACAAGCTTTTTTTTTTTTCCTTTTTTTTGAATCAAGGACAAGGCTGCTTCTCTGCCTGATATGCAGCCAGAGACAAGATTCCCCGGGCAAAAGGCCACCAGCCCCAGGAGCGCGGGAGAGAGGCGTTCAGGAGACACACGCCATCGGCCCCTCCCCTCAGAAGCACTCGGGGAACTGAAACCCGAGTTGCAGAGAGCACAGCCCGAGGCAGCTGCCACTCCAGGCACAAGGGAGGGGCTGAGGCGAGATAAAGGGAGCACTGGCCTGGAGTAACCTTTCCCGATGCAATCCCGGGCGGCCTCGGCTTGGCCCCAGCCCACCAGGCAGCTAAGCTCCTGGGACCCGGGCGGAAGGGCGGCCACACTGGGGCAGGGCGGCTGCTGGGCCAGCAGGAAGTGTGTTCCGCCGCGGTGGCGGCCTGGACCCAGCATCCCTAGCTGGGGCTGCGGGGGGGGGGGGCGGCTGAACTGGTCAGTAGCCGGGTGGGCTCATGGCTCTGGCGGCCTTGACCCCAAGCACTGCCGCTGCTGCTGCCGCCGCCACCGCCACCACCGCGCTGGGCGCTGCTCGTTAACCTCTGCTTGGGCTGAGTCATACCCATAATGCCTGGCTGCCCCGCGCCGGCCAGCCCTGCTGGACGCCGGCCTTCAAAGGGCCTAGGGCCCCAGGAGAGGCTCCCATCCCAGGGTCCCGGCTCCCAGACAGCAGGCGTCTCCTCCTGGCTGGCTGCGGGAGTGGTGGGAGCAGGAGCTCCTAATGTCAAAGCACTGGGATCTGCAGCTCTAAGCTGGGGACAACCTGGCCGCCGGGGAGAGGAAGCAGAAGTGCCTGCAGCCTATGCAGGCAGCCAGCTCAGGGCAGCACCCCGCCCCCCCACCCTCCCTCGCTTCTTCATTTCTGTACCTAAGTCCGCAGCCACCAAAGGCCCCGTCCACTCCCCGCACCCCGTCCCCTCCTTCCCGTGGCCTACCCAAACCTATAGCGCCAGCCCCGGCCAGCCCCGGGCTTTCCCCACCGCTCTAAGCTGCCCGCCTCTGGGCCTCCCATGCGCAGCACCCGAACTGCCCCACCTCATGGCCCCCATAGAAGGCGATCTCCTCTGAGTTGGCCACCACACGAGAGTGCATGTACCGCAGCTCTCCCTTCCGCCGTGCCTCCTCTGCCACCAGCTCCCCAAACTTGGGCGAGAAGGCCCGCAGCACGTTGGCCGTGAGGAACACCACGAGGCCGGCAATGGCCGAGGGCCAGGCTGTGCCCGCGCCGCGGGAGCGGGCCGCTCGAAGCAAGGTGTAGGAGGTCACGGCCACGTCCAGGAGTGGCTTGGTCAGGTTGGAGTAGAGGTGGGCCACAGAGGCCGCGAAAGCCACCACGTCCTCTGTCAGAGACTGGTCCGGGTTGCGAAGTCGCCCGTCCATGTTGCTGACCCGGTAGTAGGTCTGCTGGGAGAAGTAGAGGCTGTAGGCATGGGCCACCAGCCGGCTGCGGAAAGACAGGGCCAGCTGGCCCTCCAGGTAGCGGATGGCACTGTTGATGAAGGTGGCAGGGAGGGCGATGAGGAGCCACTGCAGCAGCTGCCAGCTGAACGCCCGTGGGGCCTTGCGCACGATGCAGCGGGCCAGTCTTCCGTCCAGGCGGGCCACATACACCGACAGGAAAGTCCGGCTTACCAGGGCAGCAGAGTGCAGGGCCAGCAGCCCCGTCTCCCTGCACAGGACCCGGGGGAACAGCAGCCGCAGGAGCCACAGGAGTCGCTGCAGGAAGACTCGGTTCATGCCAGCTTTGGCTGCTGTGGCCCCGGAAGCCTCCTGCGTGGGCTCCCCCCTTGGCACCTGAGGGCCCCTGGCTGGAGCCAGGCACTGCCGCACCAGAGGGTAGATTTTGTGGACTCCATAGGCCGTGAGAGCCACGACCACGGCTGTGCGCTTCAGCGTGGTCACCCGCGAGGGCCGGGCGGTGGACAGCACCGGCATGTCACCCGGGCAGGTGCGTGGGCTGGGACTGGTGCCTGAGGCGGCAGCTGAGGCAGGTGGCTGGAAGGGTTGTTGCTCTGACCCCGGGTCTGTTGTCTAGGAAACTGGAAACCTTGCAGTGGCCTCCCAGATGGTCGCTTTAGGCCCCTGAGGGCGGTGCTGGGGCCCCCGGTGCGGTGGGCTCGGGCCCTCCAGGGTCTTGGCCTCCTCTGGCAGCCCAGGTGGAGAAACTTGGATCCCCTCTCGTGTCAGTCCCCTAGCCCCTCAAGAGGTCTCGGGCATAGAGGGCGCCTCTTACCCTCCACCTCTTTCTCCTCCCCCGATGGCGCCCCTCCCCGGGACACCAGGCGCGTCCGTCCGCTCTGCAGCCTGGCTCAAGCGACAGTGACTCCGCCACCGGCCTAGAATCCCCACCCACCCACCCCTCCCCAGGGGCGAGCCGGGGGAAGGGGAGGAGGCGGAGGAAGGGCGAAAGGCGGAGCCTGGGCGCGGGTCGCCCCACCCCGTTCTCTCAGCGGGCTTGGCCCCACCCCCTCCCCGGACCACAGAGACGTGGGGCGGCCGCGCGGGCTAGACAAGCGGCCCTTGCCTTCCCGCCAAAGCTCCGCCCCGCCCCGCCGTGTCGCCGCCGGCCGGGAGACGCGGTTTCCTCTTAGCTCTGCGCTCGGCACGCGGCTCGGGGATGGGGCGGGAAGCGGCGGTAGGCGGGGCTTCCCGGGGCTCGCGCGCTTTGTGGGCGGGGTCCGACGGGCGCTTCCGGTTTCCGGCCGCGGCGTGAGGGGCGGGGCCCGGGCTGTGGCGAGAGTTCGCTGGCTGCAGCGGGGCGTGCTCACTGACTGTGGGAAACTCGGTGAGTGGCGGTCCGCGCCCCCGCCTGGGCTTTGGGGCCGCTGAGGCGCCCGCAGCCCCTCGGCGGGGAAGGGGACGGAAAGCGTGAGGAGACCGAGGGTCCCTGGGGACCTCCGAGCCCGGGACCGACCCGGGAGGGCAGGCCCGGGCGGAGAGAAATTGGGGCGGCGGTGGGTGGAAGCGGGCTCTGGGGGCGCGGGGGCGGGGGACGGTGGCGAAGCCCCACTCGGAGGAGCCGCCGGGGGGGGGGCCTCGGGGAAGCGGTGCCGGGCCAGGGCGACGTCCAGGGGCCCTGGGGTGCCGCACGGCGGCTCCTGCGCCGGGTGGGCGTTTTGGCCCGAGAGGGCTGACAGGCGAGCGTCTCCGGTGTGTCAGGCCTGCTGCTTCTAGAACTTCGCTCTGGATGGTTGCCTTGAGGTGCCTTGTTGAGACCTGCGTTTGCTCTTGGCCCTGACTCCCGCCCTCTAAGCAGCCTCGCTCGCTCGTGGGCCTTTCTGGGCCCCCGGGGGCCTCCCGCCCGCGTCAGAGGCGCAGGGCGGCGGGCAGGGCTGTTTGAGCTCCGGAAACAGCTCCTGGCCTTCTCTCGGCCGGCCCCGTTGGAAGGCTGAGGAGGGCAGGGCCTCCTGCTTCCCCCAGGGGGCGGCGGCCGAGGCGGAGGCGGCTCCTGGACCGGTGCAGCTTCCGAAGCACTGCGGGCCGGGCCTGGGTCGGAGCAGGGATTTGAAAAAGGCCCGGCGCCCTGCAGCGGAGCGCCGCTGGGAAGGGGGCGTGCTGGGGGCGTGCTGAGGGTGTCCTGCTGCTGGGCTGTCTGTTTAAGAAAAGCGCTTTGCCAGTGACACAGGCGCAGGAGGGGTTCTTGGGCTCCCTTGGGGAGAGGGATCGTGCTGGCTCTGGAGGTGGTGGAGGGGGGCGACTAAGGCTCTCCCGGGAAAGGCAAGTCTGTTCGGCCTTTGGGCACCGTTGGCCGTGAGTGGCCTTGCTGAGCGCCGGCCGGTTCAGCTGGTGCTGCGAGGCTCTGAAGTCCAGCGCGGGGGCCCTGGGTGGAGAGGGGCAGCCCCGGCCGCCCAGAGCACCTGGCCTGGGTGCCCGCGGCTGCCCAGCTCTCACTGCTCCTCTTGTTCCTTCTGCACATGGCCAGGAAAGAAGCTCCCATCTCCCCGTTGGAAACCCAGTGACAGGATGAGTCTGCAGTGGACTGCAGTCGCCACCTTCCTCTATGCAGAGGTCTTTGCCGTGTTGCTTCTCTGCATTCCCTTCATCTCTCCCAAAAGGTAGGGCCCATGGAGCGCGCTGGCAGGCAGGCTGCGGGGTGCCCCCGGCCAAGTCCTGCGGCTTGTGTGCAGAACCGGTGGGCCCGGGACCTGGGGCCCTAGGGAAACAGAACCTGTCTGGGCCGGGGGTGGTGGGGCCCGTGGAACGCGCTGGCAGGCAGGCGGCGGGGTGCCCACGGCCAAGTCCTGCAGCTTGTGTGCAGAACCGGTGGGCCCTGGACCTGGGGCCCTAGGGAAACAGGTAGAACCTGTCTGGGCCGGGGGTGGTGGGGCTTGTGCTTCTTACTGTGGCCCTCCATACGGCTCTGCCTTGTCACGTCTCGCAGGGCTCCTTTCCAGTGCGCCCTGCCTTCTTGACAATACCCTAAAGGGAGGAAGATCTAGCCTTGGTGTGTTCTGAGCGTGACTGCCCTCCCGCCGTCCCTGGGTGACGCGGCTGTGTGCTCTCCGGAAGCCTTGCACCATCGGGTCACGTTGCTGACTTGGTGCCTTCTGTCCCAGCTCGTCTCACTGGCCTTGCAGCAGAGCCTCGGGAGCATTACTCAGCCTCTGAAGGATGAAGCCGTGTTCCTTTTCACTGTACACCAGACCTGTCACATGCTGACTGGAAATTAATTTTTAATTACAACATCTGAACACATCTATCTCTATTTAAATTAGAAGCTTTCTTTCGAATAAGGCTAGATTTACACAAATTTTTAAAAATTCTTCTTTATGGAAAAAATTTATTTGAGGGGCGTTGTGGGGTAGCCTTTTAGGTTGCCTCCTGCGATGCTGGAATCCCGTAGCAGCGCTAGTTTGGGTCCCGGCTGCTCCACTTCCTATCCAGCCCCCTGCTAATGTGCCTGGGAAAGCAGCGCAGGATGGCCCAAGTGCTTGGGCCCTTGCCACTCAGGTAGGAGACCTCGTTGGAGTCCCCAGCTCCTGGTTTTGGCCTGGCCCAGCCCAGCCCAGACCATTGTGGCCATTTGGGGAGTGAACCAGTGGACAGATCTTTCTGTCTCTGCCTCAGTAAAACTTAAAGTGACTTGAAGAGCAGAGAGACACAGAGGTTTTCTATCCACTAGTTCTCTTTCCAGATGTCTGCAACAGCTGTGCCTGGGCCAGGCTGAACCCAAGAGCCTGGAACTCAATCAGGGTCTGCCACTGGGTGGCAGGGACCCATCTGTTTGAACCATCACTGCCACTTCCCAGGATGCACATTAGCACGAAGCTGAAATGGAAGTAGAGCAAGGACTTGAACCCAGTTACTCTGACACGGGAGGCAGGCGTCCCAAGGGGTGCCTTAACTACTGTACCAAATGGTTAGCTTCTTCAGATATTTTTCAAAACTTCTAAAGTGAGAAATATAGGCCACTAATCTGAGCCACAAGAAGATGTGCAGCGATTCCTGAGGAATATTTTTGCCCAAAACCAAATCTGCATGCAGTTCAGAGGACCCTCGGAAGTGCAACCTGGGAAGCTGTATGGTACAGGCAACCTGGTTTTTGCATAAAGTAAATTGGAAAAGAAAGAGGGAGAAAGGAAGGGGGATTTAAAGAATAAGAGAGACTTACGGCACTTAACTAATGTCCAAAATAGGACCTCGTTGGGTCTTTTAAAAGAATATTTCTTTTTTTTAAAGGTTTATTTATTTATTTGAAAGGCAGAGTTATAGCGAGAGGGAGAGGGAGGGAGGGAGAGAGAGAGAGAGAGAGAAAGAAACCTTCCGCCTGCTGGTTTACTCCTCACATGGCTGCAACAGCCAGGGCTGAGCCAGGCCAAAGCTAGGAGCTTCATCCAGGTCTCCCGTGTGGGTGCAGGGGCACTTAGGCCATTTTCTACTGCTTCCCAAGGAACATTAGCAGGGAGCTGGATTAGAAGTGGAGCAGCTGGGACTTGAACTGGGTGTCCATATGGGTTGCTAGCAGCAGCTTAACCCGCTGTGTCACAACGCCAGTCCTACAAGACACACATTTTGAGTACTACAAAGGAGAGTACAAATGAAAAGTGGGTTTTCCTCTCTAGAGACCACTAATGTCTAGGCATTCCTATCTGTATACATGCAGCTTTTTTTAAGCACTTTTAAATAGCTACCATACATTGGAGAATTCCAGGTGTCTGAAGCTGACACCATGCCGCGCTCGGGCCATGAGAAGAGTGCAAAGCTGACTCTCTGTGCTGGTCAGGGCCCTGCCCCCCAGGATCATGTGCTTTCCCTTCACAGATGGCAGAAGATTTTCAAGTCTCGCCTGGTGGAGTTGGTCGTGACCTACGGCAACACCTTCTTTGTGGTTCTCATCAGCATTCTCGTGCTCCTGGTCATTGGTGAGTGGGCTGTGTGTGGCCTCTGCTGTTCTGTGCTCTGCCAAGTGGGGCTTCTCGCAGACAGATCAGTGAGGCGCCCCCGTCTTTCTTTTGGGCAAGATGGTGCTGCTGCCAGGCATTTGTGGAGAGAGGTTCCTCCAGCAGGGGTGTGACTATACCAGGCAGTCGTTATCTGCATCCTTATGACAACTGCCTCACATTTCCGAGGTTGCTCCTCAGGTCATTCTAGAAGCAAAGCTAAGACAAGCTAACTGGCTCATGTCTCTGGTCTAAGCAGTACTGCTTTCCAGTCATTTAACCAGCAGCATTCTCCCTCAGTGTCTGAAACAGGTCTTCAAATAAGGGGCTGAGCACCCAAGTAGACAGGGAGCCTTGTGGAAGGAAGTCCTGCCGTGTCTGCTAATGGAAAAGGGCACTGAGCTGACTAGCAGTGTAGCTTGGGGACAAATCCCAGACCTCTCTGGATCTGGGCTGGACTTCAGGTCTTTGCAAGTGCTTCCAGCTCTGCGGTCCTATAAACCTTGGCATTGAGACACACACCTGCAGGGGCTTGAAAGACAAATGGACCAGAGGGCATGCTTGGGTGGGGCTGGAGCCGGTGGTGCTAAGATGTAAGGTGGACATTTCAGGGCAAGGTAGTGGCAGAGTTGTTTGGAGGCAGGAGGAGTCCATAAAACTTGTCTGCCTGTTAGTTGTGCACTGTTTTGCTGTGCTGAGTGATCACTGTGTCCACCTACTCAGACTCCGCAGTGTCAGCTCTGTTGGGACAGGGGTCCTGTCTCATGGTGGTGGTGCTGCTTAGGCTTGGCGTACTCCTCTCCCCCGTCCCGTGTCCTTCGCAGAAATGCAGCGGGGACTGCGGGGGTCAGGGGAGTGTGCAAAGACTGCCTCCCACTCCAGGCCTCCAGCTGCAGCATCAGGCATTTCTCCTTCCTGATGTCTTGAGGCCTGACAGGATATGTTCAGGAAGAACTGCCTCTGAACAGGCCAGGTGCGGCTTGCAGTTCCAGCCACGTAGGATAGTGCCTCGCTGTTCCTGCAATACTTGGCAAGACCCCAAGAGGCCGTTCTTCCCAGTCAGGACTCTTCCCTGAGCAGCTCTGAGCCAGGAGCTCGGGGGGGAGTTGCGTGTTGTCTCTGGGGCTGAGCGCCACGAAAAGCCAGGCTACAGAATTTTTGAACTGTGCCTGTATATTTTTGCTCTTAGGTTCTGATTGGAGGCAAGGACTAGGGAAATGAGGGATTAAGCCAGAGATTATTACCTCAGTGCCTTAGCCTTCCAGTACTGTAACCATCTCTGTTTCCTACCGCAGCTCAATGAGCCAGAGATCCTTTGTAGCTTTGAGTACTTGATAAACCTGTATTCTTTTTTAGGATCAAGGTCCTGCTCAGAAGTTCTAGAGAGACATATGGCTGGAACAGCTGGCTGCTTCCTACCCTGATGTTAAAAAGCAGAATCCAGAGAGAGTCCTCTACAAATAGAAATGGTAGTGAATAGCAAGAGCTAGTTAGTGAAAAGTAGTGGGTGCAACCAGCTGGAGCTACAGCCTGGCCCACCCTTTATGTTCCCTGGGAGAGCCCCAGGACCCATGTACCCAGGAGAAGGCGGTGGATGGGTCTAGGGCGCACCTCCTGGGTATGATGAGGCAGAGCCAGTGCCTCCCAGCCCAGTCTTCTCTTGGCTGTTGACCAAGGTGGGCCTTATGACGATGAGATTCCTCGATGCAGGGGGCAGTGTAAGAAAACAGGACTTTTAATCTTGTTTTCTGATTAGAAAGTAATGCTTAATTGTTTTTGAAAGTTTAGAAATTGAACTTAGACAGTTAAAGTCCCCCATCATCCCATGTCTTACAGGCAGCCATCCCAAATACTTTCTCATGCATTTCCACCGGTGTTCTCTGCTTACATCTCTGTTACCATGTTTACAGTAGTGGGATCATGCACACACGTTTTAGATTGTGCTTTTTTCCCTCTGGTTATAAATTAGACATCGTTGTACAGCAATCTCATTCTTCTTAAAGAGTACATAGTATTCTCATATAGTTGTACCACAATTTAATGCCCTCTTTGTAGATACTCTCACAACATTGCACATTTGTACAAAGGCTTCTGTGGGATAACATCAGAGAGAAGGAGTCACTGAACCTGAGGGTATGAACATCTTGCATTTTATTTTATTTATTTATTTTTTTAATTTTTTGACAGGCAGAGTGGACAGTGAGAGAGAGAGACAGAGAGAAAGGTCTTCCTTTGCCGTTGGTTCACCCTCCAATGGCCGCCGCGGCTGGCGCGCTGCGGCCGGCGCACCGCGCTGATCCGATGGCAGGAGCCAGGAGCCAGGTGCTTTTCCTGGTCTCCCATGGGGTGCAGGGCCCAAGCACCTGGGCCATCCTCCACTGCACTCCCTGGCCACAGCAGAGGGCTGGCCTGGAAGAGGGGCAACCGGGACAGAATCCGGTGCCCCGACCGGGACTAGAACCCAGTGTGCCGGCGCCGCTAGGCGGAGGATTAGCCTAGTGAGCCGCGGCGCCGGCCCGAACATCTTGCATTTTATAACAGGTGTCTTATGTCAGTTAGTGTTCCTGCTTAGAGTATGTGAGGGTGCTTGCTTCATGCTACAGATTTGACAGTAAAGGAAGGTGGATTTTTATGATGCAAGATCAGCTTGAAAACCAAGCCGCCAGGAGAGGTGTTTAGCCTAGCAGTTAAGATGCCAGTATCCCATAGCAGAGTACCTGGATTAGATTCCCGGCTCCAGCCTCTGGCTCCAGCGTCCTGTTAATGCAGACCCTGGCAGGCAGTGATGATTGCTCAAGTCACTGGGTTCCTGTCACTCGTGTGGGAGAACTGGATTGTGCTTTTACCTTCAGCCCTGGCAGTTGTGGGCATTTGGGGAGGTTTGTCTGTCTGTCTCTCAGTTTCTCAAATAAATAAAAGGATAAAAAATGCAACTGGAGGAGACATTTAGTGCAGATGGTAAGATGCCACTTGGGGTGCCCACATCCCGTATTGGGAATGCCTGGGGTCAAATGCTGGCTCTTCTTCCATTTTTAGCTTCCTGCTGATGCACACCCTGGGAGGCAGCAGGTGATGGCTCAAGTATTTGAGTCCCTCACCACCCTCATGGGAGACCTGGGTGGAGACCTAGATGAAGACCTCTGGCTTTGGGCAGCCCCAGCTGTTGTGGGCTTTTGGGGAGTGAGCCAGTGAATGGAGGATCTCTGTTTTTGTGTCCTTCCCCCTTTATTTCTTTCTGTCTCCATGTCTTTGCCTTTTAAATAAATAATTTTTTAAAATAATAAGACCAAGTAGTCTTAAGACCAGAAATTAAGAACCAAATTCTCTGCCATGCCAGTCTTTCCTAAAATGTTCATTTATGAGGGAGCATGTACATGCAGTGCGTGTGCTCTCCTCTCATGGTTCACTCCACAAATACTCGCAACAGGTGGGGCTGGGCCTAAGTCAGGAGCTGGGAACTCAGTCCGGGTCTCCCACCTGGGTGGCAGGGAGTCAACTATTTGAGCTGTTATTAAACTGATGTAAAACTATGTCTCAGGGTCAGGTATTGTGGTACAGTGGGTTGGGCTACCACTGGGACACCCACATCCTGTATCAGAGTGACAGTTTGAGTCCCAGCTGCTCCACTTTTGATCGTGGCTCAAGTACTTGAATTCGTGCCACCCGTGTGGGAGAACTGAATGGAGTTCTGGCTGTTGGCTTCAACCTGGCCTAGCCCTGGGTGTTTCAGGCATCTGAAGAGTGAACCAGCATGGGGAAGATCTTTCTCTCCCCTCCCCTCTCCCTGTCACTCTGCCTTTCAAATAAACTTTTTAAAAGATCATTTATTTATTCAAAGACAGTCTCAGAGCACGAGAACTTCCAACTACTGGTTCACTTCCCAAATGACCACAACGGCCGACTGGGCCAGGCTGAAGCCAGGAACCAGGAGCTTCCACTGGGTTTCCCACATGGGTGCAGGGACCCAGCCACTTGGGTCATCTTCTACTGCTTTCCCAGGCACATTGGCGGGGAGCTGGATCAGAAGTAGGGCAGCTGGAACTCAAACCACACGGTGTTCTCTCTCTGTAACTGCTTTCAAATAAATAAATAATCTTTTAAAAAGTTTATTTGAAAGGCAGAGTGACAGGGAGGGGGGAGGGGAGAGAAAGATCTTCCACATGCTGGTTCACTCTTCAGATGCCTGAAACACCCAGGGCTAGGCCAGGTTGAAGCCAACAGCCAGAACTCCATTCAGTTCTCCCACCTGGGGCTCATATGGGATGGTGGCATCTCAGGCAGCAGCTTAACCCACTGCACCTTAATGCCAGCCCCTCAAATATACTTTGAAAAGAATCTGTCTCTGAGTGAGTAGGGAAAGGCAATAGATATGGTGTGGTTCCATTTCTACTTTATAGACAGTTTAATAGATAGTCTTTTTTTTTTTTAAGCTGCTTGTGAAATGGTGACTCTTTCAGGAGCTTAGAGCGCTCACTTAGTGGTTGTGTGAGTTCTGGTTCTGCAACCTGAACCATGCTAGGCCATGGGAATGCAGCAGCCTAAAGCCCTCGAGCTAAAAGTCGTGTAGCTTGAGGGCGATGGGCAAGAGACAGTTGTTGAAGATAATTTCAGAGATGGGTATGTATGAAAAAGTGAATAACAGGGTAATGTGACCAGAGATAATTTGAAATCAGGCACACAGCATATGTACCGCTGGAGGTGATTGTGTGTGGGATTCTTTACCTTTCCATGTTTCTGATATGGTTGAGCTTCTGATGAGCACGGAAGCCTTTTATGATCAGAATGTAACATGAACAACCGAACCCTTTGTCAGAATTGGCAACCAATGCCCTTGACTCCACCAGGCATCCTGAGCTCTTGGCTTCCAGCAGCTTAGGCCTCCTGAGCTGCCATTTCCGACTTGAGAGAAGCTGGACAAGGTGGGATTGGACAGCAGCAGCAAGGGAAGCACCCCCGTTGCCAGCAGCACTGAAGGTTCCATTCGTGTTTTGAGCTGTAGAGCAGCTTGTGGTCTGGGTAGGATGTGGCAGGCTTCGATATGGGAAAAGCTGGAGGAGAGAGTGAAGGCAGGAGCCTCTGATAAAGCCCCCAGTGAGGATATGGCAGCCGAGGCAGTGGGGTGGGGCAGGATGGGTTGATGGGAAGTGAGGCTGACCTATCTCTTGCTGCCTGCCTGCCTGCCTGCCTGCCTGGTAGAGCCTGGGGTGGCCAGAGTGGCAGGTAAGCACCTGCGTCTCTGTTCCCCCACAGATGCTGTGCGTGAGATTCGGAAGTACGACGATGTGACTGAGAAGGTGAACCTCCAGAACAACCCGGGGGCGATGGAGCACTTCCACATGAAGCTTTTCCGTGCGCAGCGGAATCTCTACATTGCTGGCTTCTCCCTGCTGCTGTCCTTGTGAGTGTGGACGGACCCGCGCGGTGAAGGGAGCTGTGTGGGTCTGACTCCTCAGGACCCGGAGGTCCTGTCCTTAATCAGGGAGATAACACAGGTGCCCCCGACCCCCGAGTCACTGTGGCGAGTGGCAGGGAACTAACTGGAATATCAGAAGACCGGATCTCACCACGTGATCTTGTAGGGCAAACAGATGGCCATCTGGCCCTGTGTTTGCTTGTAAAGTACAGCTGGGACTTTCTCTCCCGTGGGAGAGCATCTTTGGAGCCCTGCTCATCAGGACGCTGACTTGAGAACACAGGGCAGAAGTGGCCCAAATGGGTGGAGACTGCCCCTGTCTCCAGGCCTTCCTAAATGTGGATCTGTAATGGGAGCACCTTGTGCTCCATGACAGCCCAAGTGTTTCTGGTGTTTTTGGCAAGACCAAATTCCTCGACAAGGGCCAGTGGGGTGGCTAGTTGGGCAAGATGAAACCAGAAGAAAGTGCCTATTTGAGTCTAGGGCCCTGTTTTCTCTCTCCTGTTTCACACGAGGGTTCTGATCCGTGGGGCCCTGGCAGAGGGATACACGGAGGCTCAGGCGAGAGGGATTGGAAAGGTGCTTGGTGCGTGGGTCAGCACTAAGAAGACGGCTGACTTAGTCTGTTTGTGCTGTTGTAACAAAATACGAGGCTGGGTAATTGTAAACAATAGAGATGGATTGCAGTATTGCGCCTGGTTTTGGAGGCTGAGAATTCCAAGCGCAAGATGTCTGATGAGGGCTGCGGTCTGCTTCCAAGAGAACTTACTGCTGCGTCCTCCTGAGAAGAGGAACAATGCATGGTGCAAAGAGTGGAAGGGCAAAAGGGGCCAACCTAGTCCCCTCTGGCCCTTTGTAATGCACTGACCCACTTAGGAGGGCAGAGTCCTCCTGAATTAATTGTTCCCCTGAAGACCGCACCTCCAGTGCCATTGCAGTAGGCATTATGCTAAAGCACACGGATGGTGGGGACCGTCAGACCAAAGCACCAACTGAGCGTGTGGATTCTCAGGCCTGGCTCATGGATGAGAATTCCTTCCTGATGTTGTGCCTACAGACTCAAGACGGTGAGCACTTCAGGGATGCTTGCCCTCCGTTTGCCTGGTGCATCCTGCTTCGCTAGCACTAGGACGAATGCCTGTCTGACTTGCAGCTTTCCAGATGATCTTGAACTCTCTGGGTCCAGGTTCAAAAGGGTGGGAGGTAGCACATAGCTTTTCAAGGTAATATGTTTGATCAGAGTTATAATCTGCTACCTTAGTGCCTTCAAATGAGGGAAGTCAGCAAATGAGAAGGCTTACAGGGGTCAAAGACATAGCCTACATTTTTAGGGTTTCAGAAAGCTCCAGAGAAGTACAATTTTGTGGTTTGAGAGTGAAAGAGAAGTAAACCCAGAGGACTGAGTTTCACAAACAGAATTCTCAGTATGACTGCAAGTGAGCCAAATGAAGGAGAGAGACCACAGAGAGGAAGGAAGAGCAGAAACTAGGACTTTTACCAGAGAAGCTTCTAGAACCTTCAGAATAGCTTTGAGGAAGGAAAAACTTGTACTGAACTGTGATTCGCGAGACATGGGAAGAAATGGGGGAGAAGATAGTTCCTCTTTCTGTGTCTGTGTTAGAGGAGATGGAAGGTAGAAGGGCAAGGGCAAAGGAAGCATGGGGATGAGCGAACTGAAATCCCCAGTGGGCAAAGGCGAACTAGAGCGGGTAGCTTGTCTCAGTGTTGTAGTCTCCACTTAGACTTGATGAGATTATGTCCGGGAACTTGAGATCATCTCCAGCTGGACTTGCTGATGATCCTCAAGGAACTGCAGAGTGGGAGAGATGCTGGAAGGCTGCAGCAGGCAAGTATTCTGATTTCCAAAGGGAGGAGAAGATAGGTGAGGGTATGGCTAGGATGGGCCAGCTTGACTTTGACCTCAATCCATGCTCTAGAAAGAATGGCTTGTATGCGTTTAGAAAAGAGAGGGATCACTGGTAAGTGCTGGGAGTTCCTGGAAAAGTTTGTAGTCTGTCTTGTCCATGCCTTCCATAGATTGAGCAGGCACTGATTTTCAGCAAACGTTTGCCAGTCTCCAGGTCTGTTCTTGCAGACCAGAGGCTGAAGTCAACAGGTGCTGGTGCAGCAGTGTACTTAGGTGTGGTCTTAGCTCACAGCAGTGGCTGCTGTGGGGATCAGCTCCATGGCTTCACTCTCCACCTCCGCCTGCTCAGGGTTTGGGTACCCCAGCACGTGGTGAGCAGACACAGGGAGAGATAGTCTCATTGATCAGGCGGACTTGAAGGAGACTGGAGTTCTTGTTGAACTATCTGTAAGTGTGCATTCGTGAGGCTGGGGTGAACAGAAAGGCGAAGGCTTGATAGAGCTGCTGGTGAGCTGACGGTGCCCTTCCTTGCAGGCCAGGCTCTTGCGGTCGGTCAGCTGCTACTTGGAGGGCTATGTGGGGCATGCCTCTGAGAGGGGGTAGCAGACCGCAGGGTGCTCCTGCAGAAGCTAGCACATCAGTGGCCGATGCCTTAGTGTTTGTTCCTCGCAGACTCTGGCTCATAAGCCTTTCTCCTGGCTCCATCCTGCTTCCATGAGCTTGCTTTTGGAAGGACACCTCCAGGTCAGGTACTTCAAGTATTATCTGATTGTGTCAGGAGCCAGTGATCGTCCCCCTTCTTCTGCAGCTGTGGGGTAACTAGGCCACCAGACAAGTGACCATGTGCCACGGGCATTCCCGTTCAGCCAGTCCCCTCCAGGCTAATTCAGCGTAGTAAAATTCACCGTTTTTAGTTTACAGTTCTGAGTTTTTTGACAGTTGTAGAGCCTTTGTTGTCAGATGGTCGGGCGATGCCAGCATAGTCAGGATGCAGAAGTGTTTGAAGTTTCCTTTCTCACCTAAGTCGGTGAATTCCAATACAGGCCATCCTCATTTGCACACTACTGCCATTCCCAGAGTGACTCTCAGAGGTGGGAGAGTGGCAGTAAGCCTGGGCCCACTGCTACAGCCTACTTTCACGGTCGTGATATGTCAGTGTCAAGTCAGCAGTCTAGCCCAGTTGTGTGTTTCCTCTCCCTCTGACAAGTGTGTGGGGCTTTACCTAATTCATTTTTACATGTGCCACACGAGGCAGTGGCTGTCTAACTTCTTGGCCAGGTTCTTCCAGCAGCCCCACACATTTCACTTCTCCTTAGCTGAAGGGAGGGACGCCGTGAGCTGGGTGTCCACTGTCCTGCTATGCCTGCAGTACCCTCCCATGGTTCATCCAGTCACAGGTGGGTCTTGGGCAGCTACTTCTTAAGGAAGGCAGTGAGGATCCCAGCGATCAGTGTGAATCCACTGATTGCCCACAGAGGATCTACTTAGCCATTTCTAGAATTTTGCCCAGAACGTAGAATCCTCCTAGTCTGTTGGGTCCCAGCGTGGCGACCCTGGCCCTTGAGGAGCTTCTCCTGTGGTGTAATGTTACCCACACCTCATATCCACATAACCGCATGGGTCTTGGAGGAAACACTTCAAAGAACACAGCTGTCTGCTCTGTGAGTTCTTAATCAAAAACAAACACCTGCTCATTATAAAATAAACAAAACCTCTTCTGTGGAAAAAAAGAAAAAAACAAAAACACCTCCAAATCATAGTGATGTGTCGGGTGAACTCTCTGTGGTCCTATCCTCAGAGGTAGCTACAGATATAATTGGGATGCTGCTTGAATTTTTCAGTAGTCTTTTTTTTTTTTTTTTTTTTTTTTTTTTGACAGGCAGAGTGGACAGTGAGAGAGAGAGACAGAGAGAGAAAGGTCTTCCTTTGCCGTTGGTTCACCCTCCAATGGCCGCCGCTGCAGCCGGCGCACCGCGCTGATCCTGGCAGGAGCCAGGAGCCAGGTGCTTTTCCTGGTCTCCCATGGGGTGCAGGGCCCAAGCACCTGGGCCATCCTCCACTGCACTCCCTGGCCATAGCAGAGAGCTGGCCTGGAAGAGGGGCAACTGGGACAGAATCCGGCGCCCCAACCGGGACTAGAACCCGGTGTGCCGGCGCCGCAAGGTGGAGGATTAGCCTATTGAGCCACGGCGCCGGCTCAGTAGTCTTTTAAAAAAAAAAGATTGATTTATTTGAAAGGCAGAGTTATAGAGAAGCAGAGGTAGAGGTCTTCCATCCGCTGGTTCACTCCCCAAATAGTCACAACAGCTGGAGCTGAGCTGATCCGAAGCCAAGAGCCTGGAGCTTCTTCCAGATATGCCCTGTAGGTGCAGGGGCTCAAGGACTTGGGCCATCTTCCACTGCTTTCCCAGGCCACAGCAGAGAGCTGGGTTGGAAGAGGAGCAGCCAGGACTCAACCAGCGCCCATATAGAATACTGGCACTGCAGCTGGTGGCTTTACCTGCTACTCCACAGTGCCGGCCCCTCAGTAGTCTTTTTTACATGTACGTGTCACATTTTCCTTACAAATACCGTGTGTATTTTTTGCTGTGCTTTGACTAGCCTTTCTCACCCAACAACCTATCTTAGCAATGCTTTTGAACAACTCATTCTTAATGGCTGTGCAATACTGTTTAGGGAGGGGACTGTCAGTGCTTTAACCAGTACCCTGCTCAGAATTGTGTGAGCTGGTTCGGAGGCTTTCCCATTCAAAATCCAGCACCGCACCTGTGTGCTTTCTAGTCCGCCTTCTCCAAACACTGTGTCTCTTTGTCTTGTTGGAAATGCAGCCTCTCACTGCCCTGGGCCTGCGGGTGAGAACCTGCATGTTGCCAGGTCCTCAGGTGACTGCGCATTAGCAAAACTGCAGCGGCATTGCTCTGACACAGCCCAGAGGTCACTAGCTCACGGCACTGCTGTCTGCGCCACGGAGCTTCCCTGCCCAGCACGGGACTAAGTGTGGACTTGGAGTGGGCCCACTCTCCTCATTTACCTGTGCAGTGATGCTTTCAGAAGCCATGTTATGGTTGCCTTTTGGATCTTTGAAGCATTTTCTTTTTGAAGAACCCTCTTACATCTGTCAACACAGTCTGCCGTAGATAGGTAGTAAATAGGCAAATTCCGATTGTGGGCTAATCCTTGCTTTGTTCTACATGTCCTTTGTGTGCCTCTCCACACTTGTTTGTACATTTTTTTTTAAAAAATGAACCACTGTTGTGCGGCATGCCTGTATGTGAGATAGGTATCTGTCTCTCTTTGCTGGGTCAAGTTCAGGTGTGTTATGAAAACTGTTTTGTGGGGTCCCACTCACACTCTTAGCAAATCTGGGGTTGTTACTGTCTGTAAGAAGGGTGAGTCAGGTAGAGTAGCTGGGGAGAGCAGCGCATAGCACCGCCTGCCCTTAGCATGCTGTGGTGGAGTTGAGGGGCGTGACATGGCACCCTTACATATCTATCCCACATACCCCAGGGACTGCACTTGGGAGGGCTGGCGGCCGAGAAGTCAAGAGCCGGGATGCTGCTGCGTTCTCAGGCTGATACTGCCACATCATTGGCTGGGGGGCTGCAGAAAGGCAGCTCACCCCTCTTGCCTGAGCATTCTGTTTAGTAAGGGCTCAGCTAGACGACCAGATTGCCCTGTGGCCTTGCTGATGTGTATGTGCCTGTTGCGGTGGTCTGTTTTGGTTCTGGTTGAAACCAGTAAGGCCTTTAATCCTGGGCCTTTGTGGGCCTTTGTGCATGGAGAATGGCAGTCCCGGAGTGACAGGGTGACCTGAGCTGCTCAGCTTTGGAGCGGGAACACCAGAGACTGCCTTGTTCTACCCCCTTGCTCCGCGATACGGCTCTTGGTGTTACTGGAACACTTAGCGCCAGGTAGTTGTCTCCAGCCTGCCTCAGGCTCTTGCTCAGATGCTGAGCTGCTTCGTCCTGAGTAGCAGTCACCTGGTGGCTTTTGGTGAATAGGCCCTGGCACCATCAGTGAGCTCAGGTGGTCCTTACTGCGTGTCCTCATTAGTCTTGGGCTTTTGAGTCTAACGACTCTTATCTTGTAGTTCCTCATGTTTGAAGAGCAAGAAGTTCCCTACCAGGACATATTCCTTGTAGAAAGATGAGACTTTAAGTACAAGTGTGAAAGTAATTTCCTGGAGATGCTCCTATAACTGCTGTTGACACTTAGCTTTGTTCTAGGCTTTTCCAGACTTTTCTGTGCATAGTAGCAGCTACTGCTTGTTAGGCATTCTGTGTACCAGGCACATACTATAAATTTTGATAGTATTGTGAAGAAGCAAGTGAGGTTCAGAGAAGTGCAGAAAGCTCTCCAAGTTCCTGGAGCTACTGATGGGGAGAGCTCAGAGTTCAGATTGAGAACCATCTAACCCGAGCACCTGGGGCTTTTCCTTTGTAGACTCCACACACTTCTTTTTTTAAGGTTTATTTATTTTATTTGAAAGACAGAGTTACACACACACACACACACAGGGAGAGAGAGAGAGACAGATCTTCCACCTGCTGATTCATTCCCCAAATGGCTGCAATGGCTGGAGCTGGGCCAGACTGAAGCCAGGAGCTTCTTCCGTGTCTCCCACATGCAGACACCCAAGTACTTGGGCCATCTTCCACTGCTTTCCCAGGTGTAATAGCAGGGAGCTGGATTGAAAGTGGAGCAGCTGGGAAACGAATTGACACCCATATGGGATGGCCTAACCCGCTGCACCGCAGTGCTGGCCCCTCCACACACTTCTTAATGAAACGGCACCAAGCTTGAACTACCTTGTGGTGACTTGCCCTTTCCACTCAGTTGACAATGAATGTTTTTCTAGGACAATTGATCTGTCTCCCCTGTGTTTTTTTGTGTGTCTATTCAGTTCCCTGTTGCTGGGCCACAAGCCTTTTGCCTTGTTTTTCTGGTAAAAACAGTGGGAAACAGTGCTTGAGTGTCATTTTTCATGTGTGCCTCAGCTAGGCCAGCTTTCTTGGGACCTTCTGATCTGTTCAGAGTGTCAGTGCCACCCTTGTTGTTTGTTCCTCACCTGTGATTTGTACATTTCCCTGGGAGGAGCTGACTCGGTTCTTGCACAGGAGCTGGTTGCGGTGGGCAAGAGGAGGAGATAGCTTAGAAGAGGTGGGGGCAGGGTGGAGGGTTTCAGAGTCTGTGGCCACTTCTCCTGGTGGTAGTGAGCCAGGTGTTGCAGTCGTTCTGTGGCAGAGTCAGCAGCAGGGGTAGTGTTTCCAAGGAAGTGGAGCAAAGCTGAATAGCCCAGGCTCAGGGAGACCAAGTCAGAGGTGGGACAGATCCGAGGCACTGGTACAGTCGAATCACTTACTAGGCCCTCCCAGTCGCTGTGTCTGCTCTGTGTACACGTGGTGTGAGGACAGGTCACCTGCTGGGTAGGGCACTCTGGCTGCTGGGGGGGTGAGGGGGCGGCTCCCTCTAGAGCCTTAGGCACAATCGCAGCTTCATACAGGAGAGATGAAGCGGGACAAGCTGCAGTGGCAAGGAAGGGAGTCAGCTTTGCCCACCAGAGGGAGGAACAAAGAAGACAGGGAAAGCAGGGCCGGTAGGACAGCCAGACCCGCCGACCTCATGGCAGCAGGATGGGCCGCAGAGAGGATGAACGGCCCCTGCAGAGCAGTTGGAGAAGGCAAGGGGAAGCCAGATAGAGCGAAGACAGGGGTGCGTTAGCGGACAGGAGTGTGGTGGCAGGAGAAAGGGCTGTGTCCACGAGAGAGCCTGGTGGTGGAACTGGCTCCTCACTTGGCCAGGGTCAGGACATGGAGGAGGTTAGCCTTGAGCAGGCCTTGGAGTTGAAGAAAGGAACCCACCTTTATTTTTCCTTTAATATTTATTTATTTTACTTGAAAGGCAGAGTTAGAGAGGGGGAGAGTTAGAGAGGGAGAGGGAGAGGGAGAGAGAGAGAGAGAGAGAGAGAGAGATATCTTCCATCTGCTGGTTCACTCCCCAAATGGCTGCAATGGCCAAGGCTGGGCTAGTCTGAAGCCAGGAGCCAGGAGCTTCCTCTGGGTCTCCCCGTGGATACAGGGGCCCAAGTAGTTGGGCCATTTTCTGCTGGTTTCCCAGGTGTACTAGCAGGAAGCTGAATCAGATAGAGTATCTACGACTCAAACTTGTGCCCATATGGGATGCCGGCGGCATTGTAGGCAGTGACTTAACCTGTTATGCCGCAGTGCCAGCCCCAGCGGCCCACCCTTAAAGAGAACATCACAGGGGCCAGCACTGTGGTGTAACGGGTAAAGCCGCCGCTGGCAGTACCAGCATCCCATATGGGCGCCAGTTCAAGTCCTGGCTGCTCCACATCCTTTTTTTTTTTTTTTTTTAAGATTTATTTATTTATTTGAAAGAGTTACACAGAGAGAGGAGAGGCAGAGAGAGAGAGAGAGAGAGAGAGAGGTGTCTTCCATCCGCTGGTTCACTCCCCAGATGTCCGCAACGGCTGGAGCTGTGCCAATCAGGAGCCAGGAGCTTCTTCCAGGTCTCCCACATGGGTGCAGGGGCCCAAGGACTTGGGCCATCTTCTTCTGCTTTCCCGAGCCATAGCAGAGAGCTGGGTAGGAAGTGGAGCAGCCGGGTTTCAAACCGGTGCCCATATGGGATGCCAGTGCTTCAGGCCAGGGCATTAACCCACTGCGCCACAGCGCTGGCCCCACCCACTTCCAAGCCAGCTCTCTGCTATGGCCTGGGAAATCAGTAGAAGATGGCCCAAGTCCTTGGACCCCTGCACCTGTATGGAGAACCGGAGGATGTTCCTGGCTCCTGGCTTCAGATAGGCGCAGCTCCAGCCGTTGCAGCCAATTGGGGAGTGAACCAGCAGACGGAAGACCTCTCTCTGTCTCTGTCTCTGTCTCTTTCTGTCTCTCTCTCACTCTCTCTCTGCCTCTCCTCTCTCTGTGTAACTCTGACTTTCAAATAAAATAAATACATCTTTAAAAAAAAAAAAGACCATCACACCCATAATCCTGTCTTGATGAGCTTGGATAGGCTACAGTTGCTGTTGGGCACTGTGGCGGGTGTGGCGGGCAGTGTGTGAGGAGAGTTGGGGCTTTGGAGCCAAAGCTTTCTGGGCTCTGTCCTGCCTCTGCTGCGTTTACTCTCGGGTCCTTGGGTACCTTCTCCTGGGAGACCCATCACAAAGTTTGAGAACCCCTGTCACTTGACCCAGAAGCTTGGCAGTATTCTTTTTCTCCATGTGACCCCATGGTCCTGTGAGGTTACTTTATTATTTTTATTTTTAAATAGATATAAATAGATATATTTGAGAGGTAGAGTTACAGACAGTGAGAGGGGGAGAGACAGAGAGAGGTCTTCCATCTGCTGGTTCACTCCCCAAATGGCTGCAATGGCCAGAACTGCACTGATCTGAAGCCAGGAGCCAGGAGCTTACTCAGGGTCCCCCACATGGGTGCAGGGGTCCAAGGACTTGGGCCATCTTCTTCTGCTTTCCCAGGCCACAGAAGAGAGCTGGATTGGAAGTGGAGCAGCCGGGACTCAAACTGGTGCCCATATGGGATGATGGTGCCACAGGCGGAGAATTAACCTACAGTGTGGCCCCAGATATAACTTTTTAAAAGATTTAATTTATTCGAAAGGCAAAGTTACAGAGAAAGGGGACAGAAAGAAATAGATCTTCATCTACTGGTTCACTCTCCAAAAGGCAGCAATGGCTGGCACTGGGCTAGGCTGAAACCGGGAGACTGGAACTCTATCTAGATCTTCCACATGGGTGGCAGGGTCCCAAGCACTTGGACCATCTTCTGTTTTCCCAGGCACATTAACTGGGAGCTGGATCAGAAGTAGAGCAGCCAGAACTTGAACCAGTACTCATATGGGATGCCAGCATCATAGGCGGTGGCTTAACCTACTGTGCCCCAGTGCCAGCTCCCTGTGGGTTTTTTCAAATGTAAAATATGTGTAACTTAGATTTTCTGTGACCAGTTTTTAATGCAAAATTTATTTAATTATTTGAAAGCTAGAGTGACGGTGATGAGGAATGACAGAGATCAAGAGATCTCCTATCTGCTGGTTCACTCCCCCAAATGGTCACAGCAGCCAGGTCTAGGACAGGTTGAAGCCAGGAAAGGAACTCCAGCCATGTGTCCCATACGAGTGGCAAGAGCCCAAGCACTTGGGTCATCATCTGTTGCCTTCCCAGGAGCTGGATTAGAAGCGGAGCAGTCGAGACTCCAAGCAGCACTCTCATGGGATGCCGCTGACGGGGTGCCAGCATTGTAAGCAGTACCCTAACCCACTGTGCCATCATACCAGCCCTCTGTTGACTGTGTTTCAGTGCACAGTTCAGCAGAGCCTTTTCTCCACCCCTGAGAACCCTGGCTCTTGGGTCCGGTGCTGTGGCGTAGCGGGTAAAGCCACCACTGGCAGTGCCAGCATCCCATATGGGCGCCGGTTCAAGTCCTGACTGCTCAACTTCCGATCCAGTTCTCTGCTATGGCCTGGGAAAGCAGTGGAAGATGGTCCAAGTCCTTGGTCCCTTGTATCCATGTCGGGGACCCGGAAGAGGCTCCAGGCTCCTGATTGGTGCAGCTCCGGCAGTTGTGGCCAATTGGGGAATGAACCAGTGGATGGAAGACTCTCTCTCTCTCTCTCTCTCTCTCTCTCTTTCTCTTTCTCTCTTTCTCTCTTTCTCTCTTTCTCTGCCTTTCCTTTTCTCTGTTTAACTCTGATTTTCAAATAAATAATCTTTAAAAAAAATTAGCTAGTTACGGGGCCGGTGCTGTAGTGGAGAGGGTAAGGCCTCTGTCTGCAGTGCCGGCATCCCATATGGGTGCCCATTCAAGCCCCGGCAACTCCGTTTCCAATCCAGCTCTCTGCTTTGACCTGGGAAAGCAATGGAAGATGGTCCAAGTCCTTGGGCCCCTGCACCCACGTGGGAGATCTGGAAGAAGCTCTTGGCTCCTGGCTTTGGATTGGCTCAGCTCTGGCTGTTGCAGCCAATAGTGGAGTGAATAAGTAGATGGTTGATCTTTCTCTCTCTCTCTCTCTCTCTCTCTCTCTCTCTCTGACTCTCTGACTCTCTGACTCTCCTTCTCTCTATATATAACTCTGACTTTCAAATAAATAAATACAAAAAGAACTATGGCTCTGGTATGGTCCCCAGTCCCCTTTAGGGTCCCACCAATCTTGCTCCCTCTGGCGTGTCCTTCATGCTCTAGCCAGGTAACCCTCTGACCACTGCTTCCAGTGGCTTCAGACCACCTGGGGCATAGAGGGTTGACCTCCAGTCCTCTGCTTTGTCTTCACTGTCAAGAACTAGCCACTTAGGTTCCTAGGAGGGCCTCGAGCAGTACATGTTCTCCCTGCTTTGTTGCAGCATTTCCCCGCTTCTACCAGGAACTCCCCCATGCCTTCTGGTCCAGCAACACCTCTTCCTCCTCCTTCCCAACGCCTCGTGCTGCGGTCTGCTGTGAGAGACTCATGCTGCTGGCTGGCCTGAGAGCTGGCCTCCGGTCCCGGGGCAGCCTGCACACCTGGCTGTGAGGTGTGCCCTGAGCAAATTAGTGCAGCATAGGGACCTGGGGCTCTTCCCTTTTATTCTAGAAGCTCTCAGTGCCAAGGACCTGGCACATGCCAAGGGCTGCTGAAACCTTTATGCTGACTGAAAGGGGTGTCCTGGGCGGATGGTGACTGTGGTAGGTGTGTTTCTGGGTTAAAGCTATCAGACTGCCAGATAGAAGCCCAGCCTTTTAGGTCTTACTAGCTGACAGTATGTGAAGACAACCGTGTAGACTGTTCCTGCTCCCGGGGTGCACCTTGGGAATATAGCTTGGGTCGTGGGAAGTGAGTCTGGACGGCACCTCCTGTGGGTGGGGTTGAGCATGTTCAGTGGAGCTCATTGTTGTATCTGCTGCAGTCTGCTAAAATGTCAGCCAGGGTCAGGAGCAGATGTGGTTACTGGCCAGACCCAGGACGTTCCATGCTGGTACAAGGGTTCCCTCAGCTTTTTTTTTTTTTATAAGCACGCGCGCTCTCTCTCTCTCTCTCTCTCTCTCTCTCTGTCTGTCTCTCCTTACCCCCTCTGAGGGTGGGTCCTGTTACTACCTTCATTTTTGTCTTTCTGTAGAGAAAACATTCTAATTTATGTGATCTTGAGAAGCAAGTCAGAGTCAGTATAGACTGGTACAGTTCAGTGGAACTCTAGAATGATGGGAATGTCCTCCAGCTGGGCCGTGGCTAGTTGAGCACTTGACATGCGACTCCTGTGACTGAGAAGCTGAGCTTGAGGCTAAGTTTGCATGACGATTTCAATAGGCACACATGTGTGGGGCTACCAAGTTGGAGAGCACAGATCCAGGCCAGTGGTCCTCAGCTGGGGCCTTGTTTTGGACTCCACTGGGGCATTTGTCAGTATCTGGGACCTGCTTGGTGTCACAGTTGGTAGGATGCCACTTGCATCTGTTGGGCTGAGGCCAGAGAATGCTGCTAAACATACCTGGGAAGCCCAGGACAGCCCCCATCACACAAGATAATATGACCCCAGATAGCTGTAACGTGGAGGTGGAGAACCCCTGGGCTAGAAATGAGGAAGGCAGGACCTGAGCTGGGTCAGAGGTCCTCGCTGCTGCCAGGAGGCCCTCAGGGAAGTCCCTAAGCACTTTGCTCCACCTGCCAAACAGGCACTTGCTGAGCCGTGCGTAGAACTGGAGGCAGACCCGGTCCTCTGTGAGGGGCTGCTGGCCTCCCCTCCCCTATCCAGGCCTTGTCAAAGGTGCTGGGTGCAGAGAGCACTGGAATTCCCAACAGGGAGTTATCAGTCCCTCTTTGTTTCTGGCTGCTTCCTGCATCTTCCTGGGTGACTCTTCACTCACAGTTTGTCACAGGCATCTGAGCTGGGGGAGACACCAGCCCTGCCTGTTCCAGGAACTGAGGCCTAAGGCTACGGAGTGAGAGGCTCAGGCTGGTGGGCTGGATGTGGAGAGAGGGTTCAGCCAGGGTGGCGACTGGGCACACTAGCAGCAGTTGCAGCTCAGGGGAGATAAGCTCTTCTTCCTAAATGTCAGGCTGCAGAGTCCCCCTGGGGGTTCATTTTTTTTAATCAGCAGTGTAGGGGCCTGTGTTGTCTGCTGTAAGGCGACTGACCACCCCAGACCCTGCGGGGTGGTCAGTCCCCCTGCTTGCAGTGTTCTCTGGCAGATAGTTGGCGCCCATGTGATACCCCAGCTTAGATTTAGTGAGAGGAGCCAGAGTTGACGTGGAAGCTGACGCAGCATGTGCCTGCCGAGCGGGCAGGCGGGGAACACCCAGCCTGGACTGTGCCTGCTCATGTGTCTTGGCTGTGTGGCATTTTCTTCCAACTTGCCTGGCGAGCCATATGGCTCATGGTGGCCCCAAGGGGCAGGTTCATAATTATGACAGTGGGCTCCGCAGTCAGGCCTGTGTTTGGATCCCAGCTGCCTGACCTCTGCTAAGTCACTTCTGCTCTCTGAGCCTTTTCTCTCATTCATAAGGCAAGAATGACAATATAGGCAATGTGTGTCTCGTTCCTAGAGCTCTGCCTGGCACAGGAAGTGTTTGTCCTTCTCGCTGGTAGTGATGGCAGCTTCTGGGTTCTCTTTCGTGTCAAAGGCTGCCAGGCACAGAGAGGGAGCTGAAGAGGTCTTTTCCTGGCCTTTAGGGAGGCAGGGTGGAGGGGAACCTTTAAGATGGCCCTGTAGGGACCGGCACCGTGGCACAGTAGGTTAATCCTCCGCCTGTGCCCATATGGGTGCCGGTTCTAGTCCCGGCTGCCCCCTTCCAGTCCAGCTCTCTGCTGTGACCTGGGAAAGCATTAGGGGATGGCCCAGGTACTTGCATCCCTGCACCTGCATGGGAGATCAGGAAGAAGCTCCTGGCTCCTGGCTTCAGATCGGCATAGCGCCGGCCATTGCGGCCATCTGGGGAGTGAACCAACGGAAGGAAGACCTCTCTCTCTGTCTCTCCCTCTGTCTGTAACTCTACCTCTCAAATAAATAAATAAAATCTTCCAAAAAAAAAAAAAGATGGCCCTGTAGCCACAGCAAAGACTGGTTTCAGCTGCTCCAGAGAGAGACCTGACCAGAAATTGAAGGTGAACAGGCCTGTGGGTCTTTAGGGAGCTGCAGTGTGGGGTGCACAGGCCATGCACTGGAATCACCCAGGGTGGCCTGTATGCTTTGTGGAAAGAGAACATGTGGGCATTTGTAGAAGTGGAACAGCAGCCCACACCATGTTGACCTCTGGTTACTAATGGCTGGTATTTCTTTTATCCAAGTGCACAGCTTGCCCTCACCCACTGGACTGTCCTGGGCTCTGGATTATTTTTTTTTAAAGATTTATTTATTTATTTGAAAGTCAGTTACACAGAGAGAGGAGAGGCAGAGAGAAAGAGAGAGGTCTTCCATCCACTGGTTCACTCCCCAGATGGCTGCAACGGACGGAGCTGCACCGATCCGAAGCCAAGAGCCAGGAGCTTCTTCGAGGTCTCCCACGTGGGTGCAGGGGCCGAAGGACTTGGGCCATCTTCTACTGCTTTCCCAGACCATAGCAGAGAGCTGGATCGGAAGAGGAGCAGCTGGGACTAGAACCGGTGCCCATATGGGACGCCGGCGCTTCAGGCCAGGGCATTAGCCCACTGCACCACAGCCCAGCCCCTCTGGATTATTTTGATGCAAATCCCAGATACCATGTTTATAGGCAAAGTGATATTTTGGTTTATCACTTTGAAAAGATAGGGACTTTCAAATAATTTTTTAAGATTTATTTATTTATTTGAAATGCAGTTACAGAGAGGGAGAGACAGAGGTCTTCCATCTGCTGGTTCAATCCCCAAGTGGCTGCAATGGCCAGGGCTGAGCCAGGGCAAAGCTAGGAGCCAGGAGGTTCTTCCAGGTCTCCCCTGTGGGCACAGGGGCCCAAGCATTTTGGGCCACCCTCCACTATTTCCCAGGTACATTAGGAGTGAGCTGGATTGGAAGTAGAGCAGCTGGGACTCAAACTGGTGCCCACCTGGGATGCTAGCATTGCAGGCAGAGGCTTAACCTGCTGGCCCCAGATAGGGCTTTCTAAAAGAGTTGAGTATGCAACCTCATAACTACAGTAAGTTGCCAGTAATTCCTTAACAACATAAAACCTCTAGCAACTGTTCACATGTCCTTCATTGCTGTCTAGGTAAGGTGGCTAAGGAGTTTTCAGATGCTGCTGCTGGGCCCACCCAAAGATGCTGCGAGGCCTGTGGGCTTGCTGCTGCAGACAGCTGGCAGAGGGCATTTGAACCTCAATTCCATTGGTCTTTATCCCTCCTTCCCTCCCTCTATCTGTCCACTGGATGCTACCCTTCTCTGACAGTCCAGAAATTAGCATGGAACCTCAGACCTAAGTATTGGGAAGAGCCCTTTTAAGAGTTCTATTAATTTCTAGATGCCTTTCCCCAAGCTCTAGTTATGTGCTGCACGCCCTATGGGGGCTTGATTTTGCCAGCAGTTGGGCCGTGGAGGGGCTGTCGGGGATTCCCCACAGATAGCTCAGGAAGGACTGTCTGATGTGCATCCAAATAAGCACCTGCCTCTTGGAAAAAATGCAGTGATTGTTTGCTTGGGCCCCAGTGTGCTCTCCATCATGCTAAAGACAAATGGTGGGTGAGCTGAGCAAGGAAGTGTCCCTCTTCTCTCTTCATGGCCTTTGAGTCGCTGCCATCCTAGGAGGGCCCCTTTCTCCTTAGCACTGGAGGCAGAGCTGGAAGAGGATGGGGCAGGGTGCCAGGTGCAGGTGCCAGGATTGTGCAGCCATCCCTGTGGCCCCGTGCCTCAGGTTGCTGAGGAGCTGAGCCTGCCACCTCCCTGCAGTCTAGGGCGTGTCAGTGGAGGAGCACAGCCGAGCCCACACCTATCCTCTGCCCAAGTCCTCCCTCCTGTGGCTCTGAGTGACGTGCCCCCCCACCCCCTGCCACAGGGGCTTGGCTGTGTGTGGTGTGATGGGCTTCCCAGCCAAGGTCCAGCCCCTCCTCCCCATTTTCTCCAGCTTCGGAGTGCCTAGAGGCTAAAAGAAACCTCGAGCCACTGTACTAAGCTGGGCTTGAAGCAGCTGTCCTGGTGACCTTCCTGGGATGTTTTCGTGACTTTCCTAGTCTTCCCTGACCGTCCTGTTCTGCAGGCTCCTGACCTCGTGACCCCAGGCTCTTGTGGCTGTGAGTTTCCTGGTACAGCAGAGGCTCTGTTATTACTGTTCTGCTTCACTTGAAGCCTATCCTGAGCATCACCTGGGTTTTGAGTCCTTGCCAGGGTGAGTGCCTCATTTTCCTCCTGTCTGCCAGGCACCTGCTCCCAGGATCCACTGGATACACAGTGCTGCTGGGTTGTGAGGGCCTGGGAAGTCAGCAGGTGGCGCTGTGGCACCAGCATCTACTTGCAAGGGCCAGAGTGGTGTGCCTGTTGGGTGTTGGCGACTGCAGAATGAGCCTGCTCTCCGGAAGCCTCCGGTGGCTGGCCAGGTGGGCATGGCCACCCCATAGGACCTGTTGGTCAAGACTTGCTCCTTTCCCACTTCCTGGCAAACCTGTGTCTTCCTGCCTGTCTGTGCTCACAGAGAGAAACAGGATTGGTGATCAGCACGGATGAGCCATGTCTCTCTCCACTTGATATGGTTGGCTCTGTTTCTCTAGTGTCTAGAGAGAGTGTCTGTGTCTCCTGCATTCTCTTGTTTACTCAACCTTTTATAAAAGCATAATCATGCTGCTCAGCATCCAAGAATATCTTACCAAGAAAGCCAAGTGAAGTTCAGGTATTTGGGGCTAATATTTGTCTGCCAAGGACACATCTGGATTGTATTAAGTTTGGTTCACTGATTTTTTTTTTCCCTCTTCAGTTGGGTGCATTTAATCTGGACCCTGGGCCATTCTGTCCCTGACTACCTTATACCTTTAGGAAATTCCTTTGACTCTAAGCTGTCACCTGTGCTCCAGGAATGACTAGCTAAGACCAGTTATCCAGGATACTCAGGAGATATATGGCAGGAGAGAGAAAGGCAGTGGGCCAGCAGCTGCTGCTGGCTGTCAAAACCTGGAAGTCTGGAAAGTGGCCCCTGTTTGCTGTGTTGCGCACTGTCCTGTGGGGCCTGGCACACACCAGAAGATCACTGCAGGGACTGTGAGAGGGTCCAGACAGGTGCCCCAGCATGTAAGGGAGCAGTAAGGTGTTCCAGAAGGCGGGCCCTCAGGCTGCCCAGTGGGTCCAGCAAGAAGGGTCTGCCTTTGGCTCGTGCTGGTGAATCGTTTATCCCAAGTGCCTGCTCAGCTCCCACTGCAGCCACGAGCCCAGCTTACTCATCGCCTCGGGTCTGAGATGACGCCTTCCCACTGCTGTCTTCTGTTTCCTCTGTTGCTAGACTGACTGGCAAGCCCTGTGTCTGCCTGTGCCCCCTCAGTGCCAGGCCTCCAGGGTGAACACCAGTGTGGCAAGAAGGTGCAGGCTCAGGCTTGACATGCAGCCTCAGACACATCACCATGCCTGTCGGGAAATGTTTCCTCTACGGGAATGGGCTGAGCTCACCTGGAAGGTCCCTTTGCAGTGTGCCAGCTATGGGGGTCTGGAAATGCACAGCGCTCAGCCTGGATCCGGGCATTCATGGCTTAGAAGGGCCATGTGGCAAACAGACCAATGAAGATGGCGCAGAGAACACCACAGCCGTGTGGGGGTGCGCCCAAAGAGGGCAGGGAAGAGAGGAAAGGCTTTCTTAGGGCCAGTGGTGACAGAGCTGGGTAGAAAGGACTTTGCAGCCTGGGGGAAGGACATGCAGGTGCAGGGCAAGATGGGCAAGTGGTGGGTTGGTACTGGCCAGAGGGCCGTGAGGGTAACTAGGAGAGGGGTGCCAGCAGCAAGAGGTGTTGTGGTGGGGTTTGATTCCCAGTGGATACGTGCAGTGCTCTGGTAAGGCCTGTTTTAGACCAGCTGTTGGGAGTGTCTCCAGGAGCCTGCATGAGCTGCCGCTTAGTAGGTCAGCTTTGTGAGTCTAGGCTGCACTGGAAACCTTTTCAACAATGAGACGGGCCAGGAAGAAGGCCCCGAGGGAGCAGAGGGGCCAGGTGGTGACAGGAGCTCTTGAAATGAGAGTGTGTGAGGGAGGACCAAGTGAGCAGTGGCGACATCCGACAGTTTAGAGGCCCCTTGGTATTCCTGTCGGAGGCTGGGCCAGGGCAGGCCTGGACTGGAATAAGTTGACGAATGGGCAAGAAGGAGAAGACGGGTATGAACGTGGTGCTCCAGGAAAGAGAGTGGGTGGGGTTGAGGTTCCTGGCTGGGGTGTGGATGTGGTTTCCAGAATTGTCCTTGGGTGTGTTGGCACAGCTCCAGCATGGAGGATGTAGAGGAGAACTGTTAGGACTGGCGTGCGGATGCATTTCCTGGGAAGGTAACCAGGGTGCTCTGGGGGACCCTAACAGCTGACAGCCACCAGCAGAAGACTGGGTCTGGGGCTGAGCAGGGGCCAGCAGTTTGAGCACACATTGCACAGGTCTATGCCCAGTTCCGTGCGTGTGTGCGGGACTCTCGGAAACCTTGGTTCTCAATAGCTGGGAGAAGCCGGGCTGACTGAGGAGAGCCGGGCCCCTGCTGCGCTGCCGCTGGCACTGCTGGCACCACTGCCACCACTGCCTTGTTTGTGTTAGCCATCTCCCTGGGCCGGCCTCCCTGGTAACCATTCACCACTGGCCCAGCCTGCTGGGGTAGGGATGTAACCCTGGGTCTTGCCCGCCCCATGGTGGCCCGTCCCTGCAGTGTCCACAGGCCCCATGTTTACCGCCAGGCGGCACACGTGCCCCCACCCCCATTTCCAGCCTCTTCCTCAGCATCCCACGAGCTCTGAGTGGGGGGTTGGGGCTTAGTCACACTTGCCTTTCTTTCTAAGCCTCTCCAGTGACTTCCGGCCATGCCGATGTGAGTCAGGCACACTGCTTCTCGCCGACTTCTGAGGTGCTTGGTAGCTCCCTCCACCTTCACAGCTCCAGCCCAGTGGGGGGCAGGCTGGTGGGCAGCCGGGGGCTGAGGCAGGGAAACCTGAGCCCTAGGCCACGAGGTCCTGGTCGCTAATTTTAGAGAGCACATGTCACTGGAAACTCTCCTCTCCTGCCAGGAATCAGCAGCCTGGTTCTCCCAGTGCCGCCAGGGGCCCCTGGGAGCCTTTCCCCACACCAGGAACCGCAGGGGCGGCTCCTGCCTTGCGGGCTGCCCTGGCCTGAGTGTGCATTCCTGAAAGGGCTCTGCCAGGGCCCTGGAGAAGCCTGGCGGGGGCCAGGAAGGTGGCTTACCTGCTCAGCCGCCCCGTGCTGCTCACTGGGAGCAGGCTGCAGGTGGAGGTGAGCAGAGCCTGCCAAGGCCTGGCGAGGGCCAGGAGAAAAAAGGTTGGGAGCAGCCGCCAAGGCTGCTGGTCTCTTGAGCCAGAACTCTGTGCTTGAAGTGCCCTGGGAAAGCAGATTTTTCTTTTTTACCTTGGGCCGTTGCACATACTCTGCCTTCCCTCTGTTGTGGGATCGGGCCCCTTCTCAAGGTATGTGGGGGGTAGGCAGCCACACTCCAACTCCTAGCCCCCATCTTCAGTGTTTGAGACCTTTCTTGATGACTGCCGAGGCATGCGTCCCTCCTCTCTTCTGCCAGCTGACATCCCATCCCACAGGTGGACTTGAGGGAAGTGCTTGGGGCCCAGCTTCTGCCACCTGTTTGCCACTGGGCTGCCTCCAACAGGCAGTGGGCACCTGTGTCCTGATTCTTCGCCTGCCCCGCTAGCCCAAGCAGACCTCAATTTGGGCACTCTTATGTAACAGATGTGTCCTGGCAGCTGCCTGTGTGACGGGTTTGAGAAGGGGGTTGGGGAGAAGTGAAACCTTTCGGTTTTGTCGGGACCTGGGGGCTGTGACCTGCTAGTTTGTAAGGAAGCATGGTGGCTCGGAGCTCAGGCTTTGGATCACAGAGACACAAGTTGGAAGTCCAGCTTTGTCCATGTCTGGCTTCTCACCCTGGACAAATTGTTTCACATTGCTCAGCCTCAGTTTCCTCTTTTGTAAGATGGGGCCTGCGATAGTAAGTGCCTTGTAAGATAGGATTTGGCCTGGCATGTGAGGGGTACCCAAATTTATTAGCTGCTCTCGGTATTTGACAGATGCTAGCCTGGCCTCACAGTGAGGAAAAGGGTGCTGAGGCTTCCATAGTACTGAACTGGAGAGTGCTGGAGTCCTGGGATCTCCTGCTGTAGCTAGGCCCTGCCCTGGGTGTCCCTTGGCTCCTGCTTCCAACCCCCCCTCCACCCCTTAGCCGCCTCACAGAGCCAAGGGTGGCTGTTTTGGAGCAGTGGCAGCAGACAGCTCCCAGGCCCCACCCTTCCCCTTCGTGTTGCCAGAGCCAGGTTGGCGGCTTCTCGCTCGGCTGCTGGCAATTCAAGAGGGCAGGTCCAGGCTGGAGGCAGGCTGGGGTAGGGAGCATCCAAGAGAAGTGCCTGCCAGCTATTTTGCTCTTTCTTTTTCTCACTTCTCCCTTTTTTTTGTAAATAATTGCAGCCTGCTTAGACGCCTGGTGACTCTCATCTCCCAGCAGGCCACTCTGCTGGCCTCCAATGAAGCCTTTAAAAAGCAGGCAGAGAGCGCCAGTGAGGCGGCCAAGAAGTACATGGAAGAGAACGACCAGCTAAAGAAGGTGAGCCCTGCCTTCCTGCCCGCTGTGGGGTGCCCGGGCAGCCATGTTATTTTGGGGCCGCAGTGGCCCTTGTCGGCCTGGGAAACCGGGGAGCAGCTGGAGAGGTGGGTGGAGGCGTAGAGTGGAGGTTCTCGGTGGGGACAGTGTGCCCACTGGAGGTGCGTGTGAAGAAGGATCCGGGGTTACTCTCACACCCTCCTCTAGCTCACCAAGGCCTGCTGGAGAGGGTGCAGGAGCCACTCCCCTCAGGCCCTCGTTCTTTGGAAGGTTGCTGCGCTCTCGGGTATCCCTCAGTGCTGGGAAGGAGGCAGGGACAGGCTGCTGGCCTATCGTAGAACCAAGCTTGGAAGGAGGGGCACAGGTTTGCTTTCATGGGTTGGGTGGAAGCAGATGAGCAAGGGTGAACGTAGGGCCCCTGGCTGCAGGGAGCTGCCCGGGCCTGGGAGAGGAAGGAGGGAAGCAGTGAGTCGCTAGTGAATGACTTGCAGAAATCTCCCAGGACGGCACGTGGAGGATTGGTACAGCGGTGCACTCCACAGGGCTGCTGGCCCTGCTGGTGAGGAAGAAGGCAGGCACGCGGCCAGCTCAGGCAGGGCGTATGGCCTGTGAGCAGCAGCAGGTGGCCCCACTGGCTTTTCCTTTCCCTCGGCGGGCAACTACACCCTGGCCTTTGCCTGGTAGCTGAGAGCAAGCCATGGCCCAGGTCTGCGTTGACATTTCTGAAGGGACAAGTGCCCAGGGCAGCTGGAGGAACTGGGGCTCGGGGGGTGGGGCAGGCTGGAGCCTCTCCCTCCCCAGTAACCCAGCCCTTGGCGTTTTTCCCAGGGAGCTGCTGTTGACAGACGCAAGTTGGACGTTGGGGACACTGAGGTGAAGCTGGAGGAAGAGAACAGGAGCCTAAAGGCTAACCTGAAGAAGCTGAAGGACGACCTGGCCAGTGCCAAGCAGAGTGAGGCTTGTTCTCGTGTGTCCGCCATCCCCAGAAGACTACAGCCTTCGTGCCCAGTGTCTTAACACCCGCACAAGCTGAGAGCTGGCTGCAAACACCCAGATGGTACCCCGCACCTCCAAGACCAGCACAGCCTAGCTCAGGCCCCGGCCAGGAGGGCCTGAGTGGTTTGAGCAGGGTCCAGGAGGAGACCTGACTTCTACCAGAGCAGTTGCTTGCTGGGGGCTGCTCTTGGGAGAGACAGGCACACTGGGTACCCCAAGATGCCTGGGAGCTGAGGCCAGAGGAGTGTTAGCATTCAGGAACGGAATTTGGGATTTTTTTTAAGATTTTATTTTATTTATTTGAAAGAATTACAGAAAGAGGTAGAGACAGAGAGAGAGGTCTTCCATCCGCTGGTTCACTCCCCAGATGGCCACAATGGCTGGAACTGTGCTGATCCAAAGCCAGGAGCCAGGAGCTTCTTCTGGGTCTCCCGTGCAGGTGCAGGGGCCCAAGGACTCGGGCCATCTTCTACTGCAATCCCAGGCCATAGCAGAGAGCTGGATCGGAAGAGGAGCAGCTGGGACTCGAACCAGTGCCCATATCAGATGCCAGGGCTTCAGCCCAGGGCTTTAACCTGCTGTGCCACAGCACCGGCCCCCAGATACCATTTTTTTAAAGATGTACTTATTTAAAAGGCAGAGTGATGGGGGAGAGGAAGTGGGAGGGGACAGAGAGAGACAGATTAAGATATTTCATCCACTGATTCACTCCCAAATGATTGCAGCAGCAGGGGCTGGGCGAGGCCAAAGCCAGAAGCCACCAACTCCATTTTGGTCTCCCATGCGGGTCGCAGGGGCCCAAGCACTTGGCCATCTTCCGCTGCCTTCCCAGGTGTATTGGCAAGGAGCTAGATCAGAAAATGAGGCCAGGACGCAGACTGGTGCTGTGATGCAGAATGCAGGCGTCTCATGTGGTGGTCCCGTGCTGCTCCTTTCTTGGCTTCTGCTGGCTACTTTGATCAGCCCTCTCCCCTCTGCTCTGAGGTACTGTGTGAGACAGGAGCTGTATTTGGAGAAGAGGTCTCATGTGCAACCTCATTTGAGACAGATTGGAGGTGGTTTCTGCTATCTCTAGCGAGTAGGTTTTTCCTCCCTAATCCTGGTCATCTTCTTTCTTTGTCCTTTGCATCATTTCCAGAGCTAGAGAAAGCTGAAAATGAGGCCCTGGCCATGCGGAAGCAGTCAGAGGGCCTCACCAAGGAGTACGACCGCCTGTTGGATGAGCATGCCAAGCTGCAGGTCAGTGCTCCACCCACTCGGCCACGAGGCGGGTCGGGCTGAACAGGTTCCGCTCCACACAGCTCCCTGAGTGTGCAGGGGCCTGACGCCTCTGCTCCAGGCCCTTGGGCCACGTGGCAGCTGGCTGTTCTCTCCCAATGCCCCTTACCTCCTTTGTGGCTGCTGAGTCGGAGTGTAGAGAATTCCTCGTGCAGACAGCAGGCGATGATGGGCACTGGCTAAGGGAGTCTTTGCAGTGGATTGGCTCTCTACACTCTGAGCCTGCCCACCACAGGCTCAGCTCTTTACCTTCCCTGACACCCCCAGTCTGTGCTGTGGGGCCCCTTCAAGAACAGGTGTGCGGTGAAATGCTGGGACCCACTGCTTGCCTTCCTTCCCAGAGGGCTAGGGGGTGATGTGGGGCAGAGAGCCCCGCGTGTCGAGGGCCACCTCGCCTGGTAGGTGCCCTCACTGCCATCACCTGCTGCTCCAGGCCTGCTCGGGACCTTCAGATGACACTGGGAATACCCGGCTGTAGCTGCTAGCTCCTGGGCATTCACGGTGGCTGTGGAGGGGACCCGAGCTCTTAGCACTGGGCATGCTCAGTGGGCAGGGCTTGGCCTTCAGGGGCCCTGTGGAAGGTGCACAGAGCTGGAAGGGCCAGAAAGGGGACTTGAGAGCCCAGCCCGTCATGGTGGTGAGGGAGGTGGGGGAAGTGTGCCCAGGAGGAGGTGTTGGTTCTGGGTCTGGCTGCTTCAGAAGAGAGCGACAGTGGAGGCCTCCAGCTGTTCCCCACTGGCTGCAGCCCAGCGCCCCGGTGAGGTCCTGGCTGCCCTCCCTTGACTGACGTTAGCTTCGTGGCCTTCCCTAGAGTGGGAAGGGCTGACTGGTGTTCATTCTTACCCTGGCAAGCCTTCGGGCGCTGCTGAGGGTGGGGCCTCTTGCTTACCTGGAGACCTGTCATTGAGGGAAAAAGGGAACCGAGTCTGGCTCTGGGCTGTGGGGCTAGAGGTTGGAGGGAGGAATGTGCCCTGCCAACCTACTGTTTTGGGATTTCTGTCCCTTTCCAGGCCTCGGTGGATGGTACGACGGACAAGAAGGAGGAATGAGCGCCTGCCTCCTCCCCTGCCTGTAGCCGCTTCCACCTGGCACGTGCCCGCTGCTTCCTGGGAGCCTGGCCTCTGCTCTGGTACTTCAGTTCACTCCTTTCTGTTTCCCCATTCCCTTTCACAGCTTGTTGCTCGTCATTGGCCCCTTCCCATGCTCTCCCAGCGCACTGCAGGGGACCTGATTGCCACCCTTTCAGAATGAGTTTGCTGTCACCCTGCCCACAAAGAACGTGGAGGGCAGGTGGGACTCGGCCTGCCCGCGGCAGACCTTGCTTCCTGCTGGTTTGAGCCCCCTTTTGTTTTGCCGGGTTGATGTTTTCTCTGGTGCTGCTGGAGGGCAGGTGAAGCCGGCCAACTAGAGTTCCCCTCGGGGGCAATAAAGGTTCTGAAGATGATGACATGGACGTGGTGCTTGTGTAACTGAGGCCAGAGAGGGGCTGCTGCTTCGTTCTCTGAAAGTGCAGCCAGAGGGCTGTTGGCGACAGCCATCTTTCCTTCACATTGCTGCGGTCCCTTAGGGCCAGCCTCCCACTGGCCCTCCACGGTGCTGCTGTCTCTACCCCTCCTGCCGCCGTTCCTTTACAGGCTGCCTGGGGAGTGTCTGTCCTGTTGGTCGCCCTGGGGAGGTCAGGCGGCTCTGTAAACCAGCAGGGCTTCCGGGGTGGCATGCTCACCTGACTCCTCAGGGTTTCTGTTCATCCCATTTGGGACGGATAGAACATGGCAGAGCGCCACCTGTCACTCCCTGCCCCTCCCCGTCCTGAGGTTTACAGGATGACCTCTGACTAACGCCGTCTGGGAAAGGAGAATTCGTCCTTGGCAGTGACCTACAGCTGCCTGGGGCAGAGCTGGGAGCTGGAGAAGAGCTGTGGATGGGGGTGACCCCTTTGCTGCCTGCAACCCTTGGATGCCTGGGGGCGCAGGCTTGCTGACCTTTCCCCCTAGGCAGCTTCCTTGTTTATGCCTCACCCAGGGGCAGCCTGCAGGCCAGGCCCAGAGCTGCCTCTGCCAGGGCCATGATGGGCCATGCCTGGAGCTGGGGTACCCCCCTGGCGGTGAGGGCGCAGGCACCTGCAGCATGCTTTTCTGTACAGGGTATGACGAAGGTAGCTCCTGGCCCTGATGGTGCCAGCTCTTCCCCAACCCCGGCCCCTGGCCCCTGCAAGGTCTCTGTCCTACCCGAGGGCTGTGGGGAAGACTCGGCAAAGATGTTGGGGGAGCAGGTTAGAGATATGCCTCTGGGAATTGGGACAGACCCCTGAACGATGTTGATTCTGGCAAGGTGGCTCATGGCCAACCTGCCTACCCTGTCTGGGTCCAGGCCAGCCACTTGCTTCCTGGCTGCCTCCTGAGGAATTCTCCCCTCCCTAGGCCATCTGAGATGGCAGGGTATACACAGGGATACCCTCTGGTTGCTATGCCAAGGCTGAGGGCTAGTCCCACTTTTCCACTAAGAGTTCCCTAACTACTTTGTGCCTCCCTGAGCTCACCCTTCTCAAGCTTCTGACGGCTAAAGTCCAGACAGTCAGGGTGCAGGTTCTGCCTCCTGTCATTCTGCCCGGCCCCTTGTTAGCACCCACCCAGGCCAGCTGGAGGACAGAGAGCTGCAGCAGCGGCTTCTGGAGCAGCCCATCTAGCTGGGGGCATAAGCCCAGCCTAGACCGGAGGAAACACTCTCCCATTTCCCCTGCCGGACCTCTAGCACAGGCGTTGAGGCCTAAGGAACGGCACTTAACGCTGAAGCCCAGGTCACGTGGTCCGCCCACCTGGGTGAAGTGGCCTTTCTGTGATGCCAGCATTTTCTGTGTCTCGTGGTGTTGTGCTAGGTGGCTCGGAGGGCGTTTGGCCTGAGGGCAAGCTGAACGGTTAGCGGACCATGGCAAGAGAGTTGGCGGAGAGCCGAGCGGGGGCTGAGGGACGCGAGGCTGCAGGCTCCTGATGGCCAGGCGCTTCAGAGGGACTGGTGCTTGCGCAGAGCCTCTGCCGCTAAGGACGGCCAGGCTGGACAGCTCGGAGCCGCCAGCGTGCAGGGCTTTTGAAGTTGCAGGTCTGACTAGAGCATAGGGTAGAAGGGGAAAGGGCAAAAAACAAACCAGACGAGGGTGCGGATGAGAGGCGGCGCAAGCAGAGGGGGAGGAGCAGGACGAGACCTCGCATGTATTCTCTCGCAGCGCCATGCTGCACCAGCACGGCCGTGGAGCCCCAGCGCTGCGCTAGGGGCCGGCTGTACCCCTGCCAGCCTCTCCTCCGGCCCCTCCAGTGGGAGCCCACTTGTTAGAACCCAGGTGGTTCTTGGTGACAGCATTCCAAGCCACACCTCTTGCCTGCTCGTTTTCCACAAGGGAGATGTAGCCTGCTAAAGAGCAAGGGCTCTGGGTGCTCCCAGATGGCAGTCCGGGAAAGGACTGGAGTGGTTAGCTGCAACTGTGACTTGGCTCTGAGGGACCACTGCTTCCCTCTGCCCAAGCTGGCCTCTAGACTGGGCCCAACTCCCAGCCACTGCCCATGCCCGCCTCAGCTGGGGACTGTGCCTCTTGCTCCATGGGGGGGAACTGGGGCTGCCTGGCTACCTCCTGCCTGTGGTGCCCCCTCCTTTTTTCTGGATGAGGTGAGAGCACCATGCTCTCATCTGCGGCCACTCTCCATTCGTGCCCGGAGTCTTGTCCTGTCTGAACTCCTATCTCCAGTTCCTGTCCATCCCCCCATCCCCTGTAACTGTGATTAAAAAAATACACATAGCATAAACTATGCCATCATAACCGTGTGTGAGTATACAGCCCAGTGGCACTAAGCACATGGCATTGGTGTGCATCCATCCCCACTGTGCTTCCCCAGCTGAGACAGCTCCCCGACTCCTCCCCCAGCCCCTGGCACCCGCTTCCCACTGTTTCTGTGCATCTGAGGGTTCGTGGAGGGAACTGGCTTATCTCACTGAGCATGATGTCCTCAACAGTCATCCACATTAGGTAGCATGTTTCAGAGTATTTCCTTTTTTTAAGAAAGAGAATGCATTCATATGAGAACGGGAGAGAGAGAAACAGATTTCCCATCTAGTGACTCACTCCCCAAATGTCCACAGTCGCTGGGACTGGGCTGGGCTGAAGCCAGGAGCCAGGAACTCAATCCAGGTCTCCCACGTGGGTGGCAGGGACCCAAGCACTTGAGCCATCACCTGCTGCTTTGTAGGATGTGCATTAGCAGGACGCTGGAATTGGGAAGGGAGCTGGAAGTGAAACCCAGACACGCCAGTAAGGGGTATGGGCATCTTAACCACTAGGCCAAATATTTGCCCCAAGAATTTCTTTCCCTTTGAGGGATGAATAGTGTTCTACTGTGTGGATAGAACATATTTTGTTGCCTAATTGTTGAGTGATGGACACTTAGCTTTGCTTCCATTCCTGTTTTCTTAATCTCACTCCAGTCGGTCATTCAGGGTCTCCACAACCTCGTGGCCAGACTCAGGGAGCTGCGCTGTGGCGACGGCATCTTCCTCCGCTGGCAGAGCCCGCCACCCCTCCTCTCAGACCCGTGAGGATCGCGGGACGCCAGGAGGTGCTGTTGGGTTCCCTCCCACCTGTCCCGGCTGCCCCTGCTTCCCTCTGCCCACGGAGCATCCCACGGGCCCAGGGCTTTCTGTGTCAGAAAGTTCCAAAGTTTCTGTGTAAGAAGTTCCAAAGTTCTGTCTCCAGTCGAGACTTCCTGGAACTCCAGACTCATGTATCCACCTGCCAACTACACCGTCGCTCAGATGACCCCTTCCTGCCTCGCAGTTGCCCGTGCACCTCCCTGTTCATCACAGGACGGGGCAGCTCTGTCCTTCCTGGGGCTCAGGCCCTTGCTCTGCCACTCCTCTGTCTTGCATCCTGGCAGCCACAACCCCTGCTGGCTGCACCTTCCAAACCGATCCCTAATCTCTAGGCCACCACCCTGGGCCGTCACATCGCTTTGGCACTGGCTTATTGCTGTTGCTGCTTCTCCAGGGACTGCCTGGCCCTGGCCTGTCCCTTCCCTTCCTTCAGCTCTTGGAAGGTGAGCTGTTTAGGGAGACTTTCTTGGGATAGCCTTTTGAAAGTTTCAGCACCCCCAACTTCATCCCCACCCTTCCCGCTCCCTCGGCTCCTCTCTGACTAATGCCCTCTGCTCCCCAGGTATGTCCGCTCCAGGGGAACTTCTGTCTGCTTCCTTCCCTGCTCTCGCCCAAGCTCCTTGAAGCATACCGGGCACACGGGCCCTCAGACAACAGACTGCAGCCGCGGGGGCTGGGGAAAGGTCCCCCCAAACCTCCCGCACCCCAGCCCCCTCCCAGGGAGGCAGAGGTAGAAGCAGGGGGCAGCTTTGGAAAGTGACGTTTTTATTGCTAGGTTTGCAGTGGCTTTTCAGCACAGTAAGAACGCCCCCACTGGCCCACCGCCCTCAGCAGCCCCACCCTCCAGCTGGGGTCTCCATCCATCCCTGCATGTGTGGGGGGGAGCCTTTCTGGGGGCTGCTCAGCTTCTTGGGGCGGGACAGGACACAGGCGAGGGTTTAAGCTGCTCCGCGGGAAGACTTGCGACGTGGAAAGTGCCTCGGCCTTAAGCTTGTCGGTGGGAGCCCTGCCCGGGACCCCTCCCCTGGGTGGTGCCCATCTAGGGTCCTGTGGACAGTCGCACCCAGCCCAGGGAGCAGGGTGGGGCAGACCTGAGCGAGCCAGATGAGCAGTCCAGGTCCCTGCAACAGAACGCTGCAGCCCCCGGCCCCAGGGGCTTGGGACCACCCTGGAGGCCCCCACCAAGCACTTTTCCACCCCTCTCTGGGGTTGGGGACCACACACGCACATGCACACAGACTCATACGCTCGACAGGTTGAAGCTTTTGTTTTGCCTATGAAAATTAGGTCTATAAATTCACACTCCTTGGCTAGGGGCAGGCGGTGAGGAGCTGAAAGGGACAGGGGGTGGTAAGGAAAGGGACAGTTTGGGCTCTTTTCTTCTTGTTAGAAATATACAAGCAGAAATCTCACTCTTTTCTCAAGTTTGTATAAAATGTGCAAAATACAAGCCTCCTTCGCTGAGGCACCGTTTACATCTGGTATTCACCATTGCTAGGAGCCAGAGCTCTCTACTCTGCATACACCTGCACCCGTGCACTCAGACCCAAGCGCACGCAATTGCTATTGGTGGCAAGTGGCGCAGGAACCCGAAGGTTCTGTTGCTGGCTGGCTCTCTAAGCTTCTAGAATAGGGGCGGGAAGAGGGGTCTAGTGCAGCTGAAATATTCGCCTTGGTTCCGCTGCCTCTCCTTTGCCTCACTCCCTCCCGTCCCCAAGCTACCACTGCTGCTTCGGGGGTGAGGGGCCACCCAGAGGTGTTCTAGGGCACAGCCTGGAGAGGCGGAGGAGGGTGGCACGGCAGGGGAGGAGGAGGTGGGCCCTGTGGAAGTGGGGGAAGGAGCAGGCAGTGGGGCTGAGAGCAATGCATGGGCCCCAGGGGGGAGAGGCATCTATTTTTGGTGGGTTGTGATATTTTTGGCGTTTTATTAAAAATGGAAAAAGTTACTTTAGCACTCATGGTGCTTCCTCCCCTCCCCCGCCCCAGGCAGACCCCAAAACTATGAGGGAAAGGCAAGCCCCTTGGAGGGGTGGGGTGGGGTGGGGGCTAAAGCAGGGGCTGCTATGGCTACCAGAGGGTGAGCTGGTGATGTGAGCTGGAGTGCCTGTCACATGACACTCTCCACCACGACGACCTTGCTGCTCTCGGACACTGGGGTCAGGGTGGTCAGGCCCCTGACGTCTGCATCCTGAGCTCTGTACTCCAAGTGGTGGAGGCCCCAGACAGGCTGAGTCAGGTGCTGCCAGCGCTGCAAGAGGAGGCGTCCCTTCAGGGGCACTTCTCATCCCCATGGCAACTGCCCCTGCCGCTCCCCGGCGCCCACCAGGCCGCCCCCCACCCCGCCTCGCCAGGTTCCACTCTGGGTGCGTGTAGGTAGGCAGCACAGTAGAGGGGAGGTGGGCCTCGGCCCTGCCGCCTGCTCTAGGCAGCTTGCGTTCCGCCCACTCCCGGTGTGGACTGGCCGGACGCACCCGGCCTGTGGAAGGGGATGAGGGGCCTCACCTCAGCCATGGTTCCCTTGGCCCTGAGGAGGCAGCCCAGGAGGTGGAGCGGCACACACAGCATGGAGGAGAGTGCGAAGGCCCAGCCCATGGCCTCGCCCCACCACGGGTACACGTAGGTTTTGTTGTAGACCAGCGGCTTGTAGTACACGATGTTGAAGATGAAGATGCCCTGCAGGCAGGAGCCTGGCAGTCAGCTGGGGCCCTCCGCGTGCCGCCTCGCCCAGCCCACACTGTCCCGGCCCGGCCTTACCATGCAGACCAGCGGGGTGAAGAAGGACCAGCACCATTTCATCCAGGGGCAAGGTCGGTATCCGATCATACACGCAATGTCGTCCATGAAGCGGTCGGCTCCTGCAGTGAGGCAGGAGGGCGGCAGCTGGAGGCCTCCCTGTCCCTGTCCCTGTCCCTGTCCCCACCCCACCGTCCAGCCCACTGTCCACACCTACCGTACACCCAGGCCACCGCTACACACTCCCAAAAGGCCTGCCAGAGCAAGGTGGTGCCGCTGGCCGAGTAGTAGTCAAACAGCTGGAAGACATACATCCCGCCCTGCCGGGGTGGGGGTGGGGGCCAGTCAGGGAAGGCGGCAGGTGCTGCCAGAGGCAGCCACAGGGCCCTCCCCCTCCCTGCTGCGACCCCCCCACTCACATCTGTCACCATGGAGAGGTCAATGACAAAGCACAGGGCACAGCAGAGGGCCACAGAGATCTCCCTTTGGAAACGGAAGTAGTAGGAGGCCGGGAGGAGGTCGAGGAGGCCGGTGATGAAGCCTTCCACACCTACAAACTGTAGCCACGGCAGCTCAGGCGCAGCCCCGCTCCACTGTCGCCCGTCTCCTGGCCACCCGCCCCGTCCTGCTCCCCCTCCCTGGCCCGGGCCCACTGCAAACCTGGCTGTCCAGGCCGAGCAGCAGCAGCATGAAGAAGAACAGGGCTGCCCAGAGTGGAGCCACAGGCATCAGCGTGACAGCCCGAGGATAGGCGATGAAGGCCAGGCCGGGTCCTGTAGGGGGAGGTGCAGGCTGGAGACCCCAGCGGGCCTCTGGGGATGGAGGGAAGGACCGGAGCCATCTGACAAGTTGCCCCACGCACGCGTGCATGCGTGTGTGTGTTTTCTTGGGGCGTGTTGGGGCTGGGGGGCTTTACCTGATTCTGCCACCTTGGAGATGTGCACGCCCTGCTCTGTGGCCATGAAGCCCAGGATGGAGAAGACCACGAAGCCAGCAAAGAAGCTGGTCCCACTGTTGATGAGCGCGAGGATGATGGCGTCCCTGGGGGTGGAGGGACAGAGGAGTGCCCTGGGTAGGCTGCCTGCCAGGCGTGGGCAGGGAGGGGGTGGGGCTGTGGGGCCTACTTGTAGCAGTTGTTGTTGAAGCGGTTGTAGCTGCCCAGGGCCGTGAGGGCCCCCAGGCCGATGGCGTAGGAGAAGAAGATCTGGGTGCCGGCATCGATCCACACCTGGAAGCGTGGACCAGGAGAAAGCAGGCGTGAGGGTCCTGGCAGACGGCTCCGTCTCCCAGCCCCGCTGCGGCATGGGCTGCTCTGCCTCACCTGAGGGGACCTCAGCTTTGACCAGTCAGGCTTGAGATAGTAGATGATGCCGTCCAAGGCTCCAGGCAGCAGCACCCCGCGCACCAGCAGCACAACCAGGACCACGTAGGGGAATGTAGCAGTGAAGTACACGATCTAGGGGGCCAGGCTGCTCAGAGGGGCTCGCAGCCCCCACCTCCCCCCAGAGGCCCCCAGCACCGGAGAGCGCTTGCCAGGCAGGCCCCCACTGTACCCCTCGGAGCCATGGCTGGAGCCCCGGCAGCCCTCTGGCAAGCACAGGTCAGCTGCAGAGGGAGGGGAGAGGCAGGGCCGGCCCTGGCACGTGCAAGGTTTTGCAGGGCAGCATGGCCACAGGGAGAGGCAAGCCCACGGGAGCTCTCTTCTGAGGGCAGCATCCACGCAGCCTCTGGAGTGTGTCAGGGAGTGCAAGAGATTGAGGTCGGGTGACAAGCACATTGACCCTCACACAGCCCCGTGGCGCCTAGGCAGGGAGTGGGACATTAGCCGGGGCACGTGCCATGCCTCCTGTGCCCTGACCTCCAGGCCGCCATCTGTAGAGAGCAGGGCTCTTGGTCAGTACTTGGAGAGTGTGACTGGGCCACACAGAGAGAGGCGAAGAGAGAGATGGCAAAGGCCTCCGCCTCCTCACCCACTGTCCAGGCTGGGCTACTGAGACCATCAAGACAGACTCAGTGAGTGAGGGATGGAGAGAAACTGAGGAGGGGGGGGAGAAAGTGGCCTGGATTTCAGTTCCTCTCCCCTGCTCGGCCCTAGCCCCAGCTCAGGTCCCCTCCTGCTACAGCAGTGTCCCTGGCTTGCAGAGACACACACCTCCGGGCCAGACCCGCCCCCTCCCCTGCCTGAGCCCAGCGGTACCTTTCCCGTCGATTTCACCCCTTTCCAGACACAGAAGTAGACCAGCACCCAGCAGGCCAGCAGACACAGGGTTACCTCCCAATTGAGGGCCCCCGGCACCTCCAGCCCCCCTGAGAGCCGCAACACTTTGTTCCTAGGAGAGGGAGAGCACAGGTGGGCTGACTGGGGTCTGCCCCGAGGGGTCACGGCTCTATTCCCCTGCAGCCCAGGCCCCAGGACACACTCCTGAAACACTCCCCCAAACCCCCCGCCCACATGCAGCCTTAGCTCCCTCCCCAAGCAGGCGTGACAGAATGACAGTGGGAAATATTGCTGAAGGTGCAAGGTCCACCCTAGCCCCCGGCCCTGGTGTGGGCGCTCCCTGAGGACAGGCAGCGGCTTCCCAGTGACTGTTCCTCATCCCTGGCCTCATGCCCCCAGGGCTGGGCCATGGCAGGGAATGGAGGGACAGGAAGGGGCCAGCTTGGCCCAGAGGCGCCTGACTCACTCCCAGAACTCGATGACTGGGGACCGGCGTTCAGCAAGCTGGTCACATGTGAGGTTGGCCAGGCTGCCATTGGCACAGTCTTCATGGCGGAAGATCTCCACACAGTCGGGAGTGTTCCAGGTGTGGCCACACGTGGCCCAGGGCAGCGTGGTCGTGAAGGACTTTACCAGGTAATAGAAGCCCCAGGCCAGCACCATGATGTAGTACGTGTTGCAGTAGAAGACGATCACCATGGAGGCGTAGCCCAGGCCTGGGGACGAGTGGGTTCTTTTCCAGCCACCTCCCTGACACCCCTATCGTCTCCTCCATTTGGGGTGGCAGTGCTCCCTGTGGGCCCTTCCAACTTGCTCCCCGCACCAGCATCCCCCACTGCATCCATCCTACCATTTCCCCTGGACTCAACCCTGGGTGGGTGTCCCAATGCCATCGTGTCCCCATCCGCTCCTCAAGTCCTGAGGGTCCCCTCCCCTCCCACACCTGGCACCACAGCAGCTGGGGGAGCTTTCTAGTAACCTGTGGTGGTATGGGGGACAGCCAGTGGTGGCACCTGTGTGCCCCAGGTGGGGACAGTATAGGGAGTCAGGAATGTTGCGTGGGTCCTGTTCCCAGCCTGGCTATGCCCTCGAGGTCACGGCCGATGTTTCCCAAGGTCAGTGTGGCCTGCATGTCTCCCCCCAGACCGGGGCTCAGGGCAGGCAGACTGGGAGCCAGCTGCAGCGAGCTCCCTGCATGTGGGAAAGGAGGGTCCCTGAAGGGCTGCTCACCTTTGAACAGGGGGCAGATGTTCCAGACGTTGATGCTGCCAGCCTTCATGAACTGGCCTAGGGAAATCTCCAAGAAGAAAATGGGGATTCCTCCCACCAGGGCGATCAGGACGTACGGGATCAGGAACACACCTGGGGGAGGACACGTGGGGCAGCTTCACCTCCCGCAGTGCCCCCTGAAGACCGCTTGGGCAGGTGGCCCCTTCACCAGGACAGGACCGGAAGCATCTCCTGTCCCCAGCCAGGCTGCCCAGGCTCCGGAAGCCCTGAGCCCCAGCACTGGGTGAATCAGTGCAGGGGGTGGCTGCTGACTCAGAGGACCAAGGTGAAGAGTCTTGGGGGGTGGGTTCTGGGCCTCTGGACAGGAGGGGCCATGGTAGCCCCCAGGCCATTAGAGCCATGTTCCCTGGGCGGTGTGTGGGGAGGGTCCTAGGCCCTCTGGGCTCCCACCACCATCACCTGGGATGACCCCAAGAGCCCTGAGGACGCATGCACTGACGCGCACGTCTGTGCGCCAGCGAGGAATGGCCAGGGCTGCGCATGGTGTGTGTGCCCGCGCACCGAGGCTGAGTGATCTAGGGTGCGGGCCTGGTCTAAAGGCAGCGAGTCTGACTTGTGAGGGTACAAGGAAGAGGGGGGCAGCTGGCAGTCCTCTGCACGGCGGGGGGGGGGGGGTGTCACTGCAAGGACACGGGGAGACAGGTGGGAGGAAGGGACCAAGCCAGGCATAGCAAGCTCTAGTGGACCAGGCTAGAGACAGGCTTTGGCCAACAGGCCGGAGCCGGGGTAGGGGGGTGGGGGAAGGGAGGGGAGAACCAGGCACCAGCAGCTCCTGTCTACTGCGCTCGCCGCCTGCACTCTTGCCCCTGGCCCAGCTCTCTCCATTGCTTGCCCAGCTTCTGGGCCCAGCATCCTTCTTGTGCGTGACCTTGGGCCAAGGCTTTCCAGTGGCTCCTCAGTTTCCCACCCATCGCCTGGTCACTTGGGCTTCCCAGCAGCAGTGCCGCTTTGCAGTCACAGGACACACGCGTGCCCATCACTGTTGCTAAGCTGGGCTTTGGCGGGCATGGGGCGTGCACGCAGTGTGTCCAGTGGCGGCGCCAGGCGGGCCAGGCTGCAGGCTTCCCAAGCCTGGCGCAGGCACCCAGTGTTCCAGGCCCAGGCCAGAAGGGAGGGGAGGGAAAGTAGGGAAGGGAGGGGAGAGGAGAGGAGGGAGAGGGAGGGGAGGGGAGGGCAGGGCGTGGGGGAGGGACAGTGGCCCATTGTGTGTGTATGTGTGTGCGTGCGCCTATGTACCACTTGTGTGCTGTGCCTGGTGCGGGGGTGCCAGCCAGGGCTCCTCACCTCTTGGAGCCCCCTCCCCAGAAGGTCGCTCTGGCCTTCTTTTCCCATCTCGGTGGCTACTCACTCCAGGCTTGGGCCAGGAGTCTCGGGGCAGCCCCTCGGTTCTGCAGGAGGTTCATCTTCGCCCCGCCCCCCCCCCCACTGCCAGGCACATGACTGGTGAGGGGGGTGGAGGCCGCCGGACTGGGCCACCAAGTGGCCCAGGCCGGCGAGGGGCGGGCCCCGGGCCTCAGTCCCCACGCACCCTGCGGGACCTCCCCAGCTTTTGGACTTCGCCCCTCTGCTCTGGTGGGCCAGAGGTAGGCAGGCAGGCAGGCAGGCAGGCAGGGGGAGGGAACCCCTGGCGAAGATCGGGGCCGCGACAGGGGCGGGGGCGCTCACCTCCGCCGTTCTTGTAGCACAGGTAGGGGAAGCGCCACACGTTGCCCAAGCCCACGGCGAAGCCCACGCACGACATGATGAAGTCCATCTGGCGCGTCCAGGTCTCGCGCGGCGGCACGGCCAGGCAGCCGCCGGGCGCCCCCAGGCCTGCGGGGCCATCGCCCTTGGCCGGGGCCCCGTCGGGCCCGGGCGCGATGAGGGGGCCCTTCTTCTCGTCGCCGGACACGCTGTAGATGCCGTTCTCGGCGCTCTTCTTCGCCATGGCCCCGGCGGGCCGCACGGCTGGGCCGGGGGTCGCGGCGCCTCGCGGGGGCGGGCGGGCAGGGGGCGCCGGAGGCACCCGGGGGTGGGGGGGAGGGCCCCGAAGGCGCGGGCCCGCCCGGGGGCCTCGGGGGCGGCCGGGCCGGGGGGGACGGGGTGGCGAGCGGGCGGGCGGGCGGACGGGGTGCGGGACGGCGGGGGCTGCGCAATCAGAAGCAGTCCACGAAGCACTTGAAAGTGAGCCTGAAGAATCTCATGTGTGTCGGGGGCCCGGGGGCGCGCGGGCGGCGGCGGGGCCCGGCCGAACGGCGGCGGCTCCCGAGGCTTCTGCCCGCGGCTCGGGCGGTGGCGGCGGCGGCGGCGGCGGCGGCTCGCCCGGCCCGAGGCTCAGCCTAGCGGAGCGCGGGCGGCATCAGGCGCCCACTGTCTGCAAGTGGCTACCGGAGCAGGGTCCTGCAGCCCGCGCCCCCAGCCTCGGCCCGAGCCCTCGGCGGCTCCCCTGTTCGCCCGCGGCTTCGGCGGCGGCGGCGGCGGTGGCGGCGGCGACGGCGGCCCGGGCGCGCCTCGCCCCCTCCTTCCCCGCGGCGGCGGCTCCAGCCGCTCTCGGGGCCGCGGCGGGCTCAGCGACTCGCCACCGCACTCCGACTGTCCCTCTCTTCCCCGGCCGCATCGGCCGCTGCTTAAGAACCGACTCCGGGGTGATGTCACTGTCGCCCCACCCCCACGACCGGGCTGCTCCCCCTCCCCCTCTCCCATCCCTCCCTCCCGCCCTCCCCGTCACTCCGCCCACCTCCTCCCGCCCTCCTCCCGAGGAGGAGACGCCGCTCCAGCGGGGAGCAGGATGGCTGCTACCTGGGGCGCCGGCCAGCACTTCCTCCCCAAGGGGCCAGGACCTCGCCCCGGCTTCACCTGGCCTCGCTGACTCCAGATCTGCCTTCCCTCGACCTGCCCTTCCCAGCTTAAAGAAAGCGTCTTCCCTGGCCTCCTTCCAGCCATCCTGTGCCCTCCCTCTTCTCTTCTCCCCTCTCCCTCCAGGCTGGAGCCACCCAGATCTGTCCAGCCTGTCCCATCTCCAGGCTGGGCGGGTGCTGGGTACCAAAGGCAGCAGGCTTCCCGGCCTCCTTGCAGGGCTGGGTCTGTTTCTAGTGAGGGGAGCAAAGGTTGCCGCGTATCTACCTCCAGCTGTGCTGTGGGGCTTTGCACAGGCGCAACCCTCCCGCCCCCCTGGCACTCCGCCCTTCCCAAGAGGTACAGCCTTGAAACGCAGGAGGTCACGGTCAAGGGGATCCTGCCTTGCTGAGGAGGGAGGCTAGACAGGTACAGAAAGGGAGCCTCTTTAGCTCCCTTGGCTTAGTAAGGGGTCCAGCAGGGGCGGCTGACTTGCTGGAATAGGGTAAGGCTGCCCCCTGGTGCCTGGCAGGTGCACAGACCCTCCTCGGAAGGTCTGCAAGCCAGCTCCCCTCTCCTGGCGCTCCTCTCCCCGGGGACGGCCCTCCAGGCGTCCCTCGTCAGAGCAAGGTGGCTGGAAGGGGTCATGGTCATGGTCCTGGCTGGAGGGGGGCGGGTAAAGCGTGCCCCCCTTGGTCCCACACTCCCTGATCTAATTACACACACGGCACTCCCCAGATGGTTCATCCCGTTAAGCTAAGCCCGCAGCCATCCGGCCAGCTTTAGGAAGAAAAGCAGTTCCGGCGCGAGCCAGATTGAACCTGCTAGGTGAGGGAGGGGCAGCATCTCCACCCAAGCTTCCAGGAGGAGCCCCTAGGGGTGTGTGTTTCATGGGAAGAGAGACAGGGGTGTCACCTGTGTTCACAGGGGGTGGGGCTGGGGGGGGACCCTGGAAGCAGCTGGGCTGCACTGTTTGTGAAAGCCCCCTAACTTGGATCTTCCTGGCCCAGCCTGGGGCTGAAGGGGGTCTGGGAGCAGAGGCTCTAGACCTGGAGAAGCTGGGACCACCCAGGGAGAGAGGACAGAATCACTGCCCCCCACCCCCACCCCACTATGGCGGTTCAGAAGAGAGACCAGAGGCTCAGGTGAAGTAAGCGCTGGACCTCCTCCCGGCAGCAGTGTGGGGGTGGGTGATGTCTGTAAAGGGAGGGCAGTAACTGACAATGACCCGAGTGCGTGCAGACGGCGCCCGGAGGATCCACGGGAAGTGGGGACGTGACTGGGTGCAGCTGCCACAAGAATTGAAGATCCTGCTTTGGGGAGCGGGGTGGGAGGGAGATAAGGCTGTGGCGTGAGGAGCACGTGGGAGACAATGACACCTTGGGGAAGCGAGCAGGCTGGGAGCCAAGGGCGGGGCCCTCCTCCACCCCGTGCTGGCTACTGGGTGGGGAGGCGGGTTTCAAGGCCGGAGGCAGGAACTGGAGGGAGCTAGCTGCCAGTCGGGGCTGCTGGGGCCTCTGTGCCATCAGAGGCGGCTGAGGAGGAGGAGGAAGTGACTGCGGCCCCACAGAAGGGCAGGGCGAGGTGGCTGCCTGCCGAGAGGGGGACCGCCGCCTGCGTCGTGGGTTGCCGGCAGGCCCTTGGAGCCCGCCAGCTGGAGGCACCCAGGTCTAGGAGGCCCCCAGCGCTCCCTTACGTGACAGTCACACCCTCGGTGCATGCCCTGAGCTTTGCTCCCACGAACCCCGGGCAGGGTCTTGTCTGGGGGAGGACCCTGGTGTCCAGGGCAGCTTCTGTGCGCTGTGACCTACTGGCCTGCTGGGAGTGTCTGCGCCGATAGGGACGGTTACTATGTCTCCCAGCGCTTCGCCACCGGGAAGGCAGGCGGCCCCGCCGAGCTCCGGCCGCACTGCGGGGGGCCCGTACCCAAGGGGTTGTCCAGCTGGTGCAGGAGCGGGTGTGGGCCCCCTGCCGTCTGGACGCAGCCCGGAACTGCCTTTTGGACCCCAGTGCCAGCTGGTAGGGGCGAGGAGAGGGAGCGCCGAGCCGGTGCACCTGTTTACGGGAAGAAGGAGGGGGAAGCATGGGGATGCAGGCTGGGGCTTGGACTGTGTGCACCCCCAGGCCGGGGAGGGGGCCCCCAGCTGGAGCCAGGCAGCTGGAGATAGGCCTTGCAATTAGAATGAGCTGGGGACAAAGGGGCTGCAGGTCAGGGGTTATCTAGGCTGGGGAGATGGGAGTGTCACCAGGGCGGGGCCGGGAGGGGCGGGGGACACATTCCAGGATTCCTAGGGCCTGCTCTCCTTGACCTTGGGTCCCACAGAGCCTCTGAAAGGACTGCTTTTGCACATTTTCTGCAAACTGATACTCCACGTGCAGAAGCCTAGCGAGGCCGTGGCAAGGGTGGCCTCCAGCTCTGCTGTCAGTGGTGTCGTGGCTGCCCTGGCCTGCGGCGGCCTCTCCCGTTCGTTCTCCGCATGGATGCCCTGACAGCTGGGAGGCCTGCTCGCTTGCTTCGGCCTGCTGCCTCCCTCGTGATCGCGCTGGCCTCCTGGGTTGTGGAGAGGACAAGCCTGGAGGGACAGCGCCGTCGTCATCACGCCCTATCAGCAGTCCACGCGCGCCACATGACTTATCACTGTTGCCGCTGACCTTGGCCACCTGGCCCAGACAGGCTTTGGCGAGTTTCTCTGCTGCAAAGTGGCGCTCTCCTTCCCGGTGGCAGGAAGTTTGCTCCGTGCAGCCCGCAGTTCACGGTGCGGCCGTGTACCCCCCCTCCCGGACGACAATGATTTAACACTTGCAGTTACAACCCAACACTGCTCTAGCTTGCTTGGATTTTCCGCCTTTGGCCGTTGGTGCTGTGGTGTGTCTGGGGGGAGAACACCTGCTCCCTGCCTGCCCCCGTTCTGCAGTCAGCAGGGGAGTTTGTAGGAGAATGGCCTTAGGACTGACGCTGTGCTTGGGGCTCCCAGAACGCTGTGGCTTCTGCATCCCTCAGCTGGCAGTGTGGGGATTCGTACGCAGGAACCCGTGGCCGCACATGTGTGTGTACGCGCAGGCATATACATACATGCTAGCGTCATTACGTACCTTCAGCTCGACCTGAGCCCATACCGCTGCAGCCTTCTCTCCTTCACTCCCACTCCCTAGATGGCCGCAACAGCCAGGGCTAGGCCAGGCTGATGGAACAGACAGAAGCCTCAGCCATTCTCCTCCTCACACAGATAACCACTGGAATGTATCCTTTGCCCTTGAATCTCAATTGGGTCCCACACCCTATCGCCTTCATACCCCACCCCCAAGGCCACCTGAAAGACCAGTTGCTTGGAACACTTGACAGACCAGTTCCAGGAATTCCCCTCCACCTGCTGCCCCCTACCCCACCCCCAGCCCCGGCCCTCCTAAAATCTAAAAAGGCCCAGCCCCTGGGGGTCGGGGCCTTCCGCCACGTGTTCCATCAATGTGCTTGCTGGCAGCTGGTCACGCACCTCTACGAATTTATTTTCTCTGAAAAAATTTGGTCTGGTTATACATTTGTACACTGCTCCCTCTATTCGGCGCCTCTTTTCCTAACATTGGTGGTGCCCCGTGGTTGGAGGCACCAATCTGCAACTCTTCCTAACACAGGCTGAAGCCGGGAGCTTCATTCGGATCTCTCACGTGGGTGCAGAGGCCCAAGGACATGGGCCATCTTCCGCTGCTTTCCCAGGCCATGAACAGGGAGCTGGGTCAGCACACGAACCAGCGCCCATATGGGATGCAGGCATCACAGGCAGTGGCTTTACGTGCTATGCCACAGCACCAGCCCGTGCGACTCCTAATCCACACCTTATCAACTGGAGGACGGCGCCTTCCTGTGCTCAGTCTCCGATACCTCTTGTTTCCAAGGCGCCTTCCATCAGCCGTCTCCCCGCCTCCCTGCTCCACCCAGTGAAATGGTTTCGTGCATTTGGAATACAAGTGGGTTCCCTCTGTGCCCAGTCACGTCGCTGTGCGAGTCCACTCGCTTGCATGCTTCACAGCTCGGACGGGACAGCGTGCTACAGGACAGCGCCTCTCGGTGCACATCTTTCTTGTTGCCACTTCTTGCTGACTATGGAGGGAACGGCTGCAAATCATTGGGATGGCGGCACTGCAGGTGGTGGCTTTACCTGCTACGCCACAGCGCCTCCCACCGAAAGGATTTTGAAAAGTACATCCACTGTCTGGTGGATCATAAGTACTGGTTAAAAGCACAAACAGTGGCATCTTTTTTGACTCACACCACCACCCTTCTCTGAAACACAGATGTACGTGTAAGGGAGAGAGTGTTTCTTTGTCCACGTGACCGTGGACCGGAGCCCTGTTCAGGCTGGCTGGGAGCAGCGTGGTGTGGTCGACCACCTCTGCTCCTGAGGCACAAATGAGCAGCTGGGATGGGGGCACAAACTCTGAGGGCTGGGGACCCTAGAGCCTTAACTGAGAATGGTGACAAGACTCGGGGTGACATGGAGTGCTGTGGGGCTGGCGCTGTGACATAGCGGGTAAAGCGGGCCACCTGCAGTGTCGGCATCCCATATGGGCGCCAGTTCAAGTCCCGGCTGCTCCACTTCTGATCCAGCTCTCTGCTATGGCCTGGGAAAGCAGTGGAAGATGGCCCAAGTCCTTGGGCCCTGCACCCACGTGGGAGACCTGGAAGAAGCTCCTGGTTCCTGGCTTCGGATCGGCGCAGCTCTGGCCGTTGTGGCCAATTGGGGAGTGAACCAGCGGATGAAATGTCTCTCTGTGTCTCTCCTCTCTGTGTGTTAACTCTGACTTTCAAATAAATAAATCGATCTTGAAAAAAAAAAAAAAAAAAAAAGGAAGTGCTCTGGTGGCCCGGAGAACATTAAAACAGACGGAGAGGCAGAGACCGTGCCAACATGTGTGTGAAGACTTGCCGACGGCAGACGCTGGCGGTGCAAAGGGTCCTGGGCTGGCGCAGCCGGGCCTCGAAGGGAGCTGAAGCTTCCGGGGACCGGGCTTCAACGACCGAGGGAGGGAGGCTGACAGCAGAGCCGGCGGATTGCCTTACAAGGCGCCCTGCAGCGCCACGGCAGTGCTGAGCCTCTGCTCCTGAGCGCTCGGCCGCCCGCGGCCGGCGGGGGCGCGCGCGGAGGGGGCGGGGCCGGCAGGGCGCGGGCTGGGGGCTCGGCGGCGCGGCGGCCACTGCGCGAGGCGACGCTGCGGCATCGACTCCAGGTCCGCACCTGCCGCCCCGGGCGCGGGCGCGCGCGCATGGGGAGGGGCAGGGTGCACAGGGTCCAGCCCGCAGCCGCCGCAGCCCCCGGGCACACCTGTCAGGCCCGGAGCACCCCTCTCCCACACGCGCGCGGCCCACGTAGCTCCGGACACCAGCCGCCCAGGCTGCCGAGTTCTCCTACTCTGAGCCGCTGAAGGCCTGGGTGGCCGCGTGGGTGGCCGTGGTCGTGGCAGGTGCCTGTGTGCGCGGTGTATCTCCGGCGGGTTGGTGGCCTGGATGACGCTTGCCTGTGGAGGCTGTGGACGAGGGTGGGGGTGCATGTAGCCTTCTCGGATGTGTGGGGGCAGCGGAGGAGGGGGTGTCGCCGTCGTCGGAGGGCCCGAGTGGGGGGGCGCTGGAGGGCAGCTATGTCCCTGGGGCGGTGGGGGAGGGGTTAGATGCACCTGGGCCGGGGAGGGCTGAAGGGGGCTGTGGGGTGCTGGGGGCGGGCGGATGCGGGCCCTGACCCAGGGCCGCCTCCAGCTCTCCCCGTTGCAGACATGCTACTGCTCAAGAAGCAGACGGCGGACATCAGCAGTGTCTACGAGCTCCGGGAGAAGCTCGGCTCGTGAGTGTGCCCACACGCGTGTGAGTGTGAGGTGCCAGTGGTGTGCGTGTGCCCGAGTGCTGGGGTGGGTGGCCTGGGGCACAGAGGCGAGCCCTTTCCACTCCCCACCTGCCGCTCTCCCAGCCCCCTGCCCCCGTCTGCACTTGCACCTCCTCCCCTGCTCCCTGTGCCCACCATCTGGCTGTGCCGCAGGGGTGCCTTTTCCGAGGTGGTGCTGGCCCAGGAGCGGGGCTCTGCACACCTCGTGGCCCTCAAGTGCATCCCCAAGAATGCCCTCCGGGGCAAGGAAGCCCTGGTGGAGAATGAGATCGCCGTGCTCCGCAGGTGCGTGCCTGGGCCGCGACGGCAGGGTCCCCATGGGGATGGCAGGAGCGCTTGGCTTGGCGGCTGCTGCTTCCGTGCTAGTCCAGGCCCAGTCAGCAGCCTCCCAGGGGCGGGCGCTCTCTGGGCCAGCGTCTATTGAAGGGCCTGGGACTGTACTTGCGGCGAGGCCCCGGGGGGACTGGCCACAAGGAGCCCTTCCTTGCTTTGGCAGGGTCAACCACCCCAACATCGTGGCCCTGGAGGACGTCCACGAGAGCCCCTCCCACCTCTACCTGGCCATGGAGCTGTGAGGAGGGCTGCTGGGGGCTGCGGGGGCTGGAGCAGAAGCCTGGGCCCAGAGCCCTGCGCCAGCTGAAGCCCCGACTGCCTCCAGGGTGACAGGGGGCGAGCTGTTTGACCGCATCATGGAGCGCGGCTCCTACACGGAGAAGGACGCCAGCCACCTGGTGGCTCAGGTCCTCGGCGCCGTCTCCTACCTGCACAGCCTGGGCATCGTGCACCGCGACCTCAAGGTGCCTGGCTTGCTGCCCACACCCCGCCCTGCCACCTGCGCCCCTGGCCGCACGTCTGTCTCCCTGGCACTGATTGACCGGTCCCCTGGGACCCGCGTGTTGCAGCCTGAAAACCTGCTCTATGCCACACCCTTTGAGGATTCCAAGATCATGGTCTCCGACTTTGGGCTCTCCAAAATCCAGGCTGGCAACATGCTGGGCACCGCCTGCGGGACCCCAGGCTATGTGGGTGAGTGGAGGAGGGGCGGGGCTGGGGGCGGACCAGGCTGAGTGGCGGCGACAGAGAAGCACGCATGCGCACGAGCGTGTGTCCGTCTCTGGCCCCCAGCCCCGGAGCTCTTGGAGCAGAAACCCTACGGGAAGGCAGTAGACGTGTGGGCCCTGGGTGTCATCTCCTACATCCTGTGAGTGGCCTGCCAGCCTGCCTCTGCTGGGTTGGGGAGGGTTGGCCAGTGGGGTGACGGCCGTGTGGCTGCCAGGCTGTGTGGCTACCCCCCCTTCTACGACGAGAGCGATCCTGAGCTCTTCAGCCAGATCCTGCGGGCCAGCTACGAGTTTGACTCGCCCTTTTGGGATGACATCTCTGAATCCGGTGAGCTGGAGGCTGGTCGCACGCTGGGGGGCCAGGGGGCCGTGCTCTGGGGCAGGCTGACCCTGCTCCCCCTGCCGCAGCTAAAGACTTCATCCGGCACCTTCTGGAGCGTGACCCCCAGAAGCGGTTCACCTGCCAACAGGCCTTGCAGCATCTTTGGTGAGCGCCACTCCCGCCCAGCTGGCCCAGGGCCGCCGGGACCACAGCCCCAGGCACTGCATCCCCTGCTGACACTCGCCCTCCCCCAGGATCTCTGGGGATGCAGCTTCCGACAGGGACATCCTGGGCTCTGTGAGTGAGCAGATCCAGAAGAATTTTGCGCGAACCCACTGGAAGGTCAGTGTGAGGAGAGGCCGGGGCAGGGCGCTGCCTAGTGGCCGCTGCGGTCCCTGCAGTCTTGGGGCCGGGGTCAGCCGGAGCCTGACGCCTCTCTTCCGCAGCGGGCCTTCAACGCCACCTCGTTCCTGCGCCACATCCGGAAGCTGGGCCAGAGCCCGGAGGGCGAGCAGGCCTCCCAGCAGACTCCGGCTTGCCACAGCCACCCCGGTCTCCTGACTGGCCAGCCCCCCAAGTGGTGATGGCCAGGTGTGCGGGGGTGGGCCCTGCACCCCTGGGAGCCTCTGGGAAAGTCAAGGCTTGAGCAAGGGGCGGGACACAGGGCAGGCTGGGTGCGCTCCTGACCGCCCGCTGTCCCCTGCCTCTCTCCCGTTTCCTCCCCAGGTTCCCTTCCCTTGGGTCCTTTCTGTCCCTGTCCCCGACCCCCGGGGCCGGCTTCTGCGAAAGAGGTTGAGACTCGGGGGGGGGGGTTCTTCGGAGAGGGAGGCAGGTGGGCTCCGGGGGCTGCCGTTCCCGCACGCACCGCACGCACGGCTATTCTGTGCTTCGCTAACTGTGGGTGGTCCTGCTTGTTTCCTGGTCCTCTGGCCCCCTCCAATGTTCCCCCAAGCCAATAAAGACAGACAGAGCAACGGGCCAATGGTGAGCTGGGGGTGGGGCGAGCATGGAGGAGAGGCGGTCACCTGGCACCCCGCCTTGCCCACTGCACCTCCCGTTCCTACCCCTGGGAGCGCGGAGTAGGAGGCAGCCCGGCCCCTGGCTCTGCCATCCTAGGGGTGTGAGTGCACGTGAGCCTGCGAGAAAATGCGGCAGAGGGGGCGGCCTCCAGGGCTGCTGGCTCGGGTGGGAAGGGCAAGCCTAGCCGGGGTTGCCTGCTCCGCACCTTCCTTTACTCCATGGCCACACAGAGCATTTAGAGGGGCACTTGTCATGGAGAAAAGCCAGGCGCCCCACTGCCAGAGTGGCCCTGACCCCCGGGCCCATCGGGGGAGCACACCTTAGCTTTCACCTGATCTGCCTCTCCCCGTGCCCTGCAAGAGCTGCGCTGGCTCTGCTTCCCACCGTCTCGGCCATTCACATGCGATCCCCATGGCACCTGCTTGTTCTGGTTTTGCTTGTTCAATATTACTGGACCTCTTCCTCAGCGCCAGGAACTGGGACTGCCCTGGGTTTATTCAGGGTGCGCCCTCTAGTGGAGGAGTGGTTTTACCCAGATACTAAGACTCGGTGGTGTGGGAAAGGACCATGCTGGCTGCTCTGAGAGACCTGAGCAGGAGCGCCAGAGCCAGCCTTCTAGAAAGAATCAGCACTCACAGACTACCACTCTCCCAGCCTAAACCGTGGGCGGATCAGTTCAGCAGAGTCGGGGTCTTCGTCAGGGTCCCTGCTCAGGGGGCCCCGACGCAGAGTGCAATTCGTCATTTCGCCGACAGGGGGAGCCATAGTCACATTTTTCGATGTGCTTGCGCGGCGGCTGGTTGCTTCAGCACGCCGAGCAACCTTCCAAATCCGTGCCTCCCCTCCATTGCCCCCAAATATGTGCCCTGCAGAAGAGTGCACTCCGGCAAGAGGGGGCACCCCGGGGTCTGATGGCGGCTGTACCCTTTCTTCGGCAGTCCCGGGCCCTCCCATGGGACTGGGACAGGCTGTGGGCAGAAAGCTCTGGATCCCCACCGATCGGGCTGCACAAGAGACACGTGGCACGGAGGGAGCTGGTGGCTGGAGGGAAGGGGCCCGACCCAGTGGGGAGCCGCTAAAAGGGTTGTGGCCAGAGAGCGACTGTAGCATCTCTGGTTAGGTAAGCCTCAGGTGCTGTGGGCTGGCAGCAGAGTCCAGCCCCTCTGAGTGGCCCGTGCTGGGGACCAGAGCAGACTCGAGAGGGGCGTGCTTCACAGTGGACATGTCTAGCAGGCTTGTTCTTCCTAGTGCACAGGGTGTTGCCAGTGCTTGCTTCGGGCCTCGGGGCTGTGTTCTTTCCACTGTCCCCACGGTGAATGCAAACTGCTGGGCTGAGTGTGCCCTGGGTTTGAGTTTGGGCCTCGTGGGTGAGTTGTGTGGCCTTTGATGCCTTTGTGGCTTCATTTCATGTCCTGTTCCGTAGGTAGGCGGCAGGCTTTCCACGGGGAGCGGGGGTGAGGGGCAGCCTGCAAGTGCTCAGAAACCGAGCCAGCCTGTGCCAGGGCCGCTCTGCTGGGACTGGGGCTTGGGTACGGGGGCTCAGTGGGGTGCTGCCGGGGGATGGAGAAGAGAAGCACGAGGAGAGGGGGCCACGGCGGTCTGCACGCCACACAGTGCAAGCCACATCCTCCACCCGACCGCGGCTTCATCCACACAGCCTTTGGTTGGCCGAGGGCAGCTCGGAGAGACCAGCTTGGACGTGAGCTGTCTCCCAATGGCATGGAAGCGCTTCTGTGCAGGACACGATCTGATTTTCGCTGTATCTGTCGCCTCTTTTTTTTTTTCTTTTAAGATTTCTCTATTTATTTGAAAGTCAGAGTTACACAGAGAGAGGAGAGGCAGAGAGAGAGAGAGAGAGAGAGAGAGAGAGAGGGAGAGAGAGGTCTTCCATCCGCTGGTTCACTGCCCAATTGGCCACATGGCTGGAGCTACGCTGATCCAAAGCCAGGAGCCAGGAGCTTCCTCCAGGTCTCCCACGTGGGTGCAGGGGTCCAAGGACTTGGGCCATCTTCTACTGCTTTCCCAGGCCACAGCAGAGAGCTGGATTGGAAGTGGAGCAGCTGGGACTCAAACCGACGCCCATATGGGATGCCGGAGCTTCAGGCCAGAGCGTTAACCAGCTGCGCCACAGCGCCGACCCCTTGTCACCTCTTGATAAATATACAAACCACCTGCCTGTGGGGCCTTATGCGATGCCCTCTGAAGAGTCCCAACTGTGTTTGGCCAAGGAACTACACATTTCTCCTTGTAGTTCTTTTTTTTTTTAAATTAATTTATTTATTTGAAAGAGTTACAGAGAGGCATAGGCAGAGAGAGGAGAGGAGAGGCAGAGAGAGAGAGAGGTCTTCCATCTGATGGTTCACTCCCCAATTGGGTGCACTGGCCGGAGCTGCACCGATCCGAAGCCAGGAGCCAGCAGCTTCCTCCGGGTCTCCCACGTGGATGCAGGGCCCCAACCACTTGGACCATCTTCTGCTTTCCCAGGCCATAGCAGAGAGCTGGGTCAGAAGTGGAGCAGCAGGGACTCGAACCAGCACCCATATGGGATGCTGGCACTGCAGGTGGCAGCTTTACCTGGTACGCCACAGTGCCGGCCTCCTGATATTTTTTTTAAACATTCATTTTATTTATTTGAAAGGCAGAGTTACAGGGAGAGATGAGAGAGAGAGAGATCTTCCATCTCCTAGTTCACTCTCCAAGTGGTGGCAATGTCCAGGGCAGGGCCAGGCCAAAGCCAGGAGCCAGGAGCTTCATGCAGGCCTCCCGCATGGGTGCAGGGGCCCAGGGACTGGGGTCATCTTCCACTGCTTTCCCAAGTGCACTAGTCGGGAACTGGATCAGAAGTGCAGCAGGCCGGCGCCGCGGCTCACTAGGCTAATCCTCCGCCTGGCGGCGCTGGCACACCGGGTTCTAGTCCCGGTTGGGGCGCCGGATTCTGTCCTGGTTGCCCCTCTTCCGGGCCAGCTCTCTGCTGTGGCCAGGGAGTGCAGTGGAGGATGGCCCGGGTGCTTGGGCCCTGCACCCCATGGGAGACCGGGAGGGGCGCCTGGCTCCTGGCTCCTGCCATCGGATCGGATCGGCGCAGTGCGCCAGCCGCGGCGGCCATTGGAGGGTGAACCAGCGGCAGAGGAGGACCTTTCTCTCTGTCTCTCTCTCTCACTGTCCACTCTGCCTGTCAAAAAAAAAAAAAAAAAAAGTGCAGCAGCTGGGACACCAACCAGCACCGTACAGGATGCTGGCGTTGCAGGCACTGGCTTAACCTGGTGCGCCACAGTGCCGGCCCCATGCTTTGTCTGATAGTAACAGCAACTATAATCCCCTTTTGATTTTTATTTATTTATTTGAAAGTCATATAGACAGGCAGAGACAGAGAGAGCTTCTGTCTGCTAGTGCACCGTCCCCAGGCCCCAATATCCTGGGCTGGGCCGGGGTACAGCCAGGACCCTGGAACTCAATCCAAGTCCCCCACGTTGGTGGCAGGAACCCAATTACTTGAGTTATCACCACAGCCTCCCAGGGTGTGCATCCGCAGAAAACTGGATTCCGGAGTGCAGTGTGGACTTCATTCAACCCAGGCACTTCAGTGTGGGATGTGGGTGTCCCGAGTGGACTCAGCTGCTGTGCCAAACACTCGCTCCTAAAATTTGGAAGTTTTTCCCTCTGTGAATGTCCAGGAGCTGAGAACCCAATCCAGGTCTTCCACCTGGGGAACAGAGCCCGAGTTTCTGAGCCGTCTCCTGCTGCCTCCCAGGGTGTGCATATGGAATATGGAATATTCCGTGTTTGGGTGCCCGGGTTCTAACAGCAGCTCAGGCTCCTGACCCCGGCTTCCTGCTAAAGTGCGCTCTGAGAGGCAGCAGGGATGCCACTGCTGGGTCCATGCCACTCACGTTGGGGGCCGGGGTTGAATTTCCAGTTCCTGGCTTTGGTTCTGCCTTCTGTCTCTTGTCCTGCCTAGGGCCATTCTCTCTCTGTTTAGCTGTCTCCCCAAGAAATAAATAATAAAAATTTTAAAATTCCACTTGTATATCTAATCAGATGACCAGCTCCCTGCTATGGCCTGGGAAGGCAGCGGAAGATGACCCAGCAACTTGGGCCCCTGCCCCCACGTGGGAGACCTGGAGGAAGCTCCTGGCTCCTGGTTCAGCCCTGGCCATTCTGGCCATCTGAGGAGTGAACCAGTAGATGGACGATATCTCTCCACCAGCCCCCATCCTCCCCATAACTCTAACTTTCAAATAAATAAATAAATAGATCTTTAAAAGACAATGGGAAGTGCTATTACACCTCTGTTTTACGAAAGCGTTGCTGAGGGATTAGTGTTGTTTCTTGGGTTATCTAGGCTTGGATTTTCTTGGTGGGAAGACTTCTAATAACTAATTAAATTGATTTGCTTGTTACAAATTTATCTAGATTTTCTATTTTTATATTACATTTTTATTGTGCAAGGGGATACATTATTAAATTTTCTATTTTTTAAGATTGGTTTTGGTCACGTGTGTTTCTAGAAACTTGTCCATTTCCTCTGAATTGCCCAATTGTTGGCGTCAAGTTTCTTTGTACTGTGTGTTATTCAGTAGTGTGTTGTTTAATTTCAGGATTTTTTGGATTTCCTAACTTTTTGGATTGCTAGCTTAATTCTGTTGTGATCAGAGAATGTATTTTGGATCATTTAAGTCCTGTTAAATGTTTTATGACAGGGCTGGTGCTGTGGCATAGTAAGCTAAGCCCCCACCTGCAGCACCAGCATCCCACGTGGGGGCTGGTTCGAGTCCCGGCTGCTCCACTTAGGATCCAACTCTCTGCTGTGGCTGGGAAAGCTGTAGAAGATGGCCCAAGTGCATGGGCCCCTGCACCCACGTGGGAGACCCAGAGGAAGCTCCTGGCTCCTGGCTTCGGATCAGTGCAGCTCCAGCCATTGAGCCCATCTGGGGAGTGAACCAGCGGATGGAAGATCTTTCTCTCTGTTTCTCTCTGTAATTCTACCTCTTAAATAAATAAATAAAATCTTTAAACATGTTTTATGAACTAGGCTATGGTCTATCCTGGAGAATGTTCTATATGCATTTGAAAATAATGTGTATTCTGCCTTTGTGGAGTGGTGTGCTCTACCGGTATCAAATTCATTCACGATGTTCAGATTTTCTATATCCTTGCTGATGTTCTGTCTAGATCTACCAGTTATGGAAAGTGGGGATGGGCCAGCGCTGTGGCATAGCGGGTAAAGCTGCCGCCTGCAGTGTCGACACCCATATGGGCACTGGTTCTAGTCCCGGCTTCTCCACTTCTGATCCAGCTCCCTGCTGTGGCCTGGGAAAGCAGTGGGAGATGGCTCAAGTGCTTGGAGCCCTGTCCTGAATGGGAGATCAGGAAGAAGCTCCCGGCTCCTGGCTCTGGGTGGGCACAGCTCTGGCTGTTGTGGCCATCTGGGGAGTGAACCAGCAGATGCAAGACCTCTCTCTCTGGCTCTACCTCTTTCTGTAACTCTGTCTTTCAAATAAATAAAGAAAAAACTTAAAAAATGAAAGAAAGTAGGGCATCAAAATCTCCAACTGTTGTAGTTGAGTTTTCTCTTTATCCGCTCAGTGTTGTCAGTTTTGGTTTCATATGTTTTGGGGCTGTGCCGTTAGATGTATGTATGTTGATAATTGTCATGTCTTCCTGATGAGTTGAGCCTTTTATCATTAGGAAACATTCCCTTTTTCTAATAATATTTTTATCGTAGAGTCTATTTTATTTGACATTATTATAGGCACTCCAGCCCACTGTTACTTCCTGTTTGCATGGTATAGCTTTCTCTCTCAAGATTTTTTAAAATTTATTTGAAAGGCAGAGTTACAGATAGACAGAGAAAGGGGTCTTCCATCCACTGGTTCACTCCCCAAATGGCTGCAATGGCCAGGGCTGGGCCAGGCAGAAGCCAGGAGCCAGGAGCTTCTTCTGGGTCTCCCACGTGGGTGCAGGGGCCCAAGGACTTGGGCCATCCTCTACTGACTTCCCAGGGCATAGCAGAGAGCTGGATTGGAAGTGGAGCAGCCGGGACATGAAACCAGCGCCCATATGCATAGGATGCTGGTACCGCAGACAGCAGCTTAACCCACTATGCCAACAGCTCTGGTCTCCCTTTTTCTGTCTTTACTTTCGACCTATTTGCATCTATAATTTGTCTCTAGTAAAGAATGTATGGTTAGTCAAATGTCTCTTATAAAGAATGTATGGCTACTTAAATGTCGCTTTTTTTAATCTCTGGTTTTTGATTGGGGTTTTAAACCATTCACATTTTTAAAAAAGATTTACTTGTTTAAAGGGCAGAGTTACACAGTAAGAGAGAGCTCTTTCATTGGCTGGTTCACTCCCCAGATGGTTGCAGTGGCCCCGGCTGGGCTGGGCTGAGCTGAAGCCAGAAGCCTGGAACTCCATCCAGGTCTCCCACGTGGGTGCAGGGGCCCAAGCACTTGGGCCATCTTCTACTGCTTTCCCAGGCCACAGCAGAGAGCTGGATTGGAAGTGGAGCAGCCTGGAGTTACATCAGCGCCCATATGGGGTGCAGGTGCTGCAGAGAGCAGGTTAAAGTCATGATGTGTACGACTGGATTTACATTTGCCATTTTGCTAGTTGTTTTCTGTATGTCTCCTGTCTTTTTTATTCTCACTTTAAAAAATTGATTAATTGATTTTCATTATATTTGAAAGGCAGAGAGACAGAGATTTTTCCACCCACTGATTCACTCCCCAAATGCCCACAACAACCAATGCGTGGCCAGGCCAAAGCCAGGAGCCAGGAACTCCTTCTGGGGCTCACACGTGGGTGGCAGGGATCCAAGTGCTGGAGCCATCGCCTGCTGCCTGCCAGGGTGCGAATAAGCAGGAATCTGGACTGGAAGTGGAGTAGCCAGGACTGTAAGGAGGCACTCTGATAAGGAACCCCTGGACCCAGTGCTTCGCACCTCTTCCCTTCTTTCTTTCTTGTTAGTGTGTTGTTCTATTTCCCCTGTGTATTTTGGAGTTATTTTCTGAGAGGTTTCTTTAGCATCACAACATGAATCTTGACTCGTCACAGCCCACTCAGATTCACGTTTACTTAATTTTGGTAAAATAGACTGTGCTACAATTTGTCACCATTCTTTTCTCTCTCATTTGCTCGCTTGCTCAACAATTTATTTTATTTATTTGAAAATCAGAGTTACAGAGAGAGAATCTTCCATCCACTGGTTTACTCTCCAAATGACCACAATGGCCAGGGCTGGGCCAGGTTGAAGCCAGGAGCCAGGAGCTACTTCTGGATCTCCCACGTGGGTGCAGGGACCCAAGCACTTGGGGCATCTTCTACTGCTTCCCCAGGCCATAGCAGGGAGCTGGATCAGAAGTGGAGCAGCCAGGACTCGAACCGGCGCCCATATATAGGATGCCGCACTGCAGGCAGCAGCTTTACCCGCTACGACACAGCGCCGGCCCTCAGAGTTTCTTCTGGCATCCTGGACTTGAGCACAATCCCCAGCCGCTGTTTTCCCGAGCGTCCATCGCCTCGCGCTGTTTCTCTGCCGGTCTCGTGATCTGGGATTGCTGTTGAAACGCTGTTGGTGTGCGTGGCGTGATTTTATTTCCCGCGTGGCACCTGTTCCGCAGCAGTTGCTGTTTCAAATGCTGAGGCTGGCTTCTTCGGAGCGGCCTCTGTGTCTTCCGCTTATGGCTCTGTGTGTGGCGGGGGCGCTCTCGCTCTTGCCTGGACCACTGCCCCAGCAGGCGCTGTGAGTGTGAGTCCAGGGCGGTCGACCCTCGGTGCCCGGCTGCCTCGCTGCCGCCGCCACGCGTCTGGCGACGGGTATTGCCCATCGCTGCAGAGTGAGTGGGCTGCTTCAAGCCAAGGCTGATTTTCACATCAACAAAGATGGTTTGGGTCAGTTTTGTGCAGCTGAACTGCTGCCTTCTTGGGGGAGAACGTTTGCCAAGGTCCTCATGTGCCCACAGCCGGAAGCCGTGCCGTTTGGCGCTTGTTTTGTTCTACCTTTGCAATGGAGCACTTCGAGACAGATCGCCCATCTTGTCTTTAAATGAAAGTAATTTTTTAACAACATATTTATTTATTTGAAAGGCAGAGTTAAACACACACACACACACACACACACACACAGATCTTACATTCGCTGGTTCACTCCCCAAATGCCCCCACAACAGCCTGGAGCCAGGAGCCAGGAGCCAGGAGCCAGGAGCTTCATCCGGGTCCCAGCCCCTCCCCCCTCCCCGCCCCACACAGGAAAGGGAGACGCCATGCTCTGCCCCTCCTGCCCCACTTCGGGGTGGGGGGGAAGCACTTGTTGGAGCCTGGCCGCGCCCCCTCCCCCACCCTCACCGAAGGCCTGAGCACAGTGGCTCCTTTTGCCTAGGACATGGTGCCCGGACTGGGGGAGAGAGAGGCGGCAGCGGGAACAGGGTCACTCAGGAAGCAAAGTGGTGCAAGTGGGCACACGGTGCTGGTGCGGAGGTCAGGGCCACATGTGCACTTGGCTTTCTTGCTGGCAGGGTGCAGAGGTAGCCCAGGACATCACATGGCAAGGGACGTGTGTGTATCCTGGTCTCTGTCCCTCTTGTGAAGCCAGTCTGAGCCCCCACCTCAAAACACCACGGAGTAACTTTCTACCCTCTTAATAGCTCACATGGGGATGAAAGTCCAGAGCGAGTTTTGAAAGAACAAACCACATTCAACCCCCAGCAAGACTCCAGTTCTCTCATTGTCTTTCATGCATAAGGTGGTGCCCCTTCCATAGTTTCTTCTTCTAAAAATCCAAGTACATATTTATATGATCTCTCTCTCTCTCTCTCTCTCTCTCTCTCTCTCTCCTGCTTTCTGTGTAAGTTCTTTAACACTACCTTCCTGTTCACTATTTCTCTCTTCAGCTGTGTTTAATACCCTGTTTAAGCCACATCTTGAAATTATTTTAATTGGTCTATTTTTGTTTTCTAAAAGTCATATGTGGTCCATGATCAAGAATGCCTAGTTGTTTGATAGCCTCTTTTTCTCTTCTAACATTTTAATATATCTTTTACTTTTCTTTAACTGTGTTATTCATACTTATTTTATATATTTATCATGTAAATAAAAAAAGATTTATTTATTTCAAAGGCATAGTTTTATCTATCTATCTATCTATCTATCTATCTATCTATCTATATAGAAAGAGAGAGAGAGAGGCGGGGAGGGGGGGAGACAAAGAGAGAGGTCTTCCATCTGTAGGTTCACTCCCCCAGATGGCTGCAATGGCCAGGGCTGGGCCTGACCGAAGCCAGGAGCCAGGAAGCAGGAGTTTCCTCCAGGTGTCTGGAACCTAAACACTTGGGCCGTCTTCTGCTTTTCCAGGCCATTAGCAGTGAGCTGGATCGGAAGTGGAGCAGCTGGGACTCAAACCAGTGCCCATGTGGGATTCTGGTGTCACAGGAGGTGGCTTTACCCACTAGGCTACAGCACTGGCCCCATATCACGTGTTCACAATGTGCTATCTTTGCAGGTTGATTTTGAGATGTATATGTTTGTACGTCTCTCTCCCTCAGGTGGCTTGTTTGCTTGTACATTTCATGATTTTCTTCATTATCTCTTTTGAAATTCTCTGTAGGAATCCTTTGAGGCTTGTGTTTAAAGGATGTCTCTTTACAGAGGATTTGGGCTTCTGCCAGGCAGTCTGGGGCAAAACTAGGTCCTTTATGACTTCTAACGACTTTATTATGTGAGCGCTTTAAGCTTTGCTATTTTTATTGGGCGGTCACAATCTAAGTAAAATCTGGGTGTCCCTCCAAGAGAGAAATTCTGAACTGTATGCTCTTGATGGCACTCCACCCAATCCGAGGTCACACATTGTCCCAGCTTCCGTTAGTGGGGTTCAGGTGACCCCCACCTCATACCGGGGACAGCTCCGAGGCCAGCCGACCCAACAGCTCCGCCCCGTCCCTGACCTCTGAGCCTCTCTTTAACTTTCCTGCCAGCTCAGCCATTCAGTGGCGCACGCTTAGCTGTGTCCTGCATTTAGGCCTTGCACGCACGCCCACATTGGCTGTGAGGCCGCCACGCCCACCCCTCCTACCCTCTGCCCTGCTGTGTCCTGGTGCAGCCCCCTGCTCCTGGCCTGGTTGTCCAAGGCAGGATGCAGCTCTGATCCCACCCAGTGTCTTGGGGATCAGGTACCAAACCGCAACTGCTACTCCCTCCCCGGCACTGTCACCTAGCGTGTGACTTCCTCATTGGCCATGCTGCTCTCTGTGCCCTTCTGTGTCCTCATCCCAGCAGTGTGCGGCGCAGAGTAGGTGCGCTAACAAGCCCTGGCCCGAGGACTGTGTCGGGCTGGGCCAGCAGAGCACTGACACAGGTGGGAGTGGGTAGTCCCGGAGTCCCCTTGCCAGCCCAGCACCCTCCTGTGCCCAGGGCGGGGAGGGGGGGCTCAGCAAGTAGCTTCCTTCTGCTCAGTATCTTAAATAAACCATTTATTCAGGAAGAACAATTAAAGAAAGCAACTGTGACGTGGATTACAAAACGCAGCAAGCATAGCCTGGCCTCCAGGTTCAAGGGCGAGATGGCAGTGCGTGTGTAAGCGGGCTAGCGTGCGGGTGTGAGTGGAGACACGCACACGCACACACGGGCGCGCGCGCATGCCTGCCGCCCACAAGGGGTGTGGACTGCCATGAATGAGTGTGTGTGTCTGCAGCCCGGCCCCTCCCCTGCCCCCCAACCCGACAGCGGCAAAACTGAGGCCTTCTTCTTCCTTTCCCTCCCCCCGGCCCTTGCCGGAGACCCCATCTCCTGCAGTGGCATTTGACCACCCTGAGTCACAAAGAGCCCCAGTGATGCTGTCAAGACATGTGGGGGAAGAGAAAAAACCAGTCAAGGTGCCAGATGTGCGGCCAGGAACCCGCCCAGTGGCTCCCGGGCCTGCGCCTCCCCCCGCCCCCCGCGCGGCACTGTCCCAGCCCCATGTCCTCACAGAACAGGGAGGTGATTACAGAGTGAACAGCTCCCGCCCACACGCGTGTGTGCACACGCACACACACACGTGCACACACACGGCCATCCGGGGACAGGGACGGGCCTGGGAGCAGGTCCCTTGGCAAACAAGGTGGCACCCGCTCTTCCTGAAGGGGGGAAGTGGCGGGAGGCCCAGGGCCCAGCTCAGCTGATTGAGCACCTAGGGACTGGGCCCAGGGAACAGGCAGCCGTGTGTGCAATAATCTCTCGGACAGGGAACCCCACCCCCACCCCCCAAAGAATAAAGTAACAGTCGCGGGAGAGGCAGGCTGCGGTGCGTGGTCCCACTGAGAGCGGCGCGGGGCGGGCCGGTGGCTCCGGGGCCGGCCCATAGGCACATTTCACAGGGTCCCCACGGTCGCCGCACGCGGGCAGGACAGCGCTCCGCTGCGCTCCCGCCTCTCTTCACTGTCCCCCCCCACCCGCGTGAGGTATAGCGCTTCCCTCCCCAACCCTCCCCAGTCCCCCCCCTGCTGAGTCCCCTCTCGCCCTCCCCCCAGCACATGAGTGGTCAGGGCACCCGCTGGGGGCCAGGGTGGGGACCAGCCCGGCAGCACCGCAGGGCCTTATGTGGGGTCCAGCTCAAAGACCCCGTCGCTGGTGGGCGTGGTGAAGAAGGAGGGCGGGTCGGAGGCGGCGGACTCGTGCCCCCCGCTGCCCGCCTGCTGGGCGCGCCTCTCCTCCAGCCGCAGGCTGCGCTCGAAGTCCAGCAGCTGGCCCATGAAGTTGAAGTTGGGCGAGATGTTGGACTTCTTCCTCTTGACCAGGTCGTAGGCGTCGTTGAGCGAGAGGTGGAGCTTCTGCATGAGGTATGCTACGGTGACAGTGACGGAGCGGCTGACCCCCGCCAAGCAGTGAACCAGCACGCCGCAGTTCTGGGACAAGGCCTCATCTAGGTGCGGCAGGGGCGGGGACACAACGATGACAGGTGAGTGGGGCACGGGCTTCATGGCTGGGGGTGGGGGAAGCCCCACAGTCGCTCCCTCTGTCCTCAGAGCCAGGGAGGCCTACCAGGCCTCAAGGGTCCTGGAGGGTTCGCCGGCAGCCTCTGGAGCTGCTCCGGGCTCTGCCCACCCCCTGGAAGGAGTTCACGTGCCAGAGGCGGGGAAGAAGCGGGCCAGGCCGGGAGCAGGCCTGCGGGGCACGAAGCTCGAATCGGGAGAGCAGGGCCCACTCACCAATGAACGCAATGGCCTCTGGGAAGAACTGGGACAAGTTCTGGCTCCAGTGGTCAGAGATGGGGATCTGCTTGTAGTGAAAGTCCCCATTCTTCTCGAACAGGTTCGGGAGGTTGGGGGTGACGTTGAGGATGTAGCGGATGCCCAGCTTGGCCAGGCTCTCCAAGTTGGCCGAGTCGCGGGCGGTGCCCAGGTAGAGGTTGGGCAGGATCTGCACGGGAACGGATGGCAGCAACCCCATGGGAGGGGGCGTGGCGCCCTCCGAATCCAGGCCACAGGTCATGGTGTCGCGGTCAGCCTCGGATTCCCCATCGGAGCAGTCGGAGGTCAGGCACAGGCTGCCCAGCCCCACCACGGGCACCGGGCCGGGCACGGAGGCTACGCTTGAGCCCGCGTGGCCATTGAGGCTGCTCTCACACAGGTGAGGACACTCAGCCTGAAACCTGCTGAAGCCACCTGTGGGGAGAGAAGCAGAGCGCCTCGGAAGCTGTCCCTTTGCAGGTGTCCCCAAGGGGAATGCAAAGGCCAACAGCTGGGGCGGGGTGCGTAAGATGCCTGCTTCGCATCTTGGACACAGTGCCTGGGGGCCAGTCCTTGTGTTGGCAGCTTCCTGCAGAGCGCACACCCCGGGAGGCAGCAGCGGGTGACAGCTCAGTGCTTGGGTCCCTGCCACCCCCGTGGGAGTCCCGGATGGACTTGCAAGCAGCGAGCAGCAAAGAGGAAAGGTTTCAGTGTCAGTTCCCTGCCTGAGAGATGCAGGGGGCTGGGGGGGGGGGCGCTCAGAAGAGAATCTAGCGTTCCCCCGCCCAAGGAGCCAGCATCCGCTGCATCTACCGATAACGCGGTTCCCTCCCAGGCCCTGGCTAGGGGGGGGGGCTGGAAACCTGACACTTCTTCTATTTACACGTCCCTCACACAGCCCAGCCACCTTCCCTGACCAGCCTGCTCCTGCTGCCTTTACCGCTGCTCTCCCCTTTCCCAGCCCGAGACTGCCCCTGCTCTGTCCTGCCCCAGGAACTTTGTGCTTAAGCATCAATTGCGCAGACTCAGAAAACCCGGGGCTTCCAAGGGTGAAGGGACTTGCCCAAAGTCAGGCTCCCGCTCCCCTCCCCCAAAAGCAGCCTGGCAGGTTGTCAGGTGAGGCTTGGCCAAGGTCAAATTAATTATGAATCCCCCGGGAAGGCAGGGTCTTCCCCGGGCCCAGTCCCCCCCCCCCCCACCCGTCCCCCTTCCCCCAGGCCAGTGCCTGGCGCCTCTTGTCCGGCACCTACCCTGTAGGTAGTAGGCCAGGTAGCCTTCCTCCCGCAGCTTCTGCAGCAGGGTGCCCAGCACCGAGTCGGCTTCCCACTCCTCGGCCTCGCCGTCGGCCTCCCCGCGCCGGCGCCGGCCCCCACTCTGGTCGTACAGCAGCACCGGGGCTGGCGGAGGCGGCTGCAGCGGCGGCCCGGGCAGCAGCGCGCGCACCGACAGGCTCCCCCTCCGCAGGCGGCGCAGCAGCAGCGCGGGCAGGGCCACGCTCAGCGCCCCGCCGATGCGAGCCGACTCGTAGAGCTCGCGGCTGCGGCAGTCCAGGAGCAGCAGGCGCGGGCGCGGGGGCGCCAGCTCCTGGCGCAGCCAAAGGCACGAGCGGCCTAGGCCCTCCATGGCCCTGAGGCTTCTTGCACGTCGGTCCGGGGGCGCTGCATAGAGGGAAGACGCGTGGCATGAGTGCCTGTCTGCGCTCCCGGTGCGCGGGCCGGGGGCGTCGAGATGGGAAGCCAAGCCCGGGGCGGGCGCCCACCGTCCCTCAGGGTCACCCCGCAGTTGCTCACCGCTCCCACAGTGTGAGAGGTGCCACACCTCCCCCACCCCCCGCCGCCCCCGCACCCAGGAGATGGCTGGGCGTCTGACGGTGCCCTCGGGGCACTCGCTGGGAGGCCACAGGCACCTCCCTTCACACCTACTTTCCGCGTCTCTCGCTCAGCCTGCCCGGGAGCTGGGCCGGGGGTGGGGGGGTGGTCACTCCTCAAGTTCCAGCTTCCGACTTTAGGGCTGTGTGCCTACGAAGGGGTGCGGGTCAAGGTCCCCCCACCCCACTACCAGGGAACAGAAGTGCCACCGGGTGAGGAGCCTCCGCGAGCCCCCTCGGGGTTGACCTGGCCCGGGCCCCCCACACCCTCAGCAGAGAACAAAAGGAGAGAGACCTGGAGAGCGATCCCGCGGCAGGCGGCCGCGCACGGACGTCCCAGCCAGAGCACTGCCACCGCGGGGCGCGGGTGCCGTCCCTGGCCGGGGAGTCCCCAGGCCCGGCGCCGGCAGGAGGCGGGGCGGTGGAGCGGCTCGCACGTGGAAGTTCAGCCTCGCGCTGCTCGCGCGCCGGCCGCTTCCTGGCAGCAAGACTGAGCTTCCACCTTAGAAGCCGCTGCCTTCGGACGTGGAGTAGCCGCTCAGAGGGGCGGGCCGGGGCGGGGCGGGGCGGCGGGGGCGGGCTTAGGGGGGCCAGCAAGCCAATCGAAGTAAGCGAAATCAGTCGGGTGGGACCCGCGAGTGGCAGGCTGAGCTGAGCCTTCCACTCAGGCGGGATAGGGTCGGGGCAGAGGCCAAGGGCAGGTCAGGGGCCCAGTAGGGGAGTAGTTGTAGTTCCCCTGGCCGGCGCCAGCTTGGTCCCTGGAGGCAGGGGGAGGGGGTGAGGACAAAAGCCCAGCGCCCCTGCCCAGAGGCTGCCTCTAACCCAGCTAGTGGTGACTCCGGACCATCACAGCCCCTGCATGGACGTCAGTGGCCCGATCTGTATAATGGGCTCATTAGAGCCAGCACCTTGGAGCAGCACGGGATGTCACTGGAAGCTTCATTCACACGCACCTGGCTGAAAGCTGCCAGGAGCAGCTCCAGGGTGTCAGCACTCTGGGGGACTCTGCTCCTCCACACACTGACCCTAGCAGCCACCCCAGCTCCTCCCTCTGCTTCAAACTCAAAGCTCCCCCACCCCTCCCCACCCCCAGCCCCACCGCCACCCCCAGACTGATCAATCTGGAAAGAGGCAGTTTCTATGAAAATCTCTCTCACATCCATGATCTCCTGTGTCCTGCACTGGCATGCACTCGCGTTCACCAACTCTTGGCCAGGTCACTGTGACAGCTTCCCAAAGTCTCCCTGCCTCCGGGCCTCTGTTCACGAACCTGCTCTCTGCCCCACCGTGTGCCAGAACACCATTTAGCCCGGGCCGGGGCCCCCCATCCTTCCCCGGGGCACAGGGCACTCCCAGTGTGCTGCAGCACAGACCCAGCATAAGCAGGGCCACTGAACGACATCTCCGATGGGAGACGTGCTGAGCGCTGAGACAATGGAAAAGCCCCTCTGCCTGTGTGTCCTTTCTCTGCCCGAAGCCCAACGAAAACAGATACCAGTGGTGAAGGAAGACGCACAACAGATAAGATAAAGCTCTACAAACCGACCAAAAGGTCAAGACCCTGAGAGCACGTGGGGAAAAGGCTCCACGCTGCACTAAGGTGGAATGCCACGGGGCAAAAAACATCCTGGGAGGGGGCTCACCCTCAGGCGTGGAAGAAAGAGCACTCAAAAGGACGAGGCACAAGGTTGCTGGGAAATCACCATGCTGCGCCCTCTCGCTGGCCACTTTTCTAGCGGTGTGGTCCGTTTGGAAGTCAACCTTTGGGGAGTTCAGCTGGCAGCGTGCAGTGAGAGCTACCTGTGAGGGTTCCGCCCTAAGGAACTGAAGCACAGGAAAGCCGAGCTATGCACACGGTGACGGCGCCACAAGCCATTTCCCTAAGAAGGGAGCAACGCGAAGCACACACTTCCAGCGAGGCGAGGCACAGTCCACCTGTATGTTGCAAACAGTTGGCTCGTGAACCATGCGAGGGAGATGAGAAAATGCATGAGGTAATGCTGAGGGGAAGAAAGTAGGTTCCACAAAGCAGGTCACCTCTAAGGGGCCTTCAGTTTGCCCCCTCCCTCACCCTCTGCTAGCGGCCCTGGGCTCATCGCTGGCCACCTTCCATCATGCCCCTGCCCCTAGGACGCCCCCAGGCCTCCTCCGTGCTCCACTGCCCACCCCGCCCCCTTCTCAGTGTGCTCCCAGGCCAGGGACCATCTTTTACCTCAGTCCCTCACACCCTAGCTGCCGCCTGGCCACAGGCACCCGGCCTGGGGCTGTCTCCGGACCCACTACAGCACTACTGGGTGGCAGGGAGGCCAGCAGGGAGCTGGAGAGACACGCACCGCCCAGCCCACACACGCCAGTCGTGGGAGGTCAGTGTGGCTGGAGGGAGCTCCGGCCACCCAGCGCAGACACGGGAGAATCTGACTTGCCCGAGCGGGCTCTCGGGAGAGGGCTCCCTGGAGGAGGTGAGGGCAGTTGAAGCGGGCGAGAGGGAGACAACCTCCCCGTTTCCTCACACCTCAAGAGTCACCCCCAGCGCCTCGCTCACACCCCGGCCGCCAAGCTCTCCAGCCCGGGGAAACCCTTCTCCAGTCAGGGCAGCGCGGCGCGGCGGAGGCAAGCTCCAAAGTCAATGCAGCGCCCGCAGCGCCAGCAACAGGACAAATGGGAACCTGTTGCCACCTCCGCACTGCAGGGCTGAGCGCAGCCAAGCCCCCCGCCCCCCTCCCCGGCCCTCGCCGGGCCCGCCCCCCTCAGGTCCCCTGCAGCGCCTGCTCAGGGCGCCGGCCCCGCCCCGCGGCCGCTCCCGGGCGGGCGGTGCTGCGGGAGACAGCGCCGCGCGCCCGGGCCTTGCCAGGCCCCCTCTGGCGGGCGGAGCCAGGCCGCGCGCTCGCGGTTCGCCGCAGGGTGGGCGCTGCGCCCGCCGCAACCCCTCCGGGCGCCCCTGGCCTCCGCCCGACAGGGCCGGCGCCCCCTGCAGGCTGCGGGGATGCCGCCGCTCGCAGGCCCCGTGCGCGCCGCGTGCGCTCTCTTGGCCCCGGGCGCCCCAGGAGAGCGTCGTCCCGCCTCCCCCTTCCCATCCTCCCCCCCACCCCCAGCAGTGCACGGTTCCCGCCGGGCCGAGTGGTAGGGTTTCTGCTGTCGCGGCCCGGTCACATGGCCAGGAACACAACTCCCAGCGACAGCCTTCCTGCCGAATCCGGTGTCTTCTTCCACCGAATCCACTTTCCGCCGGAGAGATGGCTCTCAGCTTCTCCTGTTCGGTCTCCTCGTGGGACTGGGAGTTCCTCCAAGGCAGGAGCGGGTGTGTACCCGGCCCCCAGCCGGTCCCAGCCCCCAGTGCAGGGCCTGGCACGCGCCAAAGACTCACGGAAGAAATGCTCGTTAACAAAGAAGGCATGAATGAATGAAACCAATTGTTGCCTGAAGGAGCCCAGGAGGGTGCTGCTGGGGCTTCTCCTCCTGCCGATCACACACTCCTCCCCAGACACGCACAGGCACACGTGCAGACAGCCTGGCCCCCGCCTCCACGCAGACGGGCACGCAAGCAGTGCACGCGGACTCCAGCCCGCACGGAACCAACCTACTGCGTGCTGTCCAGGCACTTTGGGCCCCGTTGGTCGCAGCCAGACCTCCTGCCTCTCAGAGTCTCTGGCCCCCCTCGCAGCCCGGCGCCTCCACACCTAAGTACTGTACCTGGGCCCCAAGTGTTGCCTTTATCTCCTGCGGAAGAGGTCAAGCCGGTCGCTGGGGAGTGTCGGGGTCTGCTTAGGGAGGCACGGGGGACCTCAGGCTGCTGAGCTGCTGCCGGAGGAGAGCCAGAGGTGCGAGGCAGGGATGCCACCAAATGCTGCAGCCTCTAGAGCCTGCTTGCCAGGTGTGGGGGGAGAGTGGTGGGAGGGACTCGAGATGTGCTGGAGGGTGGCGAGGGCTCTTGGCCATGGGGGCGGGGCAATCAAGCAGGTGTGCCTGCGTGTTGGGGTGTGTGAGAGGAGGGCGTGTTGGGGATGCTGAAGGTGTGTGCCTGGGGAGTGCGGAGTGTCGGCCGCTGGGCTGTGGGTTTGTGTTGGAACTTGGCTCCTGGGTGGGTGGGCGGCCGCGTCTCCGGGCTGGGGACGTGGGAGGGGTGTCTGTAGTGGGCATGTGTGGAGTTTGGGATGGTGGGCAGGGCTCGGGGAGCTATGGCAGTGCAGACGTCGCAGGGATGCGTTGGAAGCGTGTGTGCGCCTGGGTGTGAATGGGGCGTGGCAGCGTCTGGGATCGGTGTTGGCACGAGTTGGGGACCGCGGAGAGCGGTGAGTCCGGGATGCTCGTGTGTGCACTACAGGGACCCAGGTCCGCGGTGCGCTGGGTGTGCACGCGATTGTGCAGCCGGTGTGAGCGTAAAGCAACACGGGGAGCTGCTCGGGCAGGGAGTGGGGGTGTGCGGCGAATGGGTCTCTCGGGGACGCGTGCGTCGGCCCCGGGGGGTGTGCGCTGGCTGGACTTTAGGGGCACAAGGTAGAGGAGCGCACGTCGGGGGACAGCCAGGCCGAGTGGGGTGGGGGTGGGGTAGGGGCCCCCAGGCGCCCTGGGCTCTGCTCACCTCCGATGGGTTGGGCTTCGCGCGTCGTGGCCAGGAAGTTTCCGAAGCCCGGGCGGCGGGAAGCGCCACCGCCACTGCCGAACGCCACCGGAGCCCCGGGCGGCGGCCTCGCCTGGAGCGGAGGGGCCGCCGCTGCGGAGGGAAACTCCAAATCCCGCCTCCGCCGCCGCCTCCGCCGCCTCCGCCGCCGCCTCCTCCCCTCCCGTCGCCGTCTTCTCCGCCCCCTGCCCAGGAGGGGCACTGTCGCCGGCGGCGCGCGGGGAGGGAGCGGGGAGGGGCGGCGGCCGGCCTGGCGGCTCCGTCCGCCTCCCACGCCCCCGCCCGCCTTCCTCCCACCTGCCAGCATCTGCCCGCTCCGCCAGTGCTGCCCAGTGCGCCCCGCGGCTCCCAGCGCCCAGCAGCGCCTCCGCCGCTGGGGACCTGGAGCTTGAGGCGCGGGAATGGGGTAGAGAGCCCTGACCTAGGCTGGGCCTGGACTGGTGGTGGTGGTGGGGAGCCTGGCACCGCGGAGTCTACACTGGCACCCGTGCTTCTAGCTGGAGAAGCCAAGGGGCACGTGGAGGAGCAGGCCCACAGTGCCCTCCCCTCTGCCTTCTCCCCAAGTCCTTCGGCACTGTTTTCTGTCATTGTCATATGTGAGTTCTGGCTAATAGTAATAGCATTTGAGCCTTAGTGCCTGGAAAGGGTGGAGCCAGGGCGTTGGGGGAGGGGCGGAGAGCCAGCCGGCTGGGGGTGCTGTCACCAGGTCCCTTTTGCTTCCCTCTGCACCAAAGGTCACGAGCATTCCCATTAAGGACCTTAATTTATATGTATGTAGGTTCTGGACGTCTTGAGGAACAGCTCGGGAAACTGAGGCAGGGGTCTCCCCGTGGTTGTGCAGTAATGTAGCGGTCCGGGGGGCTGAGTTCTGAAGCTTAGAGCCTCAGCTGCGTGGGGGCACGGAAGACCCGTGGGGTTCCAGGACTCAGCTCCCCGCTGTTGGGGAAGGGAAGGCCCAGCACCTCCCGGCCAACAGCGGGTGAGAAGCAGCTGGAGGCTGCGGGCGGGCGTTAAGAGCTGGCTTCTCAGCCTGGGGCGCAGCGGCAGAGGGTGAGTCCAGGCAGGGCTGGGCTGCCAGCAGCTCCATGGATGAGGGGCAGCCAAGGGAGGCCTGGCCTCTGGGCTCCTGTCTGCTGCGGCGCTGAATTCCCTGAGTCATTAGCCCTGGAGAAGAGAGGACGGCGGCAGCTCTGTCTCTGGCGCCTGCGTCTCTGTCCCACCTCCGGGCCTCTGCCTCCTGGTCTGCCTGTCTGGGGCGGGAGGCGGGACCACGTGACCGCCAAGCGCTCCCCTAACTTTGCAGCGCTTTCGCTCCAGGCCGGGTGCTGTGGCCCACAGCCCGGCCTGCCTGCTCTGGCCTTTGGTTGCCACTGTCCTTCACCTTGTCAGCCTCTGCTCTGGCGCCCTGCCTTGGAGGGGCGCGCTGCAGACTCCACCTCCCGGGGCTCTTGTGCCCGCGTCACACCTGCCGGCTGGCCAGCTCCCTGTGTTTCTTTGAGTCTGTACTGCCGGTTGTTGTGAAGCTATGGGACCCTTCCTGAGAACTCGACCCATGATGAAAGCATAGCACCCTACCCCATCAGGAAAATACATGGGGACAAAAGAGAGGGCTGGCTCTCACCCCTGGCCGGTCCTGCCGTCTGGAGAGAGGACATGTGGCAGCTGTGTTCATGGCTTGGACACGCAATTGGCCCCCCGCTGACTCAGAGGAGTTTCTAGAAAGGTTGGAGTCCCCCCCAGCCCCCCAATCCTGCGCTTTAGTGACTCAGGGCTAGAAGACTGGGGGAGGAGCATTTGGATGGGATCCTGCTGCCTCCAGCCTTCCCACAGTGGCTCTGCTCTCCAGGCAACCAGGCGCACCCATCGCTCCAAGAGGACAATGTAAAAGATGCCTGGGAGCTCTCAAGTCTCTGGCCTGGTTCCCCTCCCCCTTCCTCCGGCCTGTGCCCTGCTTGGGAGCTAGAGACTGAAAACGTAGAACTTTCTCGAAGGGGACTTGAGTAAGAACATCTCCAAAAGCTGCCCAGGTCCTGCCGGGTTGCCCCTGATGGAAATTTCCGGGTGGGGTGACTGGTGGGCTCCAGCCCTCGCCCTGTCTCCATGCCACTGCCCCGGCACCTGTTCCCAGACCCCCAGGCACTCAGCCTTTGCCAAGGCCACCAGGAGATGCTCCTGCCCTGCCCTGCCCGGCCCTTGGGATAGTCCTTGGGAAGTGACCGTCTTGTTTCCTGCCCGGGACCTCAGGCCGTCCTGAGCCCCTAAGGTGCCCGCTCTGAGACTCTGAGAGGAGCCTCAGGCGTCAGCAGCCCCGGGCACAGGGCGTGGGGTGGAGAGCTCTTCAGTCAGGCAGTGCCTCTGCCGCGGTGGCTTGCAGCTGAAGGCACCTGAGCTCGGCTCCTGGGCCACTGGCTCTGGGGAGAGGCACGGGACAGGGACTGCACACACTGCCCGGCTTGGCAGGGCTTCGGCGGGCGTCTTCTCCACGCGCTGCATGGTGCAGAAGCGCCTTATGTGCCCACAGCCACTTCTGCCAGGACCATGCCTCGACATTTTACTTTTATGTTTTCAAAAGCGATGTATTTATTTATTTATCTGAAAGTCAGAGTTACACAGAGCAAGGGAGAGAGAGAGAGAGGGAGGGAGAGCTCTTCCACCCGCTGGTTCACTCCCCGATGGCTGCCAAGCCAGGGCTGGGCCAGGCCGAAGTCAGGAGCCAGGAGCTCCATTCTGGCCTCCCACAGGGTGCAGAGGCCCAAGTACTTGGGTTGTCTACTACTGCTTCCCCAGGCACGTTAGTAGGGAGCTGGATTGGAAGCAGAACAGCTGGGACTCGAACCGGCGCTCTGATATGGGGTGCTGGTGTGGCCAGTAGCTGCGTAACACCCTGCACCGCAATGGCAGCCCCGGGCCTAGACATTTGAAACAAAGTGGCCCTCTCGTAGCCCTGGTGTCTACCCTGTGCTCTCACTGATGGCTGGGGGCCAGGTTCTCGGGAGCTGTTAGCAAACCCATTCCCGGAGGCTCCGGATCAGGGCCAACCATCTGGTTACAAAGCCCCTGCGGCCCGCTGCGTGGCCTCTCTCCTCTCGACCTCTCTGAGCCGCAGCGTGGCAGCTGTGTAAGGCAGAGTCAGGCACCCTGGGTGCTCGCGTCACCCAGCCCCTCTGCTGTGGGCCCTCCTTTGCTCTGCCTGGCGCAGAAGGCAGGCTGCCTTGAATGACCGCTGGTATTGTGGCCGTATTTCTGGGTCCCCATCACGAGGAACGTGCCTCGGCAGTGGGCCGGCTGATGAGCGGCAACAGGGTGAGGTTGGAGGCAGGCAGCCCTGGTCCAGCCGGCCCGGGCAGGGGCTGGCAGCAGGCTCGGGTGTGGGGGGGTGGGGGGCTCCTGGAGAGGCCATGGGTTTTCCTCACCTCACTCTTCGGAGCCCCCTACTCTCTCGGTCACTTGTACTTAGTACCCCAACCTTCCTGCTACTGGCTCTTCCCTGCCTGTAGACCAAGGCTCACCCAGCACTGTCCCAAGCCCCTGCAGGCAGCCGTGGCAACGCGGGGGCATCGGGAGCTACCTGCAGGCAGGAGATCGGAGCTGACCGAGCTAGGTGGCCTCCAGGAGGACGCCTCGGGCCAGGGTGTCCTTGCCACACACCCAGTCCATCCGCCCTTGGAAGCACTGCTGGCTGTAGCCGGCAAACTTGAGGATGTGCCCGCCCTCCTTACACGTGCGGAGGACTCCTGGGCAGGCCCCTTGGTCAATAACAGTGGCTGGCTGGGAGGAGTGGACAAGGGACTCCTCCCTCTCAGTACCAGGGGGAAACTGAGGCACAGATGGACAGGTGACCCAGGCAGCATCCGGCAACCAGCAAGGGAGGAGCCAAGGCCAGGTGACGCCCTCCCCCACCCCATCAGAGCTTTCAGAGGGGCTCTGCGAAGCTGTGAGTGCATTCACAGGTACAAAACCCCCAGTGCAGAGAGCGCCTGGGCCACCCTTGAGTGTCCCCATCCCCCACCCCATCAGGAGGACCTTGCCACCAGGGAGGGTCGCACTATCTGCCAGCTCTATGGGGGACTTTTCCTGTCTAAATTTAGAGAGTAGCTATCACTCCTCCCTGCCTGCTTCCCACGTGGCGACTCCTTTGCATCCTGAGAGCCCCTTCTGAGGGGCGTGTAGATCGTCTGTCACAGAGCCGGTGCCACGTGACCTGCCCACAAGAGCGGCCATGAAGCCTGAGGATCCCGTTGCAAACACAAAGGTGCCGGCCGTGCCCTCCGCTGGGGTGGCACACACAGGCATCTGGGCTGGGCTGGGTCACTGTGCCTCCAGAGCTGTCGCCCTTTTGTCAGCGCCCATGGGGTGCCTGGAGCCATTTCGTCGTTAGGGTCAGTGGGGTCTGAGCACTCTCTGTCGGCCCTCTGCAGTGGGGGACGCTTGCATGGCACCGCACACTGCTGGGGCTTACGTGGTTGGTACGATGCAGTCCGTCACCCAGCCACGCTCGCCTCCTGGGATGTACGGCCTGGGTGCTGGCCAGAGCTGTGGGGACCATGGCCTCCTTGTGGCACTGGTTTTGAGGTGGGTGGGGCTGAGCCCCTCTGCTCCCTGTAGGTTAAACCATGCAGCAGTGGATCTTCCTCCAGGATCTTGGCCCTTCTGTCCCTCTCCCCGCCCCCAAACCATGCAGAGGCCACCACCTGGAGGTCCAAAATGGAGCCGCTGAGCTCCCAGCCTGGCGGGGCTGGTGGCAGGCCAGCATCTGTGTGCACACTCTGCGTCCCTCTGTCTGGCCTAGTCCTGGCTGGAACATCAAGCGACCCAGTGAAGCCACAGCAGAGGCTTGGAGACTCCCTGCTCAGCCTCTGAATGTTCTTTTGTGTCCTCGTTGCTGGGGTCTGTGCTGCCTGTCCCTTGTCATTCCTCTGTTCTAGCACTCAGGCACACGAGCCCGTTGACATCCTATGTGGCTGCTTATTCTTTCATTGTTTTTTTTTTTTTTTTTTTCAAAAAGATTGATGCACTTTACTTGTTTGAAAGGCTGAACAACACAGAGAGAGGGAGGGAGCGAGAGAGAGAGAGAGAGAGGTCTTCTATCCCCTGCACTGGCTCCCAGATTCCTTCCTTCCTCGTGCTAGGTGCATCCAACACAGGATGGCTGCATCCTGCTAACCGAGACCACTGCCGTCCCGGGCACACAGGTGCACCCACGAGGACACAGACTTCCACGCAGGAGAGGCACCACAGCAGTGCTCTGCATCTGCCTGCCTGCGGGATGGGGTTCTCGCGATGTGTGCACACCCCAGGAATCGATGAGTTCCAGAGCCAGGATCTTGGCCCTGGAGGTCCCCAGGGAGGCCTGTGTGGCTCTGTCTGTTGGTGGGACAGGATGTCGAGTGGGCGGTTCCCAGCAGCTCAGGGCTCCCGGGCCCCTGCCCCTCCCTGAACGAGGAAGCAGCGGTAAGGCAGAGCCAAGGGAGGTGGGACCAGGGTCCCCTTGTCTGTGGTCAGGGTCAGGGTTGCAGAAATTGGGGTCCGTGGGCAGAAATCTCTTTGTGTCCTGTCCCTGGCCACCCGTCTCCCGTGATCCCTGCAGCATCCTTGGGCCAGGGCCTGCGGGAAGCCCCCTGGGGCAGCTGTCCCAGAGCGCGCAGGGGCAGGAGGGGCTGTGCGTCATGCTCCCTCCAGGCAGCCCGGGGCTTGCGCTGAGTGTGCTCTGTGCTCTCCCTCACTGAGCTGCTTCTGAGCTCGGTGTCCTAGTGCACAGGGCATCCCTTGCCTGCGGTGCCCTGCCCTGACCTGTGGGCCTGTCGCTGAAGCCCCACCCGCTCCCCTTCCGTGTGCTGCCGGGGCTTTCCTGTGGGCCTCCTGCGCCTGGCCAGGAGCCTCGGCTTCCCCATGATGATCACGGCCGGTGCAGCCTGGAAGCCCTTGGCCCGTGCGCTGTGGCCTGCACAGCAAGCTGAACGCCTGGCTTCTCTGCTCGCCGACCAGCACCCTGCACCGCTCCTCCCCTTGCCTGCACTGCCCCTCTTCCACGCTGGACACCCCGCCAGGTCCCTGTCACTGCATTCGCCTTCCCCCAACCCCAGTGCCCTCTCCTCCTGCCCCCTCCGCTGAGTGCCCGGGTTCCCCTCCTGGCTTTCAGGCCCCCGAGGCCAGGCTGGCCATGGACCTGGACCTGCCTGCCTCAGCTGGGCTTGTTGGGCATGGGCTGAGGGAGGAAAGGTGGGCGGCCCTGGGAGGAGCATGAGCAGCCACATGTCACACTGCCGGTCCCCAGGCCACCTGTGCTGCCCGTCCCCTGACCAGTCAGCTGCAGGCCTTGGTTACTGAGGAAACCAAAGTCTCGCGTGAGTGCCTGTCATCAGAAGCCCACTGCAAAGGGACAAGGCAGGCGCAGAGAGCCTGGCACACTCCCAGAGAGTCTCGCCCTGGGGAAACTGGCCCTATCCGGGAGCCCAGGCTGGGCACTGCAGCCCAGGAGCCAAGGCTGGTAGATACACCTGGAGCCAGAGGCCCACAGTGTCCACATGTGGGCACGCACACACCTTTATGGGGACACAGCTACACCTGCAAGGAGCTGCCAAGAGTGAGCTATAGATAGCCCCGATGGCTGCAGCCAATAAAAAGGCCAATCAAAACAAAGAGCAAAGTGCTCCCTCTGAGGGCGTGTTGCAGCCCTAACCCCGGTCCCTGAGAACGTGGTTTGTTTTGGAAATAGGCCCTTTGCAGATAGAAATCGGTGACAATGACGTCCTCATGCTGGAGTGGGGTGGGCTTTGGACACGGAAGCCAGGGGCGGGGAAGCCTGGAACCTTCGGAGGCAGCACAGTCCTGTTTATCCTTTGAGCTTGCACTTCCAGCCCCCGGAGCTGGAAGAGAAGAAAAATGTGCTGTCTGGACACACCCTAGCCTACTCATACACTTACCATTTGCAAGCTTCTCACTCCTGGGTCACCCAACCATCAAATATCCCTGTGAGGGAGACGCTCCTGCACAGGTAACAAAGCCAAGGTCAGGACATCTGAGTGACTGGCTTGGTCTCAATTCTCAGAACTCCATTCAACTTTCTGGTTTTTTAAAAAAAGATTTATTTATTTGAAAGTCAGAGTTACAAAGAGAGAGAAAGAGAGGGAGAGAGAGAGAGAGAGAGAGGTCTTCCATTTGCTGGTTCACTCCTCAGTTGGCTGCAACGGCCAGGGCTGGGCCAGGAGCCAGGAGCCAGGACCTTCTTCCAGGTCTCCCACGTGGGTGCAGGGGCCCAAGCACTTGGGCCATCTTCCACTGCTTTCCCAGGCCACAGCAGGGAGCTGGATCAGAAGTGCAGCAGGCCAGCGCCACAGCTCAATAGACTAATCCTCCACCTGTGGCGCCGGCACACCGGGTTCTAGTCCTGGTCGGGGTGCCGGATTCTGTCCCGGTCGCTCCTCTTCCAGTCCAGCTCTCTGCTGTGGCCCGGGAGTGCAGTGGAGGATGGCCCAGGTGCTTGGGCCCTGCACTCGTATGGGAGACCAGGAGAAGCACCTGGCTTCTGGCTTTGGATCAGCGCAGTGCACTGGCCACAGCACGCTGGCCGCAGCGGCCATTAGAGGGTGAACAAACGGAAAAAGGAAGACCTTTCTCTCTGTCTCTCTCTCTCTCACTGTCCACTCTGCCTGTCTAAAAAAAAAAAAGTGGAGCAGCCAGGACTCAAACTGGCGCTCATATGAGATGACAGCACAGCAGCCGGTGGCTTAACCCACTACTCCATGGCACTGCCCCCCAACTTTCTTATTTTAAATCTAGAAATCATGAGATGTAAGAGCCCTGGAGTCTCTCTTGATCTTTGGGCCTGACTGATATTTGTGATTTTGCTGTTCATA